>NC_056690.1:46586623-46889480 GCF_018350215.1 Panthera leo
CATTGCAACAGGGATGGGACTGAGCCAGGGGTCTGCAACCCAGGAACTGGAGCTTGCTTGTGCAAGGTGAGGCAGAACACGTGATGCCAGGGGCGCCAGCCACTGGCCAGTGAGGAAGTTCTTCGTGTCGGGCCAACGCAAAAAATATGTGGGAAGTGGGACTGACTTGCAATGGATTTCCACGAGGCAGGTAGCATTTAATAGTTATTATCTCATTTGATAGAAATAGTTACAAGGGAAGACCCCTCCTGTCCTTTGGAGAAGATGTAGACCTTAAGAACCAGAAGACTGATCTGGATCCTTTCCAGAGAAGTTGGCACCGAACTTTAGTCTATAATTTCAAGAGGTTCAGAGCTCCCCCAGAAGCTTATTCCTGACCCATAGACCTCAAGTTAATAATCTGCTCCAGGACATCCTGCCAGGTGCTAAGAGACCCTAAGTCCCAGCATATGTTTTGAGGTGGTAGTTAGTGGAATGAACTAGCCCCCCTCCCCATACTGTGAATCCTTATGGTGCTAGTTCTCTACCCTCAAGATGCCAAAGGGCACCTTGTGAAATTGAGAAAATTCTGTCTTTCACTTAAGCGTGGTAGAATAGTTTAAACAATTAATGTGTTATAAAAGCTTAGCAGTTATATAACTTTGCATGTCTTGTTAGCATCCGCGTTCTAACATTTCGTGTTGGCATTAATGCGTGGAAGTAGCTAATTGCAATCCGGGAAGCTTTAGAAGAAACCATCATCTTGTTTCGCGTTTTATTTCAATAGGAGAACGTGGAGGGTACAGAATGTAATGTGTGTCGAGAAGGATCCTTCTACTTGGACCCAGCAAATCCCAAGGGTTGCACCCGCTGCTTTTGTTTTGGAATAAATAACAATTGTCACAGTACACATAAAAGAAGAGCTAAGGTATGTATGGAATTAGCGTTTTGTTTTTATTTAGTACCTCCTAGGGCTTGGGGAAATTTTATGTGTTACTTTGTTAAAATGTTAAGGTTCGCCCTCGCCATTCCTAGGCCTGCGCTGTTCTTTCCACAGATGTCCTCACGCTCAGTCCCTCAGTTGGTCAGGTCTGCTCAAGGATCTTGGGCTCAGAGGGGCCTTCCCTCACCACTCCGTACGGAATAGCTCACCCTGCCCGCTCTGTATCCTCACCTTTCTTCATGTCCTCTGTAGAATTTATCTCTCCCTGACATATTATCCAGTTAGTTCTAAAATTTAAGTATCTTCCCCCAACACTAGCATATAAGCTCCTGATACACCCCCAGCGCTTGTTGCAGGGTCTGGAATATAATAGGTGTTCAAGAAACACTCATGAAATGAATGGAGTTTGCTGTTCTTCCCTCCGACTTCTTTTTCTCTGCTTCTTTTCTTTCTGTTTTACTTTCCATCTCGCTTATTTTTACCATATCTTTGGCCAGTTTTTAAATTAACTCCATGAAACTAAAACTTTTGCTGCCCTTGTTATTCCTTGAACTGGCAGTTTCATGCTTGCCTTCTTTGTATGAGTAATGTCTTCTGTCTAACAAGGATTCAAGGAAAAGTTGTTTTATATATTTCCTTGCCTGCCTCCCAAAAGGAATGTAGGCTTGTAACTAGGGGAAAAATTAATTTGTAAATCCACTGATGTCTTCTACCCCCAGGGGAACCCAGAAGCATTATTTCTAACCAATGTCTTGTCAATTCCTTTTTTTTCCCCTCCCGCATCTTTTAACTCTTGGCTTCCCTTATGATCAGAAAAATATTTGGTCATAAGGATTCATTAGAGAAAAATAACGATAGCAGGCCACTCTGTTCCATCTCATGTTTGCTCTCTAAGGAGGTCACCATTAAAATGTGCCACAGCCCTAGTTATTATTCCCACACTTATTTATATGCGATTTGAACATTTATCAAATAGCTACTAAATGTCAAAACCAGGATGTGTGCTGGGGCAAAGATAAATTCCACACACTGTGATCCCGCGGTCTGAGCATTCTTAGTTGTGATGGGTCAGAGGGAGGCAGTGGCAGGTGAGAGTTCTGTCATGGGAATCCAAGAGCAAGCTCAAGAGGAGGCATCAAAGTGAAGCTTTTGAAGCAAGGTGGCCACCCCCTGGTCCTTCTATTCTGCATAATCCAGCCGTCACCAGAGAAGCTGCAGGCGTACATTTCCGTCGTTGCTCTTGTCTTCCAGTTTGTGGACATGATGGGTTGGCGCCTGGAGACAGCAGACAGAGCAGACATCCCCGTCTCATTCAACCCAGGCAGCAGCAGTGTGGTCGCGGACCTCCAGGAGCTGCCCTCAACCGTGCACAGTGCGTCCTGGGTCGCACCTCTTTCCTACCTGGGAGACAAGGTAACGGCGTCCTGTTGTCCTTCTGAGCCCTCGCCGGGCCTCCTTCATCAGTGTGAGCATCATTGACTGTCTGGAAGAAGCGTCAGGAAGTTCAGGCTACTGAAACTGAAGAAATTAGATGAACTACAAGTGCAGAAAAGACGTGGCCCCTCTGCTGGGAGGGGCTTATGAGCCTCATGTACCCCACAAGTGTTAGCTCACCAGCGGAGGAAACCACGCACCACGTTTTTCTCCACTTTTGCTTAACCATTTAGGTAATATCTGTTGCAAATGGGACACGTGTGCTTTTAAAAGCCAATGGTAAGCATTCTTTGTTTTACAGCAGAAGAAAGGCTCCTTGTCAGGAAAACAAAAGCTGACAAGTGACTCATGAGTTATTACAAGAAGCACAAGAGCCGGTGGCACCTCAGCCGTCATTAGCAGAGTCACATGCAGTTAGCTAGACGCTCTTCAGGGAGCTGATAAGCGAATTGCTCTTCCTTTGCTGCCGGGCCCATGACACTCATTTCTGACAACGGAAGTGTGGGCTTCCTGTAGAACCAACGGCAGGTAGCACATGCACTTGGTAGCAGAAGGTAGAGCTTTCCAGAAGGTGTAGATTCCACACAGCCCGGCTCAAGTGGCACCATATTCGCTTAGAATGACTACATACTAGGGCCTTCTTGGCCTAAAGGCTCTAATTCTGTCTTCTAGTTGAAGGACTTTGGGTTTTGACCTCTGAGTTTGGGGAATGTTGCTTCTCTCATATGACCCCTCTTCTCCCTCACTTAATACCCCTCTTGGCCTCCACACAGTGAGCCCATGCATGGGTTATCTTATTACTATGCAAACAATTACCCCCAAACTTTGCAGCTTAAAGCATCAAACAGTTATTATCTTGCCCAGTTTCTGTGGATCAGGAATTCAGGAGTGGATGGCTCAGGGTCTCTTATAAGGTGGTAGTCAAGATGGCAGCCAGGACTGGAGTCATCAGAACTGGAGGCTCCATTTCCAAGCTCACTCATGTGGTTGTCACAGGCCTCTGTTCCTTGCTGGCTGCTGAGTGGAAGTCTCAGTTCCTCATCACATGAGGCCTCCATAGGCCGCCTCAGGGTCCTTGTGACATGGCACCTGGCTTCCCCTAAAGTAATTGGTAGAAAACGAGACAGAGATAGAGATGTGGAGCAAGAGAGAGAGAGAGACAGAGAGAGAGAAATTCAAAATAGAAACCATAATCTTTTATAACCTAATTGCAGCAAAAACATATCCTCCCTTCCTCCCTACTCTATTGGCTAGAAACCAGTCACTAAGTCCAGCCCACACTCAAGGAAGAGAACTAAGCTCCACCTCTTGAAGACAAGAGTATCAAAGAATTTATGGACATATTTTAAAAACCACTTTAGCCCATCAGAAAGACAATATTTAATCTCAATAGGATGATTTAAGATGTTACCCTGGAATACTTCCAGACTCTAAGATCATAACTCGGTGACTTTGTCAGTTTGCAGATTCTAGGGAACGTCAGTGAACTGAGGGCTCGGTAATGGTGTTCTCCTCCCCTGCTCCAGGTTATTTCTGTTTTCCAGGAAGGGTATTTTGTCCTGCCCCACTCTGAGGTGATCAGTGCCTCTTATTTTCATCTCTCAATTACTCCTTTCTTGATTGGTTTTCATCTTAAGGGTGGGAAGTGTCAGGAGCAGAGGTGAAGTAGCTGTCACAAAATTGTGACTTCATGCCTCCACCATGATCATGCTGCTTAGGTGGCATTGAGAAAAAATCTGTATACCTACTGGAGCAGTCAGACATGGCTTCTGTACCCAGGGGAATGTATGATCACTTAGGAAATGCACACCATCTGCTCTTGGGGGAAGTTTTTAAAAAATTTTGTTTCTAGAGATTCATTTTGTAACTGATAGATATTAACCAGTTCTGTCATTTAAACAAGAAACCAGTGGCCTAGATTTCTTAGGATAGCTATAGGTTAAATGAACACTTTGGTTTAGTAGTCATCTAGAATAGAAGGATCTTACTTGTTTCTGTGTGACTATTATTTTTCTTTCTTTTTAAAAAGTGTTTATTTTTGAGAGAGAGAGCTAGACAGTGAGTAGGGGAGGGGCAGAGAGAGAGGGAGACAGAATCCCAAGCAGACTCCAGGCTGTCAGCACAGACTGTAATGCGGGGCTCGAACTCACAAACTGTGAGATCATGACCTGAGCCAAAACCAAGAATGGGACGCTTAACTGACAGAGCCACCGAGGCACCCCATCTTCTTAACGGAAGCATATTCTTGCTTGTAAAACTCAGTGATGTTCATGCTCAACATTTTAAGTGATCTAAAATGGTACAAAGTAGAAAGTTCAAATACTATCTTCAATTCTTCTCTCTCAAGACGACCATGAACAGGTTGATTGTATCTTTCCAGATGGACCTTTGTGCTTGTTATGTGGGTTAATATTGCCATAGGCTCTTCTAATGCTTGTGCTGTTGATCCTACAATTCCAATTTTAGGTTTCTTCCTATGGTGGTTACCTCACCTACCAAATCAAGTCCTTTGGGCTACCTGGCGACATGGTTCTTCTAGAAAAGAAGCCGGATGTGCAGCTCACTGTAGGTATCACAACATGACCCAAGTGGCTGGAAGTGGCAGTTGCAGTTGGTTGCTGACCCAGTTTTAGGACATCTTGATCAGTGGCCTATAAGAAAATTGTATTAAGTCATTTCCAATATTTTATAGCAACTACAAAGGAAGTTGAGAGCAGGTAGCCCCTCCTCAGGATCCTGCTTCCCCTGATCATCCCAGCCCCAGTGGTTTCTCTTGTCTCCCCTCCCAAAGAATGTAACTGTATCTCACGCTTGCTTCTCTTAAGTTATTGCTTCATGGTAAACTTATTTGTATGTTTTTATCTTTCAATTCAGTCTCACAAATGTTTTTGAGACCTTCCAGTTTACAAGGCCACATTGCTGGGCTCCTAAATGACAGGTGACCCTGTCTTTAACAAGAGTGTAATCTAAGAAGGGAGATGAAAGACATATGCAAATAGCTACAATCCACTGAACAATAAGCATTGAGGTAAAGTTCAAACAAGACTCTCGGGCAGCTGGGGTCCAACTGGGGGCTTATGTAGTTGAGAGGCCCACAGAAGGTTTCATGGAAAGGGTTAATTTGGGGCCAGAACTTTAAGCCTTGGCATGACAGGAGAAGTGCCAGGGGCACTTCCAGGGGCAAAGAATAGGATAAACCAAGGCAGAGGGGCAGTGCGCAAGGGGTGACCTGTCCAACTTGGCTGTATTAAGAGTGATTCCTGAGTCATAGAAAACAAACCTGGAAGGGTGGGAAAGAGGATGTTTAATGCTACGATAAGGAGTTTGAGTTGATATAGACGGTAGGGAGCCATTTTGGTTTCTTGAGAAGAGAAGTGACATCTATACAGTATGTACCAGCCACATAGTCTACAACTGCAACCTAGAAAATTCCTCGAGGGCAGGGTCAACGTCACATTCTGCTTTGAATCTCCTAAAGTACAGGTCCCAGTGTCTTGAACAGAACTGAGGTGCCTGAGCCTGAACTTGATGCCGTTTCTGGTTTATGTGCTGTGGTTAATGCAGTGCAATTCCAGCTTCCTGAAGGTTTTTGTGTGTCATTCCCTGTACAGTAGGGACGAACGAGTCTCACACATCTCGTCACAGCTGAGAGCCTTGCATTCTGGCCAATTTTTGTGTTTAGGCACTGCTGGGTTGTGTTTTGTTTTTACTGGCACCCAAATTTATTGAACTGTCGTTTCAAAAACTTCAAAGAACCTTTGTGAAACATGTTGAAAATGAGGCCCTGAAGACTTAAAAAAAATTTTTTTAATCTTTATTTTATTTTTGAGACAGAGAGAGACAGAACTTGAGTGGGGGAGGGGCAGAAAGAGAGACACACACACAGAATGCGAAGCAGGCTCCAGGCTCCATGCTGTCAGCACAGAGCCCGATGCAGGGCTTGAACTCACAACCGCGAGATCATGACCTGAGCCGAAGTCAGAAGCTCAACCAACTGAGCCACCCAGGCCCCCAGAGATGTTTTAGAGGAAAAAAATAGCTCCATAATAAAAATGCCATCATGGCAGTGCTGTATTTCAGTTTCCTATTTTTTCAGAATATCTTAAGTTCGGGCCATTAATATACCCATATTTTATTGCCAAAGAGTTTATTACACAGGCAGTTGGAATTCACGGAAAAGTGAGGACCAAAATTTCTTCTTAATTTTCCCTCCCAAGATGGAAAATAATTTAGGCTCATGAAGCATTCAGTCTGCTGCTTTGTTCCAAACCACCATAATTAAAAGCCTACGGGGCATGTTTTTTAGATTAAGCTTTTCAGTGATTGTGATTGCAGATAATGGTCTTCTTTCTCAAATGCCAGCACTAGCGAATGGAACCCTTTTGGGTTTGGGTTTGTAACAGAAAAGCTGGGGTTTTTGTGTGCGGGTTTGGGGTGGAGGTGTTGGTGGGTTTTGACCTCCTTCCCATTATGCCCTGTCAGGAGTCCCAAAGAGCCCCTGCTATGAGGAGGGAGGTTCAGAGGCTGAGAGTGAGCAGGGCTGGATCCCACAGGGAGTGGGCTATGGGGGCTTCCTCCCCCATGTGCCAGCTCTGCAGCAACCTGTCTATGCAGCCTGCACATAGCCCTTCTCCCCACCCCACCCTCCTCACTAACTCACCCACCAAAGCACTTTCTGGTTACTACAGCCTGGACCTGTCAGCCGTCATGGAAAGTCACCTCATGCATTGACTGCAAAGCATGGTTTTTTGTAAAAATAAATAAATAAATAAATAAATTAAAATAAAATAAATTCCATCTTTATATAGCCACTTTCAGTCAAGGGGATTTTTCTGGTTTCCTGTTTGCAAACATGCACCATATTAGGTATTATTTCTCTGTTGTGACATATCTCATGTTTTTCTTTAAACAGGGTCAGCACATGTCCATCATCCATGAGGAGCCAAATAACCCACGGCCAGACCGTCTGTATCACGTGCGTGTGCAGGTGGTGGAGGTAAAGGAAAAACACACATAAAAAGGTTCTTGATGATCCTTTTTGTTCCATAACTTAGTTCTTTTTTTTTTAAGATTTAAGTTTTTATTTTAATTCCACTTAGTTAACATACAGTGTTATATTAGTTTCAGGTGTACAATATAGTGATTCGACACTTCCATACATCACCCTGTGCTCATCATGACAAGTGCCCTCCTTAATCCCCATCAGCTGTTTAACCCACTCACCCCTCCCCGCGTAACCGTCAGATTGTTCTCTATAATCAATCATCTGTTTCTTGCTTTGTTTCTCTCTCTCTCTTACTTTTTCTCTTTGCTTGTTTTTTTGTTTGTTTGTTTCTTAAATTCCACAAATGAGTGAAATCATATGGTGTGTGTCTTTCTCTGACTGACTTACTTCATTTAGCATTAGACTCTCTAGCTCTGTCCATGTCATTGCAAATGGCAAGATTTTATTCTATTTTATGTCTGAATAATATTCCAGTGTGTGTGTGTGTGTGTGTGTGTGTGTGTGTTACACCTCCTCTTTATCCATTCATCAGTAAGTGGACACTCGGGCTGCTTCCATATCTTGGCTATTGCAAATAATGCTGCTATAAACATTGGATGCATGTATCCCTTTGAATTAGTGTCCTGTATTGTCTGGGTAAATACCCAATAGTGTGATTGCTGGATCATAGGGTAGTTCTACCATTAACTTTTTGAAGAACCTCTATCCTGTTTTCCAGAGTCGCTGGACTGGTTTGCCTTCCCACCAACAGTGTAAGAGGGTTTTTCTTTCTCCACATCCTTGCAGCTACCTGTTTTTTCTTGTGTTGTTGATTTCAGCCATTCTGACAGATTTGAAGTGATATCTCATTGTAGTTTTGATTTGTATTTCCCCAATGATGACTGATGTTGAGCATCTTTTCTTTTTTTTAATTTAATTTATTTTTTTAATTTATATCCAAGTCAGTTAGCATATAGTGCCACAATGATTTCAGGAGTAGATTCCTTAATGCCCCTTACCCATTTAGCCCATCCCCTCTCTCACAACCCCTCAGCAACCTTCTGTTTGTTCTCCATATTTAAGAGTCTCTTATGTTTTGTCTCCCTCCCTGTTTTTATATTATTTTTACTTCTCTTCCCTTGTGTTCATCTGTTTTGTATCTTAAATTCCTCATATGAGTGAAGTATGATATTTGTCTTTCTCTAATTTCGCTTAGCATAATACCCTCTAGTTCCATCCACATAGTTGCAAATGGCAAGATTTCATTCTTTTGGATTGCCGAGTAATACTCCATTTCTACAACTTAGTCCTTTCAAGCAATTATGAGTTTTGACTTATTTTATGAATTCAAAATATTAATTATATTTCTAGACATATATTTCATGTGTATAAATTTAAAATATAAATTGTGTAGAATATACAGAGTTTCATCTTCATAGGGCTTTGTTTATACTATCTGTATGGCACTTAGCATGGTCTCTCCTGTTTTACAGGTAATTATCATTGTCTTATAAACCCTGTGAGCTTGTAAATGCTGTGATCTCATGCCTTCCTCAGTGGCCAACAAAGGCTTGGGATGAATGGATAGAAAAGCCACAAAAACAGTCTAATACCAAAAGAAATAAGATTAAGATAAATAAATAAAGGAAAGCTTATGAAATCATAAAACATATTACATTTACTTGGTTATGACAACTTCTTTAAAATAGTGTTCCACTTGTATTATTAAGTATGTCCAGGGGTGCCTGGGTGACCCAGTCGGTTAAGTGTCTGACTTCAGCTCAGGTCATGATCTAGTGGTCCATGGGTTCAAGCCTTGCATTGGGCTTTCTGCTGTCAGCACAGAAGCCCACTTCAGATCCTCACCTCCCCTTTTCTCTGTACCTCCCCTACTTGCACACACATTCAAAAATAAACATTAAGGGGTGCCTGGGTGGCTCAGTCAGTTAAGCATCCGACTTTGGCTCAGGTCATGATCTTCGCAGTTCGTGATTTCGAGCCCCGCATAGGGCTCTGTGCTTACAGCATGGAGACTGGAGCCTGCTTCGGATTCTGTGTCTCCCTCTCTCTCTGCCCCTCTCCTACTCATGCTCTGTCTCTCTTTCGCTCCCAAAAATAAACATTAAAAAAATTTTTTTTAAATATGTCTGATACCTCAAGATGATTCTTTTCAAGTACTTTGAATCTGTAGACATATTTTAACATTTCTGTACAGGTCCATCCATTCAATAGAATACTACTTGGCAATAAATGAAACAAAGCATTGATACCTATGACAACATGGATGAACCTCAAAAGCAATATATTGCTTTTATATTCAAAGAAGCAAGACACAGACCACATATTCTATTTATATGAGAGTGGACATGCCAGCAAAATTGGTGGAGGAGGAACCTCCAGAAATTCTCTCCTCTGTAAAAGCAATGAGAAATCTGGCAAAAATGGTTAGAATCAAGTATGTTAGAACCTGGACATTGATCAGAGGCTTACAACAATCTGAAAAGTGTTTATTCAAGAAAAATGGCTGAATTTTGGTAAGAACATCGGGCTTTGTGGCAGTCAGCTTGCTCTGTTCCCATTCCCCACCTCCACAGTAGCTTTGAAAAACAATAGCCCACCAGCAAGGTGACCGCCAGTAGCCCAGCAACCATCAGGGGAGACAGTGGCATCGGAGCTTATACAAAGCTTCACTCCCAGAGAACTATCATGATTTGACCTGTCTGGAGGTTTTCTGGAAGATTCTACCTCTAAGCTGTCTTTGTTTGACCTGACTTGGAACTGTCTCCAAAATGAAAAGCTTTTCCCTTGGGATGTCTGAAAACATTTAGAGGCGGTTGCTTAACTTCATGGCTGCCTGAGGTGATGGATAACAGTTGGGACTAATAATAGGCTAATCACAAAACTTAAAAAGCTGGGAATGAGATGTCCATAGGGGCTTTGGAAAGCTCCAACACAATCTTGGGAAGGTAGAAGGCCACACATACTCAGGGCTTTGAGCATGCTCAGGAAAGACCTGACACTGCCCTAAGCCCTCACCTCTAGCTGACCTTGAGGCTTAGAATAAACCAGAAGTGAAGGCTAAAACAGAGTTGTCAGCTGCCTGGCTGAGTGTTGAGGGGTCCCTCAACATACACACAAACCCCTTGGCAGATACTAAGAGACTTTTCGGTTTTATGCATTTAAAGAAATCTCTGTCCAGTCACTAGCTGACCACTAAGCTACCTAAGCAGAGACTTTCATGGCCTTACATGACAAAGAATACAGACTTTACAGAATTAGTTCAGAAAACTCATTAAACAAAGACACAAACAACAATAGTAAATAGCAACAGCAACACATTCTGGGGAGGGGGGAGAAATATGATTTCCTGAGTTGCCATGTTACATTATGTTAAATGTCCAGTTTTCCACAAAAAAAATATGAGACATGAAAAAGAAACAGGAAAGCATGGTCCATGCACAGGAGAGAAAGGCAATAAATAAATAGAAACTGTCCCTAAGGAAGCCCAGACATTGGACTTACTACACAAAGACTTTAAATCAACATACATCAAAGAACTAAAGAATACCATGTCTAAAGAACTAAAGTAAAATATGAGAACAATATCTCACCAAATGCAATATACTAGTAAAGAAATAGGAATTATAAAAAAAAGAACCAAATAGAAATTCTAGGGTTGAAAATTACAATATCTGAAAATGAAGAATTTACTAGAAGAGCTGCTGTGGACTGGGTTGTGTTCTCTCCAAATTTATGTGTTGAAGCCCTGGTCTCTAGTTTGAGTGTATTTGGAGTAAAGAAGTAATTAAGGTTAAATAAGATCATAAGGATAGAGCTGTGATCTGATAGAATCAATGCCCTTATAAAAGGAGACACCAGAAAACTCACTCTCTCTGTCTACCACATAAGAACACAGTGAGAAGGCAACCATGTGTAAGCTAGTAAGAAAATTCTCACCAGGGACCAAAGTGGCTGGCAATCTTGATCTGGGACTTCTAGCCTCTATAACTTTGAGAAAACAGATTTCTGTTGTTTAAGCCATCGAGTCTATGGTGTTTTGTTATGGCAGCCAGGCTGACTAAGACCAGGGCTCGACAACAGAGTTGAACAGGCAGAAGAAAGGATCAGCCAATTTGAAGGTCAATTGAGATTATTCAGTCTGAGGAACAGAAAGTAAAAAGAGTGAGGAAAAACAAACAGACTCTCAAAGACGTATGAGACACCATCAAATGTACCAACATGTGAATAATTGAAGTACCGGAACAAGAGGAGAGAGAAACAAAGAAAGAAACAATATTTAAAGAAATAATGGCTGCAAAACTTATCAGATTTGATGAAAATCATTAATCTACACATCCAAGCTCAACAAACTTCATGTCGGATAAACGCAAGAGATCCACACATTAGAAACATCATAGTAAAGATTCTGAAAGACAAAGACAATCTTAAAAGCAATGGGAGAGAAGCACATCACATACAAGGGTCCTCAATAAGGTTAAGACCTAACTGTTCACCAGAAACCATGGAAGTCAGAAGGCAGTGGGGCAGCATTCAAAGTGCTAAAAGAAACATGCAGCAAAGAATTACATATCCAGAAAAATGTCCTTCAAAAATGGAGGAGAAATGAAGACATTCCATTATAAACAAAACAGGGAGAATTCAGTGCTATCCCGCCCTCCTTATAAGAAATACTAATGGGAATCTTTAGACAGAAATGAAAGGACACTATAGACAATAACTTCAATCCCTGTTAGAAATGAAAAACACTTGTAAAGGTAACTACATAGGTAAATATGAAAGGCAGTAAAAATATATCTTTTGTTTGTAACCTTCTGATTTAAAAGACAACTGCTTAAAGCAATAATTATAAGTAATTATAAGTCTGTGTTGATCAGCATACAGTGTATAAAGACATAATGTATATGATAATAAGAGCACAACAGAGCAGGTGAAGAAATGAATAGAAGATAAGCATTTGTGTACTATTGAAATAGTTTGTATTTATTGATTGATTTTTAAGTGTTATTTTAAATTTATTTTGAGAGAGAGCAAGTGAGAGAGCAAGCATGAGTGGGGGAGGGGCAGAGAGAGAGGGAGAGAGAGAATCCCAAGCAGGTTTCACACTAGCAGCACAGAACTCTTGAACTGTGAGATCATGACCCAAGCCGAAACCAAGAGTCAGATGCCTAACTGACTGAGCCACCCAGGCGTCCCTAAAGCTTGTATTTACATAAATGGTCCAACAAGGGTAAAGCTAGAGACAGTTGCCTGGGGCTTGGGATGGGAATAGGCAGTAACTACAAATGGGCACAAGGGTTCTTTTGGGGGTAGGGGGATGAAAATGTAAAACTACATTGTGGTGATGGTTGCATGCTTCTGTAAATTTACTAAAAATTGTACGCTTAAAATAAGGGAATATAATTGTATGCAAATCATACCTCAAGCTGTTAAAAATATAAACTAAAATTATATTAGTATCTTATTTATATGTAAATAATAATAGATACCATTTATTGAATGTCTACTACATGTTAGGCACTGGGCTAAACACTTTATGTACATTATATTATTTAATTTGCTTTAATCCTCTACTATATGGGACACTATAGGACACATAATCCTCATCATACTGCTGAGAGATTAGACATTATTATGCGCATTTAAGACATATGGAAGCCAAGTTTTAAGGAGGCAACAGAATATAAAGGTTAAATGTGCAGTCTTTTAGGGATGACTGGGTGGCTCAGTCGTTTAAGCCTCCGACTTCAGCTCAGGTCATGATCTTACACTTCCTGAGTTCAAGTCCCATGTCGAGCTCTGCGCTAACAGCCTGGAGCCCGTTTCCAGTTCTGTGTCTCCCTCTCTCTCTGCCCCTCCACTGCTCATGCTCTGTGTCTCTCTCTCAAAAATAAACAAACATGAAAAAAAAATTCTTTCTCTAAGTGCAGGCTTTTACATGAAGAGATACTCAACATCACTAATTAGTAGAGAAATGCAAATCAAAACCAACGGGATGCCATCTCACAGTCATTAGGATGGCTACTGTTAAAAATAAAACAGAATAACAAGTGTCGGCGAGGATGTGCAGAAATTGGAACACATGTGCACTGTTGGTGAGATTATAAAACAGTGCGAGCCACTGTGGAAAAGAGTATTGAGATTAAAAAAAATTTTAAAGATAGAATGACCACGTGATCCAGCAATCCCACTTCTGAGTATATACCCAAAAGAATTGAAAATAGCGTTTTGAACAGCTATTCACACATCCATGTTCATTTCAGCACTATTCACAGTAGATAAGAGGTGGCAGATGACAGATGAATGGATAAAGAAAATATGGTATATACATATGTTGGAATATTATATTACCTTAAAAAGGAAATCCTATCACCTGCTAGAATATGATAGATCTAGCTAGTTAGATGCTGGAACGTAATGTGAAGATTTTATGCTGAGTGGAATAAGCCAGTCACCAAAAGACAAATACTGAGTGATTCCACTTATATGAGGTATTTAAAGTAATCGAATTCATAATATCAGAAAGTAGAATGGTGGTTTTCAGGAATTGGCGGGAGAGGAGAAATTGCTTAATAGGTAGAGAGTTTCCATTTTGCAAGATGATAAAGGTCTAGGATGTGTTATACAACAATGTGAATATAATTAATGCTATTCTACTGTACATTTAAAAATGGCTGAAATGGTAAATTTTATGTGATGTGCCTTTTACCATCATAAAAGTAAAATGTAAATGTGTGTGTGCAAGAAAAGATTGTACTTTCTGTCCCAATTATGTACATTTAATGAGTGATGTAACTGCATGACTCAGTGGGTTTCCTTAAGCCTTTCTCCTGTATCATTCTCATTCATTTTGTGCTTACACACACAAAAGTGCATTTTTAAAAAAAAAGTATTTATTTATGTATTTATTTATTTATTTGAGAGAGAGAGAGAGTTGGTTAGAGGGACAGAGGAAGCGAGAAGTGGAGGGAGGGAGGGAAAGGGAGAGAGAGAGAGAGAGAGAATATTTTAAACAGGCTCCATGCACAACATGGAGCCCAAGGTGGGGCTCAGTCCCATAACCCTGGGATCATGACCTGAGCCAAAATCAAGAGTCAGATACTCTGCGGCGCCAGGGTGGCTGAGTCTATTAAGTGTCTGACTCTTGATTTTGGCTCAGGTCATGATCTCACAGTTCCTGAGATCGAGCCCCGCCTCTGTCTCCACACTGACAGCAAGGAGCCTGCCTGGGATTCTCTCTCTCCCTCACTCTCTGCCCCTCCCTTGCTCTCTCTCTCTCTCAAAAAAATAAACTTTAAAAAAAAGTTTAAAAAAGAGAGACATTCAACCAATTGAGCCACCAGGTGCCCCAAAAGTGCATTTTAAAATAAGTAAACACTAGGAAATCTTATTGCATTTCATTGTGCCTTATTTCCTGCCTTCATTTTTTCCCCTTTCATGTGGCACTCTCTTTTCTTAGGAATAACCCAGGACACCTGACTCTAAATATAAATCTGCTATCTTATACTAACTTCTGTTCTCTCCTCTCCTCGTCTCCTCCTCCCCTCCTCCCCTCCTCCCTTCCTCCCTTCCTCCCTGCCTCCTTGCCCTTCCCTTCCCTTCCCTTCCCTTCCCTTCCCTTCCCTTCCCTTCCCTTCCCTTCCCTTCCCTTCCCTTCCCTTCCCTTCCTTTCCCTTCCCTTCTCTCGTCTTCCATGCCTTTCCTTTGACTTGTGCTGGACGCCTGCCTCTCTGAAAGCCCTGGAAGTGAGCTTGCCAAGGGGAGACCTTGCTTTTCTTTTTCCATGTGTAGGGAAACTTCAGGCACGCCAGCAGCAGTGCCCCCGTGTCCCGGGAAGAGCTGATGATGGTACTGTCTAGACTAGAAGGTGTGCGCCTCCGAGGACTCTACTTCACCGAGACTCAGCGGCTCTCCTTGAGCGGGGTGGGACTGGAGGAGGCCTCTGCCACAGGAAGTGGGCGTAGAGCACATCATGTGGAGATGTGTGCCTGCCCCCCTGGCTACACCGGTGACTCATGTCAGGTAGGAAGAAATTCCCCCTAGGACTCCTGTGGCTGCCCCTTCTGTCTGCTGCCCCCACCCTGCTGGACGGTCTGAAGTACTCTGTCCATCGGACAGGTGTCTCCTGGGCTATAGCTTCTGTCTTACCTGGACCACCTTCAGGTATGAAATACAAAAAAGAAATCACAGACACCTCAAATTCCACTGGAAAGCCGCAGGCATTTGGTCAATCCTGGAGGTTGTAGAAATCAGGACTTTCTGGGAAGTAGAAGGAGCCCGCCAGTGGGCATCCCAGTATTTGAGCCACTGCCTTTCCTCGGGTTCTTGTGCTGTTCTTTAGTCGAGGGCCCCTCCGGTTTAGAGTCCAGACAGTGTCCTGGTTCTTCCAGGGGACGTGGCAGCCCAGTTTCCGAACTCACAGCAGATCTTCCTGCCAGGCCCAGCCAGCCTGACTTGTCCTCAGATGATTAAATTGTGCCATAAAATGAAACTGTCGTATCTCAAGTTGTAAATAGGTTCTCTTCCTGATGGGAGGGAAAGCACAACAGTTTGGTGCAATTATTAGGAAATAGCAAATATTATCACTCAGTGTATTCCCTCTACCCCCTGTATGTACATTTAGCAACATCCTCCCCTTTCTATCCTCACCCCTTGATCGCAGAAAGCCCCTAGGTGATCGGCACACAAGTTTCTTTTTTTAACTTGCAAATATATTACCTGTCGTGGTTTTCTGGGGAGATCATGACCTGAGCCAAAGTCAGACGCTTAACCAACTGAGCCACCCAGGTACCCCGTGGGGACTTCTGTCTTATAACATTTAGTCCACAGGTGCCAAGATTCTTCTTCCCCACCCCCTTCCTCCTATCTCTTTTCTAGCCGAATTAAATAAAATCATAGCCCCAGGGAAGGAGTGGAACCTCTGGATTACCAGCCTCCTGCCCCGGGCGTGTTCTTTGCTCGTGACTCAGCCTGTGATTTACATCTGCTCTAATCAGCTAGTGCCGTCTGCGGGGTAAGGTGGGTAGAAGGTGATGCCTACCCCACCTCGCAGGAATTACAGAGCGGCGTTCTTCCCTGTGGGACTGTTATGTGCGCTCTCTCACAGGCTGACTCATGGGTGAAGTTTACAGGTGGGGCCTCCTGCCGCAGACAGCCTGCCTCACCTGAGTCAGGCGGGCTTGGGCACTGAAGCAGGAAGGGCAGGTATAAGAGGAAGAGGAAAAGGTTTGCGTGCAGCCAGCAGGACGCCCAGGGACCAGGATGTCCCCCACAGTGAGGTGGTCAGCCTGGAGCGCTGGATGGCTGTGGATCTTTGGGGCAGCTGTGGGGCAGTGTCTGGGATATAATTCACAGCAGCAAAGGGTAGCGTTTCTTCAGCCTCCGGGTCAAAGCCATCTGCAAGCAAGTTATGTGGAGTTTAAGCCCAGCCAGGTAATGTCCCTTTTCAATTTGGTTTGGGCTGGGGAAGGGTTCCTAGCTTTATGACATTTTTTAAGTTAAGGGGATGAATGAATAATGGGTGGGCTGGGGGAGGGACCCAGAGCCTCCCTGTCCTGTTGACTGGCAGAGTTTATTACGGTGCCTGACAGATTGTTCTCCTGAGCTGTTAACCACAAACCCTGTAAACATCAGCCCACCTGGAAATGCCCAGACAGCTCAGAGTTTGAATGTTTGTGGGATGTTAGTACACTATGAAACTTTGTGCCCTTTCGAGAGTAACTCAGGCCCCAAGACAAAAGAGTCCAGTGCCTGTAGACTTCCAAATTCTGCTTGGAAGAAAATTTACCGGTAAAGTAAACCACGAAAATCAGTGAAATCCATGTTTAAGAAAAGTGATGAGATTGAATTTGTATAATACCTAACAAGACATGCTTCAATTTGCCAGGCATTAAACACTCATAAAGTCTGCTCGCTTGCTCTCTCTCTCTTTCTCTGTCTCTCTCTCTGTCTCAACTTTCTGGATTTTTACATGTATGCTCACAGAGAAATGGATCCAATGGCTGCTGAGGTAGCCCTGAAAACCTGATAGGGACATCATTTTATCATTTGTACCACAAAAGTTTATCGGAAAAGTGATCCTGAAAAATTGTTACTTAAAAAATATGGTTGCTAAACCCCTTTCTGAAATGATATATTAGGATACATTCATTTTCATTTAGAGTAAATCTTCAATACAATCTGAGTACTTGAACTGAATTGTGTATAAGATTGTGTGGAGTTTGTGTGCTTTGTAGAGGTGAGAAAATGATTATATTTCAGTAACCGACAAACGTTCTGCCCGAGTAGAAGTCATGTGACTTGTAGGAGACTTTTTCTGTTTCTAATCGAAAGCAAATTAGGTGGGTGGTTTAATTTTAATCAGGATGGACCGTCCTCCTGCCAAACATGTTTAATTAAGGCTTTTTACTCAGACATGTTGTCATAAATGAACCACATATATTTATTAATTTGGATAATTTGTTCTTTACCAAATATTATTTCATAAGCATGTAATGTGATATGTGGGGGTAATTAAGAGACACTTGCCACTTAGTAGTGGAGAGTATTTGCTTGTAGATATGATCACACTACCAGTGGCTGAATTTTGTTCGAACGTCTCTCTCAGTTGTGTTTTCAATTAAAGAACATTCCTTTCATACTTCGATTCTCCTGTAGACAAGCCTATTCATATAACACATAAAGCAATCTCATTTTTTGCAATAGCTTCTTTTGCCTAAACATGGTTTCTAATAGCTGAAGGGGAAAACATACTGGAAATTATAGTCTTGTTATTGTGTCCAGTGTGTAGTAATTGGTAATTTTGGAAGAAACTCCTATCAGAAACTGGGATGTTCTACTCCGGGGAGTATACCAGGCTTCTTTCTCCAGCTCTATAAGGGTGGCTTCTTCCTCTTTTCCACCAGACCAGGTAGAGCCCTTTATGGCTACGGATGAATGAGAATGGATGGTTGATTTTCTGATTTCTCTTGATTGTAGCTTCAGAGTCTTATAGACATAATGCTGTTTAAAGAGGATTAGATGAAAGATGATCTTTTATCTTGAAATATTATTTTTTCCTGATGCTTTAGATAGGCCATATATGGAGGTCACTTAAAGAAACTGGGGACAACATTTGGTTTGAATCAATGTATTAATTTGCTCTGCCAAAATAAACAAAATGTCTATGATTCTCTTTAAAGACAGAAATCTAAATAATTTTTAATGGCTGGTGTTGGAAGAATTGCTTTTTCTTCTATTGGGGGCATTCTTAACTAGAATCCTTTTTTAAGTATTTATTTATTTTAAAATATTTATTTTTGAGAGAGAGAGAGAGGCAGCATGTGAGTGGGGGAGGGGCAGAGAGAGAGGGAAACACAGAATCCAAAGCAGGCTCCAGGCTCTGAGCTGCCAGCACAAAGCCCATTGTAGGGCTCGAACTCGTGAACTGCAAGATTGTGACCTGAACCAAAGTCGGATGCTTAACCAATTGAGCCACCCAGGTGCCCAACTAGAATCCTTAAAATATATATATATATGTACACACACACACACACACACACACACACACACACATATGGTCAAAGCAACATTGAACAAGAAAAGAAGACCACACCCAGTGAGATTCCCTCCAGCTGGGTCTTTGTGTGTCCCATTGGAGCCCAGTGTCCCTGCAGCGTTCTGTAGAGAACACAGGCACGGTCCTCTCCCCTGAGTTCGCTTTTGCTTATAGACCAGTGAGTGGCAGTGACATGATTCCCCCGGTTCTGCCATTATTGAATAGATCCTAATGAAGACTCCTTAGTCCCCCTTCATCCACCAGTCCAAACTCCTACTTGGAGACGGAATGCCTGCCCTAAGAGCACTTGAACTTGAAAGGATTTGCTTAGAGACTTTCCCCACCAAAGACTGATGTCCTGACCCTCTTTACCCCTTCACCTCTCCACCCTTCCACTTGCCCTAAAACGGTTGAAGGAGAGGAAGCCATTTCCACACTCCTCCCTCCACGTCTCCCTTTTCTCTCGTGTCCCCCCACACATCTCCCGCTCCGCCACTAGCATACACGCGTGCTGTGGCGTGGAAACAAGGTAGAATCTGACAAAGGGAGCCAGTGGACTGGCTAGTGTTTGAAAGTAGAAATCCACATACCAACTAAAGGAAAAAAGATTTAAAAAGTGAATGCTTGGGGCACCTGGGTGGCTCAGTTGGTTGAGCGTCTGACTTCAGCCCAGGTCATGATCCCGTGGCTCGTGAGTTCGAGCCCCATGCTGGGCTCTGTGCTGACGGCTGAGTCTGGAGCCTCTTAGGATTCTGTGTCTCCCTCTCTCTCTGCCCCTCCCTGACTCACACTCTGTCTCTCAAAAGTGAATAAATGTTAAAAATAAATTTTAAAAAGAAAGTGAATGCTTGACAGTCAGAATTGGCACATGCTTTGGATAATAATTCTTTATGTTGACTAAATGCTTTGTTTGAAAAACAGGGTTGTAGCCCCGGATACTATCGGGATAGCAAAGGTGCATATACCGGACGATGTGTTCCCTGCAATTGCAACGGACATTCAAATCGATGCCAGGATGGCTCGGGAATATGTATCGTGAGTAAATTGATACTCTCCTGGCCGACAATCTGTGTCTCCCTGTCCCCTCGCCCCCCACCCTCACCCCACTGGTCCCTGAGACATCAAATATCGCATCTGCAGCCAAACCCAAAGCCAAATTGAGGTTGCTTTGTAAACATGGCATTCAGCATTATCAGGCTGAATTATTTTACACTTCACTTTTCCCTCCATTTTAACACATGCCATCGGAGAAGAACTCCTAGCTGAACAATGAAATGGCACATTAGCTTCTAAATTTTTGCTTCAAGGAATGTTTTTAATGGGTGGATCCCGGGACTTAATTCCTGGTGGAATATAACAAATCAGAGCCACTGCTTTGGGCCCCTGTTTTGTTGGGGTAGCAGGAGGCTGCAGGAGGGGAGCCTTGTGGTTGTTAGATGAGCAATAGCTCAAGCAAGTAATCGGGGAGAAGATGACGCTTAGAAAGACTTAAGGCACATACTCAAGTCACTCAAGCACTAATCTGCGGCTGCCAAGACAAAGTGGGTTTATGTAGGAAGACAGGTGAGGTGAGTCCTTGCTGTCTGTGGCCTATCCACTGGAAAATAATCTTCTTTTAAAATACCTTAAAAAATATTTCCCATAGAAAATTGGATTGTCGGGAAATTTTTCTTTTGTATCCTGAAGCAGCACATTTTTTCTTCTGCCTTCCTCTCTTTCATCCCTGCCAGCCAGGGCCTCCCTACTTGGAAGGAGAATGGACAGATACAAAGAAAGGAGAGAGCATCAGTGCCCCTAGGAGCACAAGCCCCCCCCCCCCCCCACACTTACGTTGTGCTGTTTGAAAATGCATTCTTCTGGCATGGATTTCCTTTGCGTTGTGCAATGCATCTAGAGTGTGTTTCAATTCTTTGAGCTCCTGGACTGTATTAAGCCAAATTCAGCATGTCCCAGGGAACTGCTTCCACTGCAAGATGGGACAGGCCAGGACAGGACATTGTTGATAGAATATTCTGTAGAATTTTAACCTTGTAAGTTCAAAAGCAATAAAACTCATTGGGAAATAGTATTTTTCAGCTCATAAATACTCTTCTATAATAATTTATATTTCATAGCGTATGCCATGTGTAACACAGGTAGATGCTTTAATTTAAAATAAATATTTATCTTGTCACTGAACCATGGCTAGATGTCACGTCCACTCTATCAAAGCTGCCAAAGAACAAAAGTAGGCATTCTCTGCGTCCATTCACCCAGCGGAAGGATCACTATGAGTCATAATTCATCTGTTTTAATCAAACAAGATTTTCTTTGTCATTTCCTTTCTCTGTAGCTGTGTCTTCACTTGTCCCTAATGGCCATATGGCCTTTAGAAAGAATTCATTCAGGAAACCTTTACGGAGCCTTTGCTATCGTGGGAGGTAGTGAGCTAATAAGCACTGTGGTTAAAACGACCCGACGCCCTCCCCGCCTTCACGCCTCCGCGAGGCTTGCGGTCCCGTGGGGAACGTGCGCGCATGCGCGCTCCCACAGAGGCGTGGGGCCAGTGCCTGCACTCGCTCCCCTGCGCAGTTCTCCCCTGGCAGGCTCTGAGCGCTGCCCCTGCCCTGGTGGGGGGGGGGGGGGGGGGGGGGGGGGTGCCCGTTTTATGGGAGCCAAGGATGCAGCCCTCATTCTCAAAGATCCATAACGATTTGGAAACCAAGTACTTTTCACCATCGAATGGGCTGGTTCCGCTGCAAATTGGACTTCGTCTCTCAAGAGCCGAGTCAATTTCTAATATCTGGGACCTTCACTCTTGTGCAAATCTCCATATTGTTTCAAGAATAAACTTCGAAGTTTGAAGAAGAAAGTAACCCCAGCCCTTAGCAGTAAAGCCGTGTGCGTCCAAGAGCAGCAGGTCGTATGTTGCGTGGGTGCCGTCGTCAGCCGGAAGGACCCGCAGTGACAGGCCCCTTTCTCTTCGCCAAGGCTCTGTCTCTTCTCCTGGCCCCCTTTCTCCCCATATTGCTGCCCCTCCCCCACTCCCCTTGCCTTCTGCCATCTCGGTCATCCCTCTTCTACCACTCTGTTCCCATGTCCCTTCCTCTTTCGGTTTTCCTTCACTTTACTCCCTGGCTCTTGTGCCCGTTTCCCCCCTGCCAGACTTACCTGAAACCCACAGGTGGCCTGGGGCTCTCGTGACGCTCATGACCAGAGGTCCATGCTCCTCCGTGCCGCCTCAGGTTTCCCGTGATCTGAGCTGCTACCTTTCCAGCTGCATCCCGCCCCGCCTTGCCCTTCACTCTCCGGAATACCAATTGCTTCATTTTGCCCACACGGACTGCTGTGCTCCTGCACGACTGACATTCTATGCACGCTGCTCCCTATGCCTGGTGTGCCCTCCCCTCACTTCTCTACCCAGCTAATTCCCCTCCTTTTATCCTCCATGCAGGAGGCATCATCGCCTCCAGAAGCCCTTCCCTGAAGCTCCTCTTGCTCTTATGGGATGCTGGGGTGCATCAGCCATCAAGTTTTCCACGTTATATTTAACATGTGTACTCACAGGGTTCTATTTGCCCCCTGGTCAGGGTGCCGATCCATCTTGGCATCCCTAGTACCTGGTAGCATAGTGGGACACGTAGTAGATGCCCAATGGATGTTTGGTGTCCGATGGAGCTAAGAGAGCACATGATGTGGGAGTGGATGTGGATTCATCCATCCATCCATCCCTGAATTTATTCACAGTAAACCACAAGGAAATTGGTAAGCAGATATCTCATATTTGCAGGACTGAGAAAGACAGCTATCAAGATAGGTGTTCTCAGCTGAGGGTGGGGGTATTTCAGACATTCTTATGGGACCTTATCAAGCAACACAGGTTCTCACCCCTTTCTACCATTCTTCCCCAGCTCCCGAGGAGGACCAGAGGTCAGGGTGTTTTCAGTAGGACACAGATGGCCTCACCATAATTCTTGTTTCTCCATGTCCTTGCTTCTCCAATGTTTTCAGCTCAGAACTAAGTGGATCTAGGATTAAAAGATATCTATTCAGCTATGTTGTTCCTTAAGAATGTCATTTAGAGTTTAAAAAGAAAGGAAACTAAAGTGGAAAGATAAATAATCCGTTCAAAAAAACGACTGTTTTGTGAGAGAGTCAGGACCGTGGAGCAAGGGAAAGGTCAAGGAGAGACCCCTCTGTGGATCCAATACACTGCATGTGGATTTGGTCCTAGCGTCCAGGTCTACAGGAAAAACTGTCATGGCAGTGACTTTTGGGGAAAGAGGGAGGGATTCAGGGCAGGGACGAGCTTTCTGGTGATGATTCCATGTTAATGTGTAAACAACATCCCTTCTGTGTATGACACGATTTCATATCGGGAAAAAAAGTATGAAAACATGTTACAACATGTGGATTGTGATTGTCTGTTATTGAAAGGTTGGTGAGGGATGGTTGTGTTTAAGCCAAAGGAACTGATGACATTATGATGGAAGGGACAGGCTCGCATTCAAAGCAGGGCCGCACCCACTTAGGATATAGGTGCATGTTGTTTTTCGCAACCCGGTTTCAGATATTATTGAAAACTCACATCCATTGAAGTTTCCTACCAAGCCCCACCTCTACATAAAAGCACGTTTCAAAAACATTAGACTTATTCCCGGTCATATAGAGTATCTCTGAATTATCAAATGCCCACAATAGGGGAGTGGTTTCCTGGATAGTTTTGTGCATTTACATATGTATTACTAGAGTAAAGCAAGAAACATTAAAAATTCCACAAAATAAGCAAATTTGATACCATCTGCTAGGATTTGCCTCAATGGACTGCTCAATTGGAAAGTCATCTCGTCTCAGTGCTTTATTGAAGAACAACTTTCAATAGGCATTGACTTTGGCATGAAAATAATTGGATTTACATAAACGCACAACGTAGATAAATAACATCTTGCTTCTTGGAGACATTGGAATTAAACTGAGATGCTGGAATTACTTCTTTAGATACAATGCAGCTTTTCATTGTTTTAATAAATTGTACATGTTAACTTATTGCAACTATATTCCTCTTTAGTATGTCACGAGTAACTGAATTATGTAAAACAAGTTGATTTTCATAGACATTATTCTCAGGGGAAGAGGGATAGGGCTAACACCTTGCTGAAGCTATAGTGTACTTTTTAAAATCCTCTCAGCCTTCGCAAGTGGGTATTATTCTAACTATATGTTTTAAGAAAATTAGAATTGTGTGTAAATCATACATCAATACAACTGGTTTAAAACAAAACAAAACAAAACAAAACACCGAGGCTCAGAGAGGTGAAGAATCTTGCCCAAGGCTGCACAGCTGTGAAACATTGGAGTGAGTTTGAATCTAGCTGGTCTTCCTCCAATTTCGTCCTCCTGATGCTAAGCACCAAATAGCTGATGGAAGGATGCTTACGTGTTTTATTTTCTAGTACCAACAGTAACTGGATAGATAGGAATATATAACATTTGTGATTCATAGCTCTGTACAGAGTCAGAGGACTTGAGTTATAATTGTGTGAGTAATTAAGGTGATAACAATCTTAATAATAATAAATGTAATTGGCTGCTCTTAATTGTATGTTCATCTGTCCCAAGAACTGCCAGCATAACACTGCTGGGGAACACTGTGAGCGCTGCAAAGAGGGTCACTATGGGAATGCCATCCACGGACACTGTAGCGTCTGCCCATGTCCTCATTCCAACAGGTACTGTGAGAGCTTGAAAATAATCTGTGGAGATAGGAAGTAGCTTGGTGGTTGCCTGGGACCAGAGATGGGGAGTGGGAGAGGGGCAGTGTATAGGAAGTGGCCGGTAAGGGTGTGGGATTTCTTTGGGGGGTGATAAACATGTTCTGTAGTTGATCATACTGATGGTTTTTACAACTCTGTGAATCTACTAAAAGCCATTGAGTTGTACGCTTGGAATGGACAAGTGATACGGTATGTGAAGTCTATCTCAAAGCAGTTGTATTTAAAAAAGAACATGCAAAAATGCAAAACAAAAGCAAAACAAATAAGAACAGGTTTCCCAAGTGTACGCTTGTGTGCTTTTCCTTTTCCTCTTTCCTTTCACTCTTCATTCAGTGGTTAAACGTTATTTACTGAAGGCCTGATACAGGGGCTAGGAGTTAGCCTCCTCTAGGTGCTGGGGAAACTACAGGAAAGAAGACTGACAGACTCTGATCTCACGAGGCTTCCCCTGGAGAATGCAGGCAGGGAGAGTTGTCACACTCAAGAAATACGTGCACAAATAAATAAGCATAATTTCAGATGGAGATGGGCTTGGAAGTTGATAACAGGGCTATGTGATTGATAGTGAGTGAGTAGACTCTTTACAGAAGAGTAGGAGGGTTTTCTGAGGTCGTTGGCCAAGGACCAGGGAACAATGAGATGGAGTAAGCATGGCAGTATCTCGGCACCGAGGGTCTGAGGCAAGGAAAAGACAAGAGACAGCCCCTGTGATGATGTGTCCATGGAGTAAGGAGGTGGTTAGAGGGCAGTGTGGGACAGAGGGTCAGGAGGTGAGGTTGGTGGGGCACCCAGGGTACAGATCCCGTAGGACTTTGCAGGCTATAACAAGGCACTTGGATTTATCCTCGGTGTGATGGAAGTCATAGGCCAGTTCTGAGCCATGGAGCGTGACCTGAGTTGTCATTCAGACTCCAGTGACATAGGTAGAAACCTGCCACTTGGATTTCATGGTGATTCATGTTCTCTTTGGCCTCGGTACCTTGTCATATTCCTGCTTATCGTGACACACCCGCTGTGGGTCCAAGCAAAATACAAGTAAACAAAGCAAGAGTTGATTTGAAAATCAGGAAGATACCAATAACAGTATCTGCAGTGCACAGGCTCGGGAGCAAGTGTGAACCACAAGGCAGGATGAAATCAGGCTAGTATCAGAGAAATTGGCCACGTTACCAGAAGCCACTGCCCAGATGTGGCTTTTCTGAAGATGCGTATTTGAAATGTGCACCCTGGTTTGCTCTCTGTGTATCTGATACTCCTTAAACTTGCCCAGTCCTGTGACTTTACTTGAAAAGGGATTTAGCACTCAGTACTTGCCTAGACTTGTTGGAACAGAAGCTAGAGAGAGTGGAAACAAGATTTTCATGGGGTGCTCAGGGGAAAGCTTTTCATCTTTGATGGCACAGCATAGTGTTATCATGAAGGCCAGCTTCTGGCTTTCAGGCAATTGAAGTAACACACAGTTCCTCGGATTTATCAGTGAAATATGGTTTTTATTTAACTCTTTCTCCATCCATATTCATACTGTTGACGAATTTCTAACTGTTCCTTTAGAAGTATAACTCTGGAGGCTCAGTCGGCTAAGCGTCTAGTTCTTGATTCGGCTCAGGTCATGACCTCACGGTTCGTGAGTTCGAGCCCTGCATTGCATCCGGCTCTGTGCTGACAGTACAGAGCCTGCTTGGGATTCTCTTTCTCTGCCCCTTCCCCCACTTGCACTCTCTCTCTCTCTGTCTCTCAAAATAAATAAATAAACTTAAAAAAAATAGTATAATTCTGTCCATCTACTAGGCCAAGAGAAACTTCCTAGATAAAAATTCTTTTACCAGCAAATGATAAATAGAGGTATTTTCCCTCAGATTTATTCAGTGTAATGTTTATAGACATATCTCAAGGCAACAGAGTTTTTTCATGATCTGCTCACTTATTTGGAAAAAAAAAGCTGCTCAAATATACACTAGGTTAGAACAAAAAGAAAGAGAATCAGAATCCCACAACTTGATTTGAAAAATATAAATATCACCAATGATTGTGCCCACAGAAATACCTAGACGGGCAAGCCTGTTTTATGCCTTAGTCCCTCCTGCCTGGCCCCTTTTCTTCCTAGGAGATAATGTATCCAATATGAAGGAACTAGAATAAACAAGGAGGAAAATTTTTTGAAGAATCCGAGCTCCCTGTCCTTTTTTTCTGCCTAGACTTGTTTTATTCTTTCCTTGTTATTCCTGGAAAAATGCTGTTGTAATCATTTCTTCCAAAATGAGTTACTTTGCTCTGTCTCAAGTGAAGGAATGTATTTCTCCAAGCCAAAAATAAAACTAAATAAATGCCTTCAGTCCTTATGTACCAAGATTTGCCCAATGTGAGCTGAAATAATTCATCATTATCTACACAAGTCTTAATGGACACATTTTTCTTCATATAAGAAGTAACCAGATCCTTGGTGTCTGTTTACACTTAAGGCAAGTCAGTGCTTTGTGGCAAAAAATAATGAGCATGAAGCCTATCGATTTGTTTTTACTGAGGCTTTTTTCTGTCTTCCTTCCAGTTTTGCCACTGGCTGTGTTGTGACTGGGGAAAACGTGAGGTGCTCCTGCAAACCTGGATACACAGGCACACAGTGCGAAAGGTGGGTGCTGCCCCCTCGCCCCCCCCCCCCCCCCCCCCCCCCGCATCCCACAGGTAGGGTGGGCTCTTCGGGCAGGCTGCAGCAGGCTCGGGCTGTGGGTGCGGCTGTGCTGGGTCGTGGCTCAGAGCTGGGGTGGGGCTGTTGCTTTCACGGAGGCTGGAGAAAGGTCTTTAGGGAAAAATACAAGACTGTTCACTTAATAAATCATTAACTTCTTTATCTTTCTCGTTTTTTACATGTTTCAGAAATTTGAGAAGGAGGCCCAACGTATCATAGCACTATGTACCCCCAACACGTTTGCCTACATGCTCCTATCCCCCTACACACTCCCTCATTCCCCTCCCCTACATATTTCTACATGCCCCTCCCCCTCCACATCTGTATGTACTTCCACCCCCTACATGTCCTTACCTATCCCTACATCCATATAGATTCATCCTTACATACCCCCACCCCATGTATGCATATCCCTACATACCCCTACCCACCACACACGTGTCCTTGTATTTGCCTACCTGGCACACATAACCCTAACTAGCCTAGCTCCATATACATTCATCCTTACATAGTCCTCACCCCATGTATGCACATCCTTATGTACCCCTACCCCACCACCACATCCCTACTTACCTGCACACGCACATACAACTCTACATACTCCTATACATACACACACACACACGCACACACACACACAACTATACCTCTCTGTCCCCACATATTATGAACACCTGCAGGACAGTCTGTGTCATTCATTTCTGAATCACTGCTGCCTACTATTCATGTATTATTCATGTAATAGGTGTTCAGCAGCGGAACAAAAGAATAAATGTTGCAAAATGGAAACTATGAACTTAATTATGAGGGGCCAAAGAGCCAAGCTTTCGTTTTGCATGAACACATTTTCATGATTAGCTACCATACATTGGGCTCTGCCAAGCATATAAGGACTATGAAAGGTACTTAGAGTCTACCTCGGAAGGTAGCATGTACATTGTGCAAAAGTAACAGTATAGAAATGAATCATATGGACAGCATGTTTTTAAATTTAAAATAAGTTTATCATAAAGTCAATACTTACTTATAGGAATTATGTAATACAAGTGAGCAAAGAACCAATGAGGCCCACTATACCTTTATGTAGCTCTATATATTTGTGCATGCTCAGATATAATCCTGCTTATAATCATTTTATTTATAAAATCCCCAGTTAAAACTTGTATATTCTTATAGTTCATTCTGTGTGCACAGACGTTTTCTTTTCTTTTCTTTTTTTAAATTTTTTTTTAACCGTTTATTTATTTATTTTTTTTTTAACGTTTATTTTATTTTATTTTTGAGACAGAGAGAGACAGAGCATGAACGGGGGAGGGTCACAGAGAGAGGGAGACACAGAATCCGAAACAGGCTCCAGGCTCTGAGCTGTCAGCACAGAGCCCTACGCGGGGCTCGAACTCACCGACCGCGAGATCATGACCTGAGCCGAAGTCGGACGCTTAACCGACCGAGCCACCCAGGCGCCCCCCGTTTATTTATTTTTGAGACAGAGAGAGACAGAGCATGAACGGGGGAAGGTCAGAGAGAGGGAGACACAGAATCTGAAACAGGCTCCAGGCTCTGAACTGTCAGCACAGAGCCCGACATGGGGCTCGAACTCACGGACCGTGAGATCACGACCTGAGCCGAAGTCGGCCGCTTAACCGACTGAGCCACCCAGGCGCCCCCAGACGTTTTCTTAAAAACAAAAGTAGATTGCTGTTTTACTTTCTGTTTTGGCTCATTTTCTCACCTAGTAGATGTAGTAGAAGGTTAGCAATATCTTTCCATCTCAGTAAGTATTCGCTGATAACATCGTGTCAGAACCAAGAAGTTCTGTAATCTACTGCTGGTCTTTGAAATAGTTTTCCTCTTTTCCATTCAAAGCAGCACTAAAAGTAAATCCTTGTGGTGAATTATTTGTGTACATAAATCCTCAAGACGTAGTTAATAGAACCAGATCCCTTGGATCTAAGGATAGGTGCATTTTCAGACTTTTGATACATTTTGCCGGATTGCCCTCCAGAAAAGTCAGACTCATTTCTGTTCCTCCAGTAGCAAAAGAGCAGCTTTTGCCACCAGTGAATACTACAAATGATCAGTTTTTAAAATATTTGCCAGTTTGGTAGTTGGAAATTTTAATCATTCGAATTTACATTTCTTTGTTTCATAATTAGATGGGATTTTTTTCACGTACTAATTAACCATTTGTAGATCTTATTTTTTGGATTGCTTTCTAGGCTTTTTACTCACTTTTTCTAGTGCAATGTTCTTTTATTTATTGGTCTATACAAATTCTTCATACTACATGTTGCAAATTTTTGTTTATTTTTTGTTCATGTTTTTTGGGTTTTGTTTTTTGTTATATGTACCTACTCTTATATTCTTTAGGCTGTCAGCCTTTGGGGCCATGCTTGGCAAAGTTACAGAAATGTTTATGCTTTCTTTTAGGACTTACATAGTTTTATTTCTTACACTCAGATCTTCATGTTGGTGAAAATTTGGAACCTAGCTTTTTGGTGGTGTCAGGGCATCTCACATGGCAGATAGATTTAGGGTCAACGTGTACAGCAAAATTGGCCAGAGTTCAAGAAACTCACACTATCCCAGTATTCCATCCCCATAATCCAGGGCCCACGTTGCATGAAATACACATAGTATTTGGGTGCATCCCAGAGCCACACTCAGTAGGGTCAGACGTGCACACTAGGGGAGGCATAAGGAAAGCAGACTAATTAGGGGACTGGCAGATTCACATCCTTCATGTCACACTGTCACTCTCACTGCAGGCTGTGTGCTCACTGAGTGAATGGGGACAGACACTCCAGCTGTTTTCCCCTCTGTGCCTCTCGTGCTGTCACTCTTGTTCTCTCCCCCACCTCTCTCTCTATTGCCAAGTACATTTAGTTGAATTCACGAAAGATGAATGTGCATTTACAAAGTTTTCTGTACAAACTTAGAGTCGTTTCCATACATTTTGTTCAGTCTTTGTGCCGTTATCATTTCTGAAAGTATAAAATGCCTTTAGATAGTTGGTTGAGCAAGGCTCTCCTCATAGCCCTTAAAATGTTTTCCTTGGCCATTCTGGCATATTATTTTCCTGGATAAACTTTAGAAGAGTTTTATAAGATTCCAAAACAAAACAAAACGAAAACAAAATTAATTTGGTTTTCACAAGAAGGCAGGGGTTATCTGAGACATTTGACAGACAGGGTGGGACCTACGTGGGTCTAGTGGGCCTAAGGGATGAGTGGGGCTGGAGGGTGGCTCAATCAGGGAAGTTACCCAAGAAAACCCAAGGACCTCGAGGCTATTTGCCTGGGAGGAAGGTGCGGACTGCCTCATTACGGGATTACTGAGCGTCAGCTAAGGGGCAGGGCACTGTCTGGTGGTAAAAAGATGCAATTTCAAGGTTCTTCTGTTTTCCATTTCAGCAAAAGGAACCTTGCCCACAGTTGCCTCACATCTATTATTCATTCTTTCTTTCAATGAAAAATGTATGGAGATCCTAGTATATGCCTGGCACTGGGCTAAGCGCTAGGGACACATTAGCGGCTGGAGCCCAGACTCTGCCCTCAGGGTTTTACAGTCTAGTGGTGGACAGACACACAAACCTGCCATTAAAATAGTGACCAAGACATAACTGGGTCCCCAGGCTGCAGGGGAGGAGCATCCAACTGCCCCTGAGGGGTGAGGGAGGAAGGGGCAGCTATACTGAGATGGGAAGGATGGGTGGGTAGAATGGGCTTCGGGAACGTTCTTCTAGGCTCTGTGGTGTGAAAGCTTGAGACTCCCACCTGAGAGAGGCATCCTAGTGCGATCCTCCTCATGGTTCTTCACAAACAATGATGCAGAAAACAGCAACAGACCAGCTGAGACATCCGGTTGGCAGGCAGCAGATTTGAAAAGAGAAATTCTTAATTAACAGTTCTCACAGCTTATGTCTGTTGTTTGCTGTCTCAGGAAAGCAAACTATAGTTTCTTAATTTTTTTTGAAGAACTTGTTCACAAGTAAATGCCATATGAATGTCAAATTTTTTAATTTGTTCAACATTTATTGGGGACCCCCCCTTTGTGCCAGGCATCAAGCCAGCGTTAGTCATTAGCTATGCAGTGGTAGCTACAAGGACAATATAGGGTGAAGAGTAAAAATATAAGCAGGAGCCCACTGGGCGGAAGAGGGAACAGCCAATCTGAAGGAGGGGGTAGGAAAGGCTTCCCAGCTCATAACCGTGCCCTGGGCCACATTTCTCCCTCGGCTTCTCCGAGCCATAGAGGACAAACATGTTCTCTGCTCTTTTTTCTTGTACCACCGCCCTCTATGAAATCAGGAAGTTTTACTTCAGTCCATTGTGTTTGGACACCAGCTTAAAACGAGAAGAAGGGTACCGGTTATTTCTGTAATCAGTCACTAACACTTTTTGCAAGAATAAGGAAGACGTGGAATCTAACTTCCTAAATATTTATGTGACTTTAATATAAAGTGTTTTGTAATTATGCATCTTTTACATGGAAAATTTAGATATAGGTGACACATCTAAAAATAAAGTATTTAAAACATAAGTCTTTTGCCTATAGCATAGTTTGTTAAGTAGAATATGGGGCCAGTCACATAAAGTAAAGCCTATGACAAGTTGGTTAGTAGACTTAGACAAGGCACCTCAGCGTAGTTACCTTCTTGATAATTAAGGAAGGCATGGGATTTCTGCTTCCTACCCACTTTCTGAAATGTAATAATTCCAAATTATGCCAGTTATACATAGATGTGTATATGTGTGTGTGTGTGTGTATATATATTTGTGTATGTGTATATATATATATATATATATATATGCATGTTTCATCATGTCTGAAAATGGTAGCTAACTTTTATTGAGTGTCTATTATGTTCAGGCATTGTATTAGATTCTTCACTACATTATTTTTTATCTCATTCATTGATCAAAATAGGTATTAATAGTGCAATTATTCACTTATTCATTCTGCGTATACTTATCTGGCACCTATTATGGGCCCAGGCACTCTCCCATGTGCAGGGATATAAATCATGTGCAGGGATATATCAGCCAAAGAATCCATGCCTTTGTGGAGTTTTCTTTTTTTTTAATTTTGTTTTCAATGTTTATTTATTTTTGAGAGACAGAGTGTGAGTGGGGGAGGGGCAGAGAGAGAGGGAGACAAGGAATCAGAAGCAAGCTCCAGGGTCTGAGCTGTCAGCACAGACCCCAACGCAGGGCTAGAACTCATGAACCCAGGACATCATGACCTGAGCCGAAGTCAGTTGCTTAACCAACTGAGCCACCCAAGTGCCCTGAGTTTACATTTCCAAGGGAGACATAGATGAAGAAACTGAAGCTTGAAGGGTTAAGATAATAGGCCAAGGTTACACAGCATGGAGGCAGGGATCCAGCCAGGTCTTCCTGATAAGGCCTGTGTCCTTTGCACCCATTGGCAAAGTCTATATAAATTACCTAACAGTTCCATGATTCAAAGCTTAAATTTGGGGGAGAGCCAAATACCACATTTTCTTGATTCTATCAATTCCATGGAAGAGAAGACACCACACACACACATTGAGTTAATGACAATTTGGCGGGGGGGGGGGGGGGGGGGGGGGGGGGGGGCTAGCATAAGAATGGAACTTTGCTAATAGAAATATTTTAGTTTACCTCCCAATTCCAAAAACATTGTGTCTGTTTTGTTGTTTGTTTGTGTTTTAAATAGAAACTCAGAATCAAGGAAGTGTTTTTTAACTTAAATAAGGAATGGAGTTCTCATCACCAAATTATCTAGAATAATAAAGGCTCTCAGCCAAGAGAGTAGGTGTTGTAACTGCCCTCCATTGTTTAGGCTCATTAAATACAGCCCTGTAGCAATTAGTGCAAATGGGAATTATGCAGGCTTGAAACAGTTCAGTAGGCAATATTAATAAAATCCCCATTGATAAGCAAATTTGAAATTCTATGAGTTTTACTTTAAATTTGTCTTTGAGGAAATTAGCCAGAAATTAAGCAATATTTAATTGTGTGGTATCTTCAGGAACATAACTCTTTCATAAAGTTGATCCACCCCTGACTTCCATTAATGGTCGAACCACTGGCTTCTGTGTGCATTTTGTTCATCTGCCATTCATCGACAGGGGTAACGGAGGATTTTGTCGTCCTGGTGTCAACGAGGAGGGAGCAAGCTCTGCCTGCCTCCTACTTTCTCTGTTCTCATCCAAGCCATAAATATCTGTACTGAGACACACTCATTCTTGCAAAGCAGCCTTCCCCACTTAGGGTTACAACATCTCAAACGGAGAGTTCAAGGGTGGAGAAAATGTCAGATGGAACAAATGATGAGTTCTTTGAGTGTTTCTCCTTTTTCTCTTTATTTTGGGTAGGTGTGCACCCGGATATTTCGGGAACCCCCAGAAGCTTGGAGGTAGCTGCCGGCCGTGCAGTTGTAACAACAATGGCCAGTTGGGCAGTTGTCACCCCTTGACGGGAGGTAAGATGGACTCACACCTTTGTTAACCTGCATTTATCAATCTGGTTTTAATAAAATAGCAGGGGAGGAACCTAGGTAAATATTTTCATGAAGCACAATACCCAATGCCAGCTAACAGATATTTTGACAGCTTGGTTTGGTGAATACTTGGTTTGGTGAATACAGTTTGGTGAATAACTTACTTCAGATAGCCTTTTTTTTTTAATGTTAATTTTTTTTTTAACATTTATTGATTTTTGAGAGAGGAAGTGCAAGAAGCGGTGAGGGAAGGGACAGAGAGAGAGGGAGACAGAGGACCCGAAGCAGGCTCCTCACTGTGAGCATAGAGCCCAGTTGTGGGGCTTGAACTCACAGAACCATGAGATCATGACCTGAGCCAAAATCAAGAGTCAGCTGCTTAAATGACTGAGCCACCCAGGTGCCCCTCAAGTAGGCTTTTGTTAAAAAGATAAATTGCTTTTAAAAGTCAAGTAATTGCAGTCAGAATAACCTCAGCTCCTATTTGGTGATTTTGCTCAGATCTCCCTTGACATTATAAGGTTATAACATATCAGTTTTCTTCATGTGTGTATCTGAGGAGATCAACATATTCTTTCTTGAATATCAATCCATGTCTGAGATGTGGGTGGTATAACTGGGATGGATTTCACATACCAAGGAAAAGAATCACTAGGAGTTAGTGTGGGCTCATTAGGAACAACTTGGAAGGAAAAGGAAGATGATTTTCTTCCTTCTTCAGCAGAGAATATTAACGTGATTTATCAAGAAAATATCACAGATATACTGTAATGCCAAACCTTAGATAAAATCTCTAATCTTACAGTTATGGACAAGATGAAGAACTGCACCCTGAATGTATAGATTAGATCTGGTCAAGTGACTGCTCCCAAAGAAATATAAAGTAAATGGAGTATTATCAGTCCAGAATGAGCTATCTTCTGACATGCGCTGCGCCTTAATCCTTGGCTCTATCTTGTTCAACACTTTTGACCTGAATGGGAATGTAGAAGGCATGCCCACCCAGTTATCACATGACACAAAGTGGGGAAAGATAGAAAATGCCTCCTGTGGCACATTTAGATTATTTAAGGGACTCAAGCGCCTAGAATAATGGGCCGATTCTAAGACAACATTATGTTAGGGATAAGCCCATGGTCTTATAGTTGAATGGCATAAAAATAAGTGTGTGATAAGTGAGATGTGACTTAGTAGCAACAAGTGAAAAAGACTAAGGCTTTAGTCAGTAGCAAGTTCGTTATGGCTCAAGAGAGTAATATGGCCCCTAGGACACCTCATAGAATCTTCAGTGAGTTCTAGAGTCTAACACCAGGTGGTCTGCCGTTCCCTGGCATGCTGCTCGTGTAAATCCTCAGGTCGGACTTCTGTCTCTAGAAGACAATAGACAAGCTACGGTTTGTTCAGAAGAAGTGGAGATACTGAAAAAACTTGGAACCATGTCACAGGAAGGATTGACAAACCAGGACAGTGGAAAGAAGACTTGGAAAGGATGTATTTGAGAGGCTGATTGATGTGTGGGAGAAGGGTCTGTTTGTTCTATGTGGCATAAGAAGTAGAACCCAAGGAATGGAAGCTAGAGGGAGGTCTACGTTAAGTCATCCTAAGGAAGAAGTGTCATGTGTTTAAAGATGAAAAAGACTGTTTTAGAAAAACATGAGTTCTGTGAAGAGAGGTATTTGAGGAGAAGCTTCAACATCACACAGCATATTCATGAGATTACTATCTTTACAACCGTCTTTTTCTTCCACTCTAATAACAACAGCAGCAAAGAAACCTGAAATAAGGATGGTGACTATTTGCTCCCCAAATGGAAGAAAACACTCACGCATCAGACTTTTTGTTTCTCTGAGGTTTTGCCCCCTCTTTTTCATTCTTTTTATTTTAATTAATAATGTACAGATTCCTTGGTGGTCAACATTAAAACTTGTTAAGAAAATTGCACTGATAAATCAATCACCCACATGAGGCAAGTCCTCCCTGGGTTATTCAAAGTGCTGTGGGGGATTGTGAAGAAAATAAAACTGTTTCCTGGTCGTAGGAAATTTACAGCTTAATTGAGGAAATAAAAGTGACATAACTATCCATAGCATTAAGAATGAGTAATTTTTTTAAAAAGGTGAGTGGGCTGCCTGAGTGACTCATTTGGATAAGCGTCTGACTCTTAATTTCCGTTCAGGTCACGATCCCAGGTTGTGGGATTGAGCCCTGTGTCAGGCTCCATGTTGAGTGTGGAGCCTGCTTGAGATTCTCTCTCTCTCTCTCTCTCTCTCTCTCTCTCTCTCTCTCTCTTCCTCCCCTTCCACCCCCACCCTAACCCCATTTGCATGTGTGTACTGTCTGTCTCTCAAAAAAAAAAAAGATGAGTAAGAAAAACCCATGATTATATATGATAAATTAAAATGTCTACAAATATATAGAAAAGAGACGCTGATTGTCTTTGAGTGGTGGGATCAAGGGTGATGTTTTTATATTACTTTTCTGATTTTCCCAAACTTTCCATAGTGAACTTCTATTATTTATGTTACAATTAAATGTAGTTTAAAGTATATGTATATACACACAAAGTGTGGAATATTGCCTGCTGCTGAGAAGACAAAATGTGAAAGCCTCCTTGTAGCTTGTCTAGGAAAATGTCAAGCTTTGTGATTTCCTGTGGTGAAATGAGATTTTTTTTCTAGAGGGAAGGGAGAGGGCATTTCATTGTAAAGATGCATGGTGTGGGGAAAAGAGTAGAAATGGAAAGAGTAAAGAATATCCAAGGAAGACCAGTAGGTTTTCTCTTACTCTAGTTGAGAACCTCAAAGTCTAGCTCATATCTGTGGTAATTGGCAGTGTGGGTCCACTAACATTGTGTGCATATCTCTCTCTCAGCATCTGTCACACTGTTGTGTGATTTATCTGCTTCCCCTGAGGGCCAGTAAACTACAGGACAGCAGGGATTTTTGTCTTCCTAGCTTCGTATTTCCTGTACATGGCACAAGGCCAAGGCACGCCATAGATGCTCAAAGGTGCTCAATCAATGTTTACTGAATGTTCTTGAATGATACTGGAAGAGAAGTCAATAGTTGTATAGGAAACTATCAAATGAAGAAAGCCTTACCACTAATGATTAGGGGGTTTTAATTAGATAAGAATATCATGACCTTTTATAGAGAAGAAAATGAATATACAGTCAGGGGCGTCACGAGAGAAGTTCCTGCAGCAAGACTGGTAAGAGATGGGAAAGCTCCCTGAACGATGGCACAGGTAAAGAGGGAGAAGGGAAGAGCCAACGATGCCAGATAGTTGGGTGACTAAAATCTTCTCAAACTAGCTTTTCTGAAAGCCAAATTAAAAAGCAGATGAAGAGGAGGTTGAATAACAATATCTACTTTGGTTATTCCTTGTTTCAGACTGCATAGACCAAGAGCCCAAAGATGGCAGCCCTGGAGAAGAATGTGATGGTGAGAAAAGAACCCTCCCCACCCCCCCCCCCCGCCTCCAGCTGTGAGGTTTAGTTTAAGATATGTGAACCTCGTGCTGGGATGTGCACTTTCCAGGTTGGGAAAGCCATGGTGGGAGGCGGTAGGGGGAGGACTTCTTAGGGTCAAGCCCAGCCTCTGTTAACTCACAGCTTTATGACCTTGGGCAAGTGACCTGACTTCCCCAAGCCTCAGTTTAATCATTTGTAAAATGGACATAATAACTATATGTACCCCACAGAGTTGCTGGGGAAGTGCTTACAAATCTTACCATAATTCCTGGCAAATAGCAAGCTCTCGGTAAATAAAAGCTATTTATTATTATTTTTACACATACAAAATAAGTAACAAGTTGCATAGAATCACCATTTCTTCCAATTTTATTGAGATATAATTGACGTGCAGCATTGTATAAAAGTGCACAACATAATGACTTGATGTATGTATATATTGCAAAATGGTTATCACAGTAAGTTAATAGCCATCACCTCACATAGTTAACAATTTTTTTCTAGTAATGAGCTTTTAAGACAGACTGTCTCAGCAGCTTTCAAATATACAATACAGTGTTGTTAACTATGGTCACCATGTTGTGCATTACATCCCCAAGGCTTATTTATCTTATAACTGGAAGTTGGTACCTTTTGATCCATTTCACCCATTTCCCCCACTCCACTGCTTCTTTTTAAAATGCTTCCTGTCCAGAGATCTCTCTTGGGCAGAATCTGCATCCCTCCCTGAGAAGTCCAGGATTGTGATTTTTGACTGTGATGATCTATGTGCATATTAACTGGGCTTTAAGCCCTCGTATTCTGTTTGCATTCTTGTGGCTTCAGTCCACGGCACATTTGCCTTTGATTGTGGCCCCTACAGATTGTGACAGCTGTGTGATGACACTCTTGAATGACCTGGCCACCATGGGTGACGAGCTCCACCTGGTCAAGTCTCAGCTGCAGGGCCTGAGTGCCAGCACCGGCACTTTGGAACAGATGAAGCACTTGGAGACCCAGACCAAGGACCTGAGGGTAAATACCCTATGCACCCAGCACAATGCTGGGTCCAGAATCGATACTTGGGGTATAGATGCTGCATGAATGAATACCCCTCAAGCAGGAGACAGAGAGGTTGATTCCATTTAACGCTTTTTCTGATCCAAATGAAGACTAGATATTTACTGGTGGAAAATACTAGTGAACATATGAAACTAATACTCTAAGTGAACATTCTTTTTTAAAGTTTATTTATTTATTTTGAGAGAAAGAGAGAGAGTGAGAGAGAGAGAGAGAGAGAGAGAGAGCACAAGCAGGGGAGGGGCAGAGAGAAGAGAGACAGGATCCCAAGCAGGTTTCACTCTGTCAGTGCAGAAGCCCGAGGCGGGGCTTGAACTTGCAAATCATGAGAACATGACCTGAACTGAGATCAAGGCTGAATGCTTAACCAACTGAGCCACCCAAGAGCCCCAAGAACATTCTTTACTTAGTGAATGATTCTGGGCTAATTTTTCTTCTAGAGCCCTTAGCTGAGTATCTTGCATTCAAAAGAATCAGATTTGTATTAAATTGGTATTACTTCTCTAAATGGTGGAATTATTTAAATGGTGGGCCTGGGGTTTTCTATGTTGGAAGATTTTTTATTTTGGGATTTTTAAAAAAATGAACCATAAGTTCAATCTTTAAAAATAGATATAGGACTGTTGGGGTTATGTTTCTTCTTGAGTGACATTTGGTAATTTGTGCCTTTCAAATACTTTTTTCATTTCATCTAAATTCTCAAATGTATTGACATAAAATTGTTTATAGTTTTTCTTATTATCCTTTTAATACCTGAAAAATTTGTAGTAATAGCCTCTCATCCATTCTTGATATCAATAATTTATGTCATCTCTTTTTTTCTTGATTATTCTGGCTAGAGGTTTATCAGTTTTAATGATCTTATTTTATTGATTTTCTCCATTGTTTTTCTATTTTCAATTTCATTGATTTCTGTTGTTATTCATATTTTTTCTGCCTTCTGCTTGCTTTGGGTTTAATTAGCTGTTCATTTTCTAGTTTCTTAAGATGAAAGCTTATCTTACTGATTTAAACCTTTCTTTTTCTAAATCAGCATTTAATGCTATGAATTTCCCCCAATGCACTACTTTAGCTGTATTCCACACATTTTGAGTTGTTGTGTTTTCATTTTTATTCAATTCAAAGGATTTTCAAATTTCCTTGGGACATGTCTTTGACCCCTGAATATTTAGAAATGTGTTGTTTAATTTCCAAACTAGGCATTTTCCAGATAACTTCTTGTTATTGATTTCTCACACAATTCTGTTGTGGTCAAAGAGCACACTTTCTATGACTCCAGTTTTTAAAAATGTGTTGAAGTTTGTTTCATAGCCCAGAATATGGTTCATCTAGGAGAATATTCTATGTGTGCTTGGAAAGAAGGTGGCCAAGAGGATAAGTAATAGGGCTAAAGTCCCACAGGGCCAGAGGCAGGCTCCCTAGAGGAAACTGAGGGCATTTCTGCCTATGAATGGAGACTGAAAAACAATCTTGAAACTGCCCAGTGCTCATTGTTGAGCAGTGAGTATATGAGAGACTAGGAAAGCTACAACCTTATGAGCCAAGACCTGGATGGACATGATTCACAAACCAGGATCTGTACTGGAATGTGATATCCTCAACATGACCATAGTGTGCAAGTCCTAAGCTGCCAATATAAGACCTGGTTCTGGACTAGAGGATCTAGGGTGGGAATGGCGATGACCGTAAGATCATTGGTTAGGGCACAGAGAGTGCAGGCAGAAGTGGAGTTGCGGGTGTGTGTGTGCAATATTTACCTGCAAACATTGGGAAGAGACAAGTAACAATACAAAAGACATCCAACAAAAGCAACCACAAGAGATGAGTTCCCTTTAGATAAAATTAAAATTGGGACAATCTGAAAATTACTTTGAAGAGTAACAATTCAATAGAAGGAACAAAAAATTAGAATACTGTTAAAAACACTAGAAACCAAACAAGAAGAGGTACATATGAAAATGTTCAATTAAAAATTATGAAAATGAAAAAAAAATTATTCATTGAAGTAAAAGAATTCAGTAGAGGAGATAAACCCTAAACTGGACATAGTGAAAGAGGCTTTGGGGAAAGTTTAAGAAGTGCTGTTAAAATGAGGGCTGATTCCAAACCCATTAGTGCTTATAGCTGAGTACACAGTTGACCCTTCAACAACATGGGGGTTAGGGACATTGACCCCCTGCACGGTTGAAAATCTGCATATAACTCTTGACTCCTAACAGGCTACTGTTGACCAGGAGCCTTACCAATAGCATAAATAGTTAACACCTATTTTGTGTATGTATTACATATTGTATTCTTACAATAATACCTAAGGTTTTCTAATTTTTTTTGGTATTTCTAGGTTACGTGGTCCATCTGTGAGTTTGTTTTAAATTGTTGCAAATCTCCAAAAGATCTTCTTACATATTTATTGAAAAAAATCCATGTATAAGTGGACACAGGCAGCTCAAACCAGTATTGTTCAAGAGTGAACTTTATATAGCAAAAAATAATACTAGAAAAATGGCTCTTTTTCATCCCATCAGGGTAAATTTTAGTCCATGATTTACAGGCTCTTAATATAGAGAGGAAAAAAGCCATTATGTTTTGAGAGAAAAAGAAGCCCCTGGAGTTACTCTGATGTCATGAATATAACCCTGCACTTCTTCAATGAAGGGCAGGGAGCCAGCATTTCAGTACCTGTCCTATGTGCCAGGCTCTGTGCTCAGTGCTTTATTTATGTCTTACAGAATCCTATAAGGAAAATAGTCTTATTTTCATTTAACAGGTATGTTAAAGCTAAGTAACTTGCCTACTATCACACAGCTTGCACATGGCGGGTTCTAGGACTTGAACCAAGATCAAATTCCAAAGGCCATGCTTTACTCACTGTACCTATTCTACTAACACTCCATAGAATGGCATGCCTCAGTTTTCCTGTATTAAAATTAAAATAGAACTGTCTTCTTCCTAGATCACACATACACTGTGAAAATTCCTTAGGAAGAAGCGTGAGAAGGAAAACAACATTTTTCAATGTTCATATGTACGTGACACTTGATAATATCATCAAAAAACCCAGCAGCTTAATATGATAATCCCCAATTTGCTGATGAAGGAGATAAAACTCAAAAGCGGCAGACCTAGTGTTTGGACCTAAGCTGTAAAGCCTGTGTTGTTCCCCCCCAATGCTGGCTCTGTCACATGGAAGTTAATAGTATAGGTAATAGCAAGTTAATAGGAGGTAATAGTATAGCTTTTTCCTGTAAATTTCTTCAAGATATTAACAAGTTTTTTCCCAAAAAAATTGAAAATAATCACTACTCTAGAGATTATGTGCAGAAATGTCACCCTCTAAAAGTAAGGAAACTGTTTAGTATCCAAAAAAACAGGGGACCTGGATTCTGATCCTTAAGCAATCAATGATCATCCCTACAGCATTCAATTAAATGAGCTCTCAGTTCCCTTCCTGCTAAAAAATTCTTTGAATCTGATGCTTCCTTCACTAAATTATCCTCAGGCACTGCTTTTAGTATTACAATGTTAAATATAGGTTAAAAACAACTGAGCGTTTTGTAGAGTCTGGAAAGTAAGATATCAGGTAAGTGGTATCCTCATTTCTGTAAGGTTCGGTTACTAACTCAAGGAAAGTATCTCTTGTCTTTTCACGGTTATAAGTTTATTTTAGAACCATATCACAACTCACATCAGAAAGTAGATTCTTCAAGCAGCTGATTTCAAAGAACCAAATCATTTCCTGTGGACCAGCATCGGGCTTGCTAAACGAATCTTTCCATATCACCACCGGGATTACCAAGTTGATAGGACTTACTCCAAATTTCTGCTCTAATGTGAGATTAATTTTGCATTTTACTTTCAGAATCAGTTACTCAACTACCGTTCTGCCATTTCAAATCATGGATTAAAAATGGATGGTCTGGAAAAAGAACTGAGTAATCTGAATCGAGAGTTTGAAGCTTTGCAAGAAAAGGTAATGTGTTAGGTCAATAACGTTAACTTTCTGTTGTTGTTGTTGTCCTCAAAATATTGTTAGTTTCCCCCCCTCCACCCCCGGATCAACATAATTTGTTAGTAATCAATTTATTTTTCATATAGGTTCAAATAAATTCTAGAAAAGCACAAACATTGCATAACAATGTTGATCGGACAACCCAAAGCACAAAGGAGCTGGACACAAAGATTAAAAATGTCATCCGGAATGTGCACAGTAAGGAGTTACTCAATCCAATTAAATATTTTTTTTTATTACATAGCGTGTTCTGTGCCCCCATGCTCTGAAAGAATTTTTCCTTAAGAGTTCAATATTATGAAAAAGATCCTGTAATGATACTGAAAAACTAATATGAACCTTCCATAAAAATCCCCTTTTTTTTTTTTTTAGTAGTCTACTGGAGTCCAGAATTCCCAGTTTAATAAACTACTCGATATTCTCTAGTTCTCTTGAAGCAGATCTCTGGGACAGATGGGGAAGGAAACAATGTGCCGTCAGGGGATTTTTCCAGAGAGTTGGCTGAAGCAGAGCGCATGATGACAGAGCTACGGAGCCGCAACTTTGGAAAGCACCTGAGAGAAGCAGAAGCTGAAAAAAGAGACGCTCAGCTCCGTAAGGATGTTCCCAAATCCTTGTATGCAACCCATTCTAATGGGCTTGAAATACAGTGTGCAAAGTGCAATATCAGGTCCCCAGTACAGGTGGCTAGGTTAGTCATTTCAGCGTATATGACTTTTATTTTTTATTTATTAAAATTTTTTTTAACGATTACGTATTTTTGAGAGAGAGAGAGAGTCAGAGCGTGAACAGGGGAGAGGCAGGGAGAAAGACACAGAATCTGAAGCAGACTCCAGGCTCTGAGCTGTCAGCACAGAGCCCGATGTGGGGCTCAAACACACGAACCGTGAGATGGTGACCTGAGCCGAAGTCCGACACTTAACCAACTGAGCCACCCAGGTGCCCCGGTGTTCACAACTTTTAGAGCATGGTGTGAGAATGGGTAGCTCCTCCAGGCTACCAAGAGGTTGTGGAATATAGCATCTTACCATCATGCAAGAAAAAAAAAATAGGTTCTTCTCCTAAGATAACAGCACTGGTATTGCCTTTTCCTTATTAACTGCATTTTTATTCTTTCTTCATTCAGCTCCATTCAGCTTTCTCATTATATCATTTTTAATGGCCACCCCCACCAGCACAGGGGTCTTGAATCACAAATCGATATTAGCACTACTATTGCAGGAACCAAAATCTGGTGTAGTAGAAATTAACAGAATATCTCTAAAGGTTTTACTTAGGAAAAATGCCTCATTAGTTCAAAACTGTGAGAAATAGAAGTCTGGTGCATATTTTTTCAAATACTGATCTTTCTTCTCCGGTGAAATGATGTGTCAGTGGTTAATGTGCAGACGGTAGCAGTTTTCTTTTAGCATTTGTATGGTTTAAATTTATTATTAGTCTTTGCTTTTGACGGAGGAGACAGGGTTAGTTTGCAGTTAGTAGTATTTAGTAGTAGTGTTAGTTGGTAGTGTTAATAGCAGTGTTAGGAGCACATGCTCTGTCCTCTGCAGATCTTGAACGTTCAAGTGCCAAGGCTGATTGGTCATGCAACATTGGGTCGGTCACCTAATTTCTTGGGCTCTCCATTTGCGTATCTGAAACATGAGACTGTTATCATTGTTTTCATGTGGTTTTGTGTGCCCACATAACCACAGCAGGTGCTCCATAAATGTTAGTTTCCTTTCCCATTCACTTGCAAGTTCAAGGAAAACCATGAAATGAGGAGAAACTTCATTCTTCCTCTGTAGACTTTATAGCTTAGCTTAGAGGTACTCCTCTCTCAAGTGGAAAACAAAAATGTGTTGTATTATAGTGCTGAATCGGATAAGGAGCTGGCTGGAAAACCACCAAGTGGAGAACAGTGCACTTGTCAAGAACATACGGGATTCTTTAAATGAGTACGAGGCCAAACTCAGTGATCTGCGGACCGCACTACAAGAGGCAACTGCCCAGGCAAAGCAGGCCACTGGCCTCAACCGAGAAAACGAGAAGACTTTGGAATCCATCAAGGTGGGTTCACAGTCAGAATCTGCACACTTTTCTTAACGACAAGGATGAGGGGGGCAGGGATCTTTACCATTAATAAAGCGGCAGAGCCAGACACCTGTCTGTATGTCTAGTCTGTGCACACCTGTCTGTACGGCAGATGCTAATCAAACAGGAGTAAGGGATTAAATGCAAAACCAAAGTTATTCCTCCTCCCCAGTCACCAGAATAGATTGTGAACTTAAACCACAGAGAAAGCAGAGCAAATTGCTTTAGTCCTGCCCCTGGCTGACAGACTGCTGGAGGAATAATGTTGCCAAGTAGATGAGAAATTAAACCAATATTGTTATAATTAAATCAGAGTATATAATATATGCTTTAAATAACTGATTTTTTGTGTCAGCTGTGTAAACATCATTATCATAATCACTGATAAGGGCATTTTAAGCCATTATCTTACAGGAAATAGATTAAAATACAGGCCTCATGCAGGAGCTGCAGAGACAGAATCTGGAGCTTGGGATTCTATAGTATGTTTTTTCAGGGGTGCACACTGTATGCCGCAACAGCAACATAAATGTGAGGCGTTATTAAATGACAGTAACATCAAAGTGGAGTAATGTAGGACTGACCCCCCAAAAGAAGAACTTGTCAAAGAAAACAAATAATATCTTAGTCGATGGCAATATGCTTAATTCCCAAGGCCTCTTTAGACGGCTGTTGGAAGTCACTGATGATGCCAAGGGAAGGGTGCGTGATCCGATTTTATGGGTGTGTGAGCTTTGGCTGCTCCTAGCTTGGCCTTCTCAGATCCCATGTACCCTCTCATTGAAGCGCCTCTCCAACCTCACAGGGCCTGGCATGTGGGGCGTCGCGATGATGGGTGCTGCTTTGTTCAGGAAAATCCCTCATGCTGCCTCACAAACCAGAGCTTACTTACCTTTCCACCTCACTGGCCCAGTTGCCCCCAGTTTAGAAAGCTTCTGCAATGATGCGAACTATTGTTTCGTTGGCATGTAGTTTGAGGAAACCATGACAACACACCCACGCGGCAAAGTGAACTGATTTCCCCGCACTTTCTAGTTGCCTAGATGATCTTTCGGTTTCAAGAAAACATTATGACTCCGAAACGACTTCTGTGCTGTTGTGCAGTAGATATGCCTGTGCTTCCTGGTCGTATACCATGTAGTTCAAACAGATTCTTCTTCTTCTTCTCGCCAGAGACAAGTTAAAGAAATGAATTCCCTACAGAGTGATTTCACCAAGTACCTAAGCACTGCAGACTCTTCCTTACTGCAGACCAACACGCTGCTGCAGCTGATGGGGAAAAGCCAGGAGGTAGAGGCAAAACTTGTTCTCTGAACACTGAAAAACATTCAGATTCTATATGAGGAAACTATGAACTGGGTTAACATTTTTTTTTTCTGCAATACATGTCTTTTAGATGGAAGGAAATAAACCAAGATGTTCATTACCGTGGTGCTACCCTTGGGGCGTGGGGGGTGTGAATGATGTGTCCTCTGTATGTCTATTTGTATTACTTAATTAGCCCACAGTGAGCAGATGTTGCTTTTGTGATAACAAAAAAAATTGGAATGCTGTTTTTAAAATATCAGGCATGCTTTTATTAGCAGAACTTATTTAGGACTCATAATAGGTTGACCACATTAGCAGCCCAATGGGCATTTTGCAAATATCTTTTGTTATCGCTATTTCTAGAGTAGAAAAAAAAAACGTTTCGGTTTAGTACAACTTTATGCTAATGATGACAGTGTGCTTTTATAAAATTTATCAGAAGGGGTACCCACCCTAAGAAAATTGTTCAAATGGTGGTAAAACTTGCAAAAATGTTATCAGTGCCACTACTGAAATAATGCATCCTGGGAACGTGAAGTTTATGACAGAGTTTGAGAAAACGGTATATACATTCTTTGCTTAAAGTGACACTGTCTCTGTTTACTTGAAAAAAATAGGAATATGAAAAACTAGCTGCCACTTTAAATGAAGCAAGACGTGAGCTAAGTGACAAAGTGAGAGAACTTTCTCAGTCCGCCAGTAAAGCCTCCCTGGTGGTGGAGGCAGAAACGCACGCGCAGTCTTTACAGAAGCTGGCAAAGCAGCTGGAGGAGTGAGTGACCCCCCAGGTCTAACCGCAGGAGCTGCTGGACCTAGTGTGAAAGCCTCCCTGACTGAGCTGGGGCTCCAGAATAGGGCAGGGGGGCGGGACCCAGGGCCCGGTCCGAACCCAAGCTGCCCTGGGGGTGTGATTCCCAGATAGATCCTTGCCAGCGCAGGTCTCCATTTGCCAGATGAGGAGGCTAATCAAGGAGGCTGGGAGGGGGAGGTGAAGGGGCCTTCAGCCGCAGGCAGTGGAGGCTGTTGGAGCCCTTCACCCACACTGTCTTCCAGGATCAAGAGGAATGCCAGTGGGGATGAGCTGGTGCGCTGTGCGGTGGATGCTGCCACCGCCTACGAGAATATCCTCAACGCCATCAGAGCAGCGGAGGACGCGGCTGACAAGGCCACTAGCGCATCTGAGTCTGCCCTCCAGGTGGGCACCCGCACTGGCACCTTTTCTGGATGCACTCTGGAGACGACTCATTGTCTTACTTTCTTTTCATATGCACTGAGGAATGTAAACAAGCCCTAGTTTAAAAAAATTTTTTTAACGTTTATTCATTTTTGAGACAGAGAGAGACAGAGCATGAATGGGGGAGGGTCAGAGAGAGAGAGGGAGACACAGAATCCGAAACAGGCTCCAGGCTCTGAGCTGTCAGCACAGAGCCCAACGCGGGGCTCAAACTCACGGACCGCGAGATCATGACCTGAGCCGAAGTCAGACGCTTAACTGACTGAGCCACCCAGGCGCCCCAACAAGCCTTAGTTTAAATTAGAACTTATTATATAGAATAGACTTGAACTTGCTCTAGATGTGGATCGTTTCTGTGTTTACGTGACTGTTTTGATAGATGTAGCGCAGTTTTAAAAGCCATTTGTGAAACCAGATAGAAATTCTACCGATTACCAATGTTGAGCCAAGATGAGTAGTGTATCGTGCTTCTTTCTAGGTATGATTTTAGACCATGATTAAGTATTGGCATTTCACAAAGAAGAGGGAAATTTTTGTACGCGATTTGGTAACCATTTATTTCCTGTCATTTGCCTTAACACCTGGGCATGTCTTGGAGTCCTGTGTGATCTTACATGTACCATATAATATTGCCATATCTAAGAATAAAGCATAAAATATTAAATATCAATTAGGGGATAGGCCTTCTTGAAGGTTAAAGACTTTTATCTCCCAAATATTAAAAACTTAAAAGCAACTCTTCTCTTTCTTCAGTTATTGAAGAGGGTATTGTACAAACAACAGGGAGAGAATGAGACAGGTATCACATGATTTGTTAGTATGTCACCAGGGAAGTGTCTACCTCCCCAAGCCACATATATCTATGTACAGCCCTAACTGTATCTTTTCAGGAACAGTCCTTTTAAACTTCCCCCTTACCTTTGAACCTCATCCTTTAAAGATTGAAGATAAGGGCTTTTAGTGTAGGATGAAAAAATCTTACTCCACATTTCCTAAGGAATGCTACGTGCTTAAGGCTGATAAATGGTTTGCTTTCAGACGGTGATAAAGGAAGATCTTCCAAGAAAAGCAAAAACCCTGAGTTCTGACAGTGATAAACTATTAAAGGAAGCCAAGCTAACACAGAAGAAGCTACGGCAAGGTATTGGAGCCTGGCGGGGAAGGGGAGGCTGGGATAGCCAAGGGTTTGAAAACGTCCTGTTAAGACCAGGAAAAACAGCAAATTCTGGAAGCAAATGTGTGATATATTTAATAGATTTGATGTTTCCGCCCAATATTCTAACATATACCAAGTTAACTAGAACCTCATGAATATACATAAATCTCAAAGGTAATCAGTGACCATGGCATTGGGAACCTACACAGCATAGAGGTGTGTGCAGGGCTGGTCTCTCATTTAAGGCCCAGATAATAGTTTCAGGTCACCAGAGCTTCAACGTTTCTTAAGTCCTAAAATGCTAGTAAGTAAAAGTACCAAAAATTACTACTACTATGAAGCATGAGAATTTTTGAATCATACATTTTATCTTTGAAAATTTCCCATGTATTTAATTTTTTACAAAACAATTAAACCATCTCAATCTCACCAAATTCTGGTGTTCTGAAAATGGTGTTTCTTGATTTTCTCCGGTCTCTTGTGTTCATTCATGGCCAAGAAACTATGTCAGCATTTTTGAGTGACTAGATTCCTTCTGACAGTAATATTTATCTTTTTTCATGTTTAAAAATTAAATACATGAAAAATTACCTACCAAAAATATGTATTAACATAGAATGATTTGCTTAGCAAATTGCAGGAATTAAAATTTCCTGATGTGACATCTGTTCCCTTTACAAAGTATAAGCTAAGAGGTGAGGATTGTTTTAAGTAGGGTTAGGATGCTAACTACATTGATATTTTTTCTTTTGTTTTCTACCAGCATGCTTCTTTTTACCTTTTGATCCCCTTCACCTCCCGGGGGCTTGGGCAGCCCCTAATAGGTTCCTTGTATTTGGGGAGTGTTTTTAGATTCCACATATAAGAGAGATCATAGGGTATTTGTCTACATTGTTATTTAAATCAGTCCTGGAATCACAATTTAAACCGTGTATCATCACTTTGGCCTTAAAGCATTCACTGGTCATTTTCCATTACCTCAAAGTGGCAATGTTATCAGCTAGGAATGTCTGTGAACTCCCTCCCTTTCACTGAATCCCCTTAAATATATCAGTTTGGAAGTGGACAGAAACAAACAATGCCTACTTTGTGAGTGCATTTGCTTGGATGAGGCTGTCTCAACAGCACTTCTTTATTATACTCTGAAGAGACATCATTCATTCATTCACTCATTCATTCAATAAGTATGACTAATATTAAGCCCAGACTAGAGCCAGACAATGCACATCCCTTTCCTTCACTAAGCAGAGACGTTTGCCCTGACCAAAGTGGAAGTCGAACTGCCCCTAAATGACTAAGCCTCTCACTTTGTTCATGATGCATTTCCAAGCAGCTGGATGCCACAGGCTCAGGTATACTCCTGGCCTCTGGAACTGGAGGCCCCTGGAACTGTGGGTCTAGGCACCTATAGTGAACATCTCTGAGATTCAGGTCTGCTCAATGCTCTGCAGATGCTGGCTACTTCAGGGGCCACCAATACCAATGGAGGATCAAAATCCATAGGGTAATTGCCTCATGATGCTTTATTTAATTTTAGAAATCAGTCCGGCTCTCAACAACCTACAGCAAACTCTGAAAGTTATGACAGTTCAGAAAGGATTGATTGATACCAATATCACTGCCATCCGAGATGACCTTCGTGGGATACAGAGAGGTCAGTATCTCCCTACCCACCGTACTTGGCTTCTTTTGTCGAGCATTCAAGATACTTACACCTCCCTCTTTTTGTGTGCTTTAGATGACATCAGTGATATGATCAGTAGGGCAAAGAGCATGGTCAGAAATGCCAACGACATCACAGATGAAGTTCTAGATGGGCTCAACCCTATTGAGACAGATGTGGCAAGAATTAAGGATACCTATGGGAGCACACAGAGAGAAGACTTCAACAAGGCTCTCACTGATGCAGATAACTCAGGTATCAAGCATTCTTCAGACAGGACATACTATCCATTTTCTCCATTGTTATGCACTTTGGTCAGTTTATGTGAATTCTTCCCTGATAAAGTCTGAAATTAGAAATTAAAATATTAGAAAACCACTTCACATAACACCTTCAAAGAATATGGGTATTCTATTAGAAAGTCTAGGTGGGATTTTTTTTTTTTAACCCATTGACGTTGGTATTGAGTTTCCCTTTTTTAGAGTGGAGATATAGGTCCCCTAATCATGAGGTATTAAATTACAATTGATATTAAGGTTCAAAAAATAAAGATTTATCTTCTTCTGTAGTGGTTAAGAAAGATGATTTGATATCTAGACTGCAGGATAGAATCCACGATGTATTTAGGAAAGGTATCACCTGACTCTGAGTCATCCTGTCCAATATTTGGGACCCAAACGGGACCCAGCATTGACAAATGGTGTCAATGAGAAGATCTGTATTTAACCTTTTCTCAACTCACAATTACAAATTTCTGTTCTGTAATGTCATCAACAGTGAAGAAATTAACCAACAAACTGCCTGACATTTTGAGCAAGATTGAAAGTATCAACCAACAGCTGTTGCCACTGGGCAATATCTCTGACAACGTGGACCGTATCCGGGAGCTAATTCAGCAGGCCAGAGATGCTGCAAATAAGGTAGGTGTGTCCCCACATTGCCAGGCACTAAGCCTCCTTCTTTGAGAGGTTAACACATTCATCAAGAAAGGGAAGGCGTTTGTTTACACGGAAACTGGTTGTCTTTCTTGCTCTAATTCTTTAGTTGTTTGAAATGTGAAAGTTCACTTCCTCCTGTCATCCTTCAAAAGTGCACATTACCTTCATGCCCTAAATGATTTGGTATGTTAGGGACCTGAAGCAGTTTCCTCCCCACTGAGTTTATGCAGGCAGGAAGAACAGTTCTCCTCCACACCTCACCTGGTGAAGTGTTATTGCAAGTTCAGGTAAGGTTCTGTGAGCAGAATGTGCTGGTATGATGCTGCACAGGACCCACTTTCTTGTTATAACTTTAAAGTTATAGAATCCACCTTTATTGAGGGTGGAGGAATGGTTCCTATCAGCGAGGGCAGTGTTCTAAACACAGGATTATAGCAAATTTTCTTCACTGGAATGCAAATTCATCAGCCTTTGTTATTTTAACTTGACAGTTACTTGAATTCCTGACACTTCTCTATCAGAATTTGTTTTGGCCTAAAATAATACTAATGAAACATCTTGCTTTTTTCATCCACCCCCTGTGAGATATTTGCAGACAGAGGGTTGAGAAGCCAAGTCAGAGTATCAGTACCCTAAAGGCACTGTGGTTGATTTCTCGGTTCACTATTTTTAGAGAGCCCTGATGCACTCATTTTTAAGGACTGTAATAAAAGCAACCATAACATGTAACATATTAATGGGGAATGATTCCTTAAAGAATTTATTTTAAAAATATTTTTGAAGTATTATATATCTACTACGCGCCAGGCACCATGCTAAGTGTTTCCACACGTTAGCTCATCTGCACAAAAACCTCCTAGTTGCAACTATGATAATAATAGCGATTATCATTTCTGGCACAGAGAATTAGATGCACTTCTCATAGACCCCTGGCCTATAAACAGGAAGAACATGGATGCTTTATTACCCAGCCCCTAAAACAGCTTCATGAGTTTATAATCCAGGTCTAGGAGTCATGCACACTCCTTTGCTCTTTATCATAACAACTGGGAAAGGTAGAGCTGAAAGGATTCGCGTCAGAGGCACAGGCTACCACTGCGAGCACACCCCCTTTCCTCACAGGAGAATGGTTAATGCTCTAGATCTTTTCCCTCGTAGGTTGCTGTCCCCATGAGGTTCAATGGTAAATCTGGAGTTGAAGTCCGGCTGCCGGATGACCTAGATGATTTGAAAGGATACACATCTCTTTCTTTGTTTCTCCAAAGACCTGAGTCAAAAGAAAATGGGGGGACTGAGAATATGTTTGTGATGTACCTCGGAAATAAAGATGTAGGTATTGCTTTGACATTTCTCTTGTTTTTAAAACAGTATGGTTTGGGAATTTTTTTTTTTTTTTGAATGTTGGTTATATATTTGCTGCCTGACCACCAAACTTAGTGGTCGAAAACAACAGTAAATATTATTTCATGCTGTTTCTATGGTACAATGTTCAAAGTAGCTTAACCCAGATGATTCTGATTCCGGGTCTCTCTAATGAGGTGTCTGTCGAGATGTTGGCTGGGGCTGCAGGTATCTGAAGGCTTGACTGGGGCTGGAGATTTGCTTCCAGTTTGGCTGACTCACACACCTCGTAAGTTAGTGATGGTTGTCGGTAGGAGGTGTCTTCCATGCCACGAGGTCCTTTCCGTAGGGCTGCTAAGTGTCCTCATGACATAGCAGCAGGCTTCCCCAGGAATGCTGTTGGGGTGATCGAGCCGCCATCACCCTAGGGAATGCCGCTATTTGTGGGTTGAATTGTGGCCCAAAACAATATGGTTTTTGAGGCGCGTTGTCACCAGTGTGTCAAAACTTCCTGGCTTCCATTGGTGTAGCAGGAGGGAGTCCCACCAACACATCAGCAGACTCTACCACCTCTGATGGCACCACAAGGGGGTCTTCCATCAATCACAGACTGTTACCTGCTGGCCTTATCTGATGGAGAGGCCTTGCCCAGTGGGTTCAGCATGTGGTACATGTGTGTGTACACGTGAGCACGTACACACCAGGGGTTAAAGATGAGCACCCCTCCATACACAACCAGGGCGGCAATATCGAGGTTTCATGGAAATCAACAGTGCTTCTTCCTCACAAAACTGTGACCCTGTCCTTGTCAGAATGCCCAGACCCTTAAGTCTGCAGGGGTGGGACCATGGGTGGATGAGGACCAGAGTGAAATGAAGCCTCTCCTGCTTAATTAATGCCCATCTCTTTTTAATTCTAAATTCTTTAAACCACAACTGCTACAGACATTTTGAACAGTTCATTTTAGCTTTTAGCCCCTCCTCTTAAAATATATTTCTTCAACTTAAGTGTCAGAGGAAAAGGTAATCACTGGCTGGGTTAGCATACAATGGCTATGGGGGAAAAAATGTCTGAAACATTGTTCTGGAAAATTCTAGTCAGTTAGAAAGTTGGCTGTCATTAGTGGATGTGGTATTTAAAGATTCCTAAAACTGACACTATTATTAATCACTCTCTCATGCTTTGAAGTGTTGGTACTTTATCTGTAGCTTTGTTATGACATGACTTTCTGCTTTGTATTATAACAAAACACACATTACTTTATTCCTTCAAAATATTTGTACCATCTACCTACAAGGTGCCACATCCTGTATTTATGACAAACAAAAATTGTTTCCTGAATGTAAATTTCATGTTGTGTATATATTTTACCACAATTTGAAAACTTCATATGTACTCTAAGGTGCTGTATTCTAACAGAGAAGACAGATACATACGTAGCTGACCGTGATAATACAGGGTTCTAGATGTTACAACAGAGGCATAGCAAAGTGCTAAGAGATCATTGCATGGTACAGGGAGAACAAAAATGGCTTATCTCCCTTACCAGACTAAACTCTAGTGGAGACCTGAGTTCATATCTGGTTCATCTTTATGGCAAGTGCTTGGCAAATATTTGGAGATTTGGCCAACAGGGGAGTGAATACATGAGTGCAATAAACCAGGAGCAAAGACAGTGCAGACATTATTAATTAAATGTTCTGTCTGTATCATTCTGTACAAGGAGGTACCTCATTTATTTTGTCTTCCCAAGTCTTATTGTGTAAAACCCATTAGATATTTGAAATACACTCTCCTGGGATGGGGAGTTCAGAGAAACAGTGTGCGTGTGAAGTACACTAAGGTGGCCTTTCCGTCTCCAGGCCTCCAGGGACTACATCGGCATGGCAGTTGTAGATGGCAAGCTCACGTGTGTCTACAACCTGGGAGAACAGGAGTCTGAACTCCAAGTGGACCAGAGCTTGACCGAGAGCGAAACTCAGGAGGCGGTTATGGACCGGGTGAAATTTCAGAGGTACAAGTCCCATTGACCACTGCTCTTTGTTAATCTGACCCACACTCACCAAACTCCCATTGTATGTACCGCTGAACCCCATTTTTAGTATCTTGGCTTTGACTTGTTCAATTTTTGTGTAATTTTTAAATATAATCTTGTTTATTTTTAAACAGAATTTATCAGTTTGCAAGCCTAAATTACACCAAAAAAGCCACATCCAGTAAACCCGAAACACCCCAATTCCATGACATGGAGAATGGAAACAGCAACACCCTCCTCAACCTGGACCCTGAAAATGTTGTATTTTATGTTGGAGGTTACCCATCTGACTTTAGAGTAAGTGTCAATGTTATTTCACTGAGTGAAAATATTTAAATTTTAATTTGGTGTAATGACCTCACATCTCTATTTTAATTATCCATTGTATATAAAATGAACTTAACTATATATTCTTAAAGCATATCCAGGGATAAATGCTAACAGTTCTTGAGCACTTCCTCTGTGCAGTGATCAAGATGCAAATAGATTAATTAAAAAAAATTTTTTTTAATGTTTTATTTATTATTGAGAGACAGAGTGAGACAGAGCATGAGCACGGGAGGGGTAGACAGAGGAGGAGACACAGAATTTGAAGCAAGCTCTAGGCTCTGAGCTGTCAGCACAGAGCCTGATGTGGGGCTCAAACCTACTAACTGCAAGATCGTGACCTGAGCTGGTCGGACGCCCAACTGACTGAGCCACCCAGGCGCCCCAAGTAGATTAATTTAAGAAGGCATTACTATTCCCATTTCACGGATGAGGAAACTGAGACAGAGGGGTTTAATAACTTGCCCAAGGTCAAGCATCTGGTGAATAGCAAAGCCAGGGCCTCTGGCTCCAAGGTCCACATTCTTAGCCCCTAGGCTGCAGGGATAGTTAAAAGTGATGGATTCATACTGCTCTTGATCGACCTGACCACTGTCCTTGGTTGAATTAGATTTTCGGTTTCCTTTTTTTTAGCTTCCTGCCAGACTAAGGTTCCCTCCGTACAAAGGTTGTATTGAACTGGATGACCTCAATGAAAATGTTCTGAGCTTGTACAACTTCAAAAAAACTTTCAATCTCAACACAACTGAAGTAGAGCCTTGTAGAAGGTAAATAAAACCAGGCACTAGTGTCTCTGTAACTGTGATTTTGAGAACTTGCAGCTGTTTTATGTATAATAAATGGATGAGCCAATAGGATGCTGTTGATGTCACTGATAGCTTTAGGCCAACAGATCTTAAATTATGATCGCACGCCACACTGCTAATCCACTCCTAAAGTTCCCTCATTTGTATAAAATATTGGAGCGATAGAGTTTTCTCAATTTTGAAAAAAATAAACCCTTCTTAAATGTTTGGTGCCTCCTACCACAAAATATTCAGTAATAGATGGTACCTGATTCAGGCACAAAATTATATATTGAAGTTGCCAAAAAAAAAAAAAAAAAAAAAATGTTGGTCCATGAAGTGCACCATGACTTTCTAGGTACTCTGACAGCTGGACCTTTTTGAAAATTGCTGTCTTGAGCTTCCTGACTTCCCTATAGTTAAAAGGATTTGGACAGACTATTTATTACTCAGGATAAAATTATGTTTCAAGTTAATAATTTTTTACGTTTCAAAGTCTTCAGCTGCTAGGCCACATCTTCCTAAGTAGATGGTTCCTAAATAGACAGTTAAGAGGAGACTCTTTAACTATTATCGCTTTAAAAAATATTTATTTATTTTTAAAATTTATTTTTATTTTGAGAGAGAGGGAGAGAGCATGTGTGCGTGCATAGGGGTGGGGCAGAGAGAGAGGGAGGGAGAGAGAATCCCAAGCAGGCTCTGCACTGTCAGCGCAGATCCCGATGCGGGGCTTGAACTCTCACCCGCTGTGAGATCATGGCCTGAGCCAAAATCAAGAGTCAGATGCGTAACCAACTAAGCCACCCAGGTGCCCCTTAACTGTTAGCTTTTTTGAGCTAGGGTTTGATTATCATAGCGTATAAGAGCACATCCAGGACAAATAGCTGGCTATTTTAACATTCTAAAGATGTTTTCTCTTTAACAAAATCATGACAGCTACGTTGCATGGGCTTTGCTCTGGTTTTTAGATGGCAGCATCTCCTATTAATAAACCGTCTTGAGTGGTGGTCCTTTGCTGCTGTGTTCTAACCTGTGATCTTTGATGTTGACAGGAGAAAGGAAGAGTCAGACAAAAATTATTTTGAAGGTACAGGCTATGCTCGAGTTCCAACTCAACCAAATGCTCCCTTCCCGACCTTTGGACAAACGATTCAAACCACCGTGGATAGAGGTTTGCTGTTCTTTGCAGAAAATCAGGTATTCTATGATAAACATCCAAACACTACCCAATATTTCCATTCAGTTAAGCAACTTCGTGGTAACTGGGTTATTATAAATAACTAACTAGATCTGAAAAAATGTGCAGATGTTACCCACATCTTTTCTCTCGGCCCAATGCTGCTTTTTTTGGCTATGGGAGTATACGCAGGTAATCGGGAGTTTGAGAACATGCCACCGAAACATGCCATTGTCAGTTTTATTCTTTGAAAACTGCTGTTTGCCTAATAATCAACTTATTCTGCCTGAAATCATGTGATGACCTCCCAGGGTCTCTGAGAGCCAGACTGTTTGACTTCCTGCTGTTTGTATCTTAGTCCGGCTCTCGCCAGACTGTGCAGAATTACGTCCCTATTGGCCTGATTCCTGGCTTCCCAAGACGTGGAAGCTTCTCTGTTTTCAAGCAGCTGTGGTTTCTGGAGGCCATTCTTCAGTCTAGTTTGGAGAAATCCGAAGTGACTCTCCAAGTCATGGTCAGTGCCATCTGCTGGGGGATGGGCCCAGACTTGCCCACTCCTGGAAGTACTACTGCCTCGTGGATCAGCCCATGGGATCTCTGTCTTTGAATGTGGGATGGATAAGGAGTTTGGGGTGTGACCCGCTCCTTCTACCTGCAGGGTGGGGACACAGACCTGATCCAACCCCTTTGTCTGGGGCTGGTCTTGACCCTCTGGGAGATTCCGAGGCTGAACCAGTTCTGAGGGTTTGGGAAGGACCTGACCTGCCTATAGAGTGTAAGGAGCTGAGCAGTCACACAGCATCTTCAGGTGGTTGTTTTCTAAAACAAGGTCTTCTTGGCACTATGTTTTGAAGTTCTTGGAGACTGAGAACCAGAAATGCTATTCATATTAGAAGAAAATATATGGAATACCATTAGTAACCAGATGAGAGAAAATGATTTTGAGCACCGCTATGCTCATTACTCAGTGAGTCGATGTGACTCTGTTGATTTGGAGTGTGATGAACCCTGACTGGCTCCCTAGGACAAGGTTTAGGATTCAGATAAGGACTGTTGTTCCTTTTAAGTAAGGACTCTGTCAGCAGACTTCAAAAAGAGGCCTTCTGATCATTAGGGAACTGTGGAAGAATAAACTTTCAAGCCTTATATCAGAAATTCCTCAGCGTATCATTTTTTTAAGTTCATTTACTTATTTTTGAGAGAGAGAGAGAGGGAGAGAGTGGAGAGGGGCAGAGAGAGAGGAAGAAAGAGAATCCCAAGTAGGCTCCATGCTAATAGCAGGGCTCAAACCCATGAACCGCAAGATCATGACCTGAGCCAAACTTGAGAGTGAGACACTTAACTGACTAAGCCACGTAGGCGCCCCCCAGCATATCTTTCTAAGGAAAGGTCTGTTTCAAGTATGTTCCTTACGCAGTGATGGGGTTGCAGTTACAACCAAGACAGACACAGTTGCTGCCCTCAAGGACCCTATATTCTAGAGGGGAGGACAAATATTTAACAAAGCCATACTCAGTAATTGGTTCATTAATTTATCACAATGACCATGAGTGGTATAGAGGAAAGGTTTGGGGTGAATGAAGATGTGTAAAAGACTTTCTTGAGCAAAGGATGGATAATCTGAGACCCGGAGGAAAGTAGAAGACAGCATTTGAAGAGGACAGAGCAGAAGGGTGATCCCTGTGGGGAACGAAGCACAAAGAAGACTCGGAAGTGGGAAGGGCAGGGAGACTCAGGGATGGAACCGTGGCCCTTGTGGCTGCAGCACCGGGAAGCAGAGGGAACACGGAGAAACAGAGTTGAAGGGGTGATCAGAGCCTCACAACATGTGCTGGGGAGTCAGGACTCTATCCTGAGACCAAAGGAGGATAATCAAACATGCCCGCGCTGACATTTCCACAGAGCTCTCTGGCTGTAGAGTGGCAAGAAGGGACAGAGTGGGGGCACCTGGGTGGCTCAGTTGGTTGAGCATCTGACTCTTGACTTCCACTCAGGTCGTGGTCTCACTTGGTGGGTTCAAGCCCAGTGTTGGGCTCTGCACTAAGTGTGGAGACTGCTTGGGATTCTCTCTTTCCCTTTCTCTTTGTCCCTCCCCCACTCACTCTTTCCCTCCCTGAAAATAAATAAGCTTAAAAAATATTAAAAAAAAAAAAAAAGAAGTGTGGCCGAGACTGGGTGGCATGAAATAGAAAGTTAAGAAATGGTGGAACCGACAAGATTTGGTTGGAAGAGAGAGAGGATTAAGAGTGACTCCTAGTAGGTTTGTGGCTGGCTCAGCAAGGGGATTTCTGGTGAGAGAGTGAAAGGAGGGGAGAGAGTGATAGGAAGGGCGGAGAGTCAGGCTTGGCAGCTGGGAGGCATGATAGAGGCATGTAGGTCCCAAGCTCTGCTTGAGATACTCAGAATTTGAGGTATCAGTAAGCCACGTGTGCAGGTGGTAACAATAAGGTAACAATAAGGTAACCAGATGTGCAGATCTGGCCCTGGGAAGACAAGTCTTGGCTGGAGGGAAGCATCTGGGCTTCATGGGCACACACCTGCATTGGGCTGCAGAAGTGACTATGACTTTGAGGCAGGTGGGAGGGAAGAGGAGGTCCTCTGAGGGCCCTCAGGGATCCCTCCACATGCGAATGGAAGGAGGGGATGCTCGAGGGGGATGAGGCGGACACATAGCAATAAGTCAGCAAGCAGATGGCGGCAGACGTCTGGGACCGTGCCTCTCTCCAAAAGGTAGCAGCCATCTTTTCAAATGATATTAATGATCTGTGTCTTTTCACTTTCCATTCATGCATGCTGCTTATGGATCGTATGAAACAAAATCATGATAACAGATACATTTATTGTGTCTTTCCTGTGTGCTAGCCACCGTGCATGATGTTGAACACTGCTTACAATATTTAACTGTCATACCCATCCTGGCAATGGGATATCACGGCACTATCGTCCGTGCTATCAGCGGATTAGATTTTAAGGCTGGGACCTGCCTGTTCAGGAGGCAGCTGAAGCTGAGAGCAGTTTGTAACTTGAGAGTAACTGAATCCCAGCCCTCTAGGTATTCTTTGGTGGAATCTTCTGGTAATCTACATTGTTTCCATGCTCTAGGATCGCTTCATATCTCTAAATATAGAAGATGGCAATCTCCTGGTGCTCTACAAACTGAATTCAGAGCCACCAAAAGAAAAAGGAGTCACCCACACTGTCAACAACGGAAAAGACCATTCGGTACATCCTTTGAACGTGTTCACGTGAATTGTTAAATGTCCTCAGTCCTTTAGAATTAAGTCAGTGCCAGGACATTTTTCTATTACCAGACTAACTTAACAGTTATTAAAGGATGAGGGACACATCTCTCAAAATCAGAATATTTGGGCATGAAATATATATATGTATATATGGCATATATAAAACATGATTAATTTCAAATGCAAACATTTCTATTAAAATGTTTTAATATTATATTTTTATCCAAAAGTTCTATGGCTCAGAATCTTCCTACCATGTATATAATGAATCTGAAGGAAATAAAAACATAATAGCTCTGAACCACGGTGAATAGGATCCTTTAATTGCCCATTGCTTGCTGACTCATCTCTCATTTATTTTAGATCCAGATCAAAATCGGGAAAGCCCAAAAACTCATGTGGATAAATGTGAATTCTAAAAAAATCAGAATTGAAGGTGAAATATTCGATTTCGGCACATACTATCTGGGAGGGATTCCAATTTCAATCAGGGAGAGGTAAGACGATGTAAAACAAAACAAAAAACAAAGAGGCAGGTTACCTCTCTTCGTGGTTATGATTGCTAATGATTAGTTTACCTTTTCAAATTCCAGCAACAAACACAAAAAGTTTAATTTCTTAGTGTTAACAGTGTTAGCCAACAGAGTAAAACAGGTTGTGAACACTGGATAATGAGACTGGCTGTTGAAAGGAGAATGAGGGAATCGCGGGTTACCCCCCCCCTCCCCCCCCAGGGTCCTTCTTAGGAAGAGAGAAGCCATAGGGAATGTGGTTAGTGTTGACAGTGCTGGAATAAGAATGAAGGCTGTGGCCCTGGGGCCCTTCAAGGTAGCACAGGAGAGCTCAGGCGGTTCCATGGCCTGGCAAGCAGCGCTAGGCACTAAAAGTTGGGGTTGCTGCCTTCAGGAAGTATGTCCAGAATATAAAGCATGTCTGTATTACTTGGCCTTTTGTGTTATCAAGGACTGAATAGGTACATCACTGCTTCTTGGATAATAAACACATGGATGAATTAAGTTAATGTGAGAGGAAGTGAAGCTTCATCTGAATGAGAAAAAAAATACGACTTCCAGAATGTGCTTAAAAATAACTTTTACATTTAAACTTGTGTGTATCCTCCAAAAAGGCTTTTAAATAGCTGACAATAGGGGCGCCTGGGTGGCTCAGTTGGTTAAGCGTCTGATTTCAGCTCAGGTCATGATCTTGCAGTTCAAGGGTTTGAGCCCTGCGTAGGGCTCTGTGCTGACAGCTTGGAGCCTGGAGCCTGCTTTGGATTCTGTGTCTCCCTCTCCCTCTGCCCCTCTTCTGCTCCTGTGTGTGTCTCTCTCTCAAAAATAAATTAACATTAAATAGCTGACAGTAATGTGTGGAAGGACTCCCTGGAAGGTTAGTACAGACTCATGACTGAGTTAAGAGCACTCCCCCATGAAACTGTGTTTATTATGATTATTCTTACATGAGATCTGAGGATATTGAACTCCTTTTCTAATTTATAAATCAGGTCAAAGGAGTACTAGATGTGGTTTTTAAGGTGTTGTGTATAGGTGGTCTTTCTTCAAGAATCCTTATACATGTGGACATCGGTCCATCCATAGTAAAGAGAAACTAATATTCATTTTAAAGTTCTTAAGGTTACCCTCAAAGATGAAAATACAGGTGAGAAAGCTCTGCCCTTAATAGAGTTTGGGAGTGAATATCTTAGATTCTTTGAACTAGAAAGGACCTTGCATGGGATGCAACCTCTGAATTTTATAGATGAAGGAATTGAGAGCCAAAGAGGGGCCGTTCATATTTAGCATCATCAATATTAAATATCAGTTCAACCATGAATTGCTGTTACAAATGATCAGTAATCTTGATTTTATTCAATTAAATGTGATAAAATAGGTTAACTTAAGGAAGTCAGCACTGCTGTGCACATCTGAGATTCCCATTCATTCATTACACAAGTACTCATTGAGTGTCTAGTGACATCAGGCAGTGTGGCTGTTGCTGACAAGGCAATGATGAACTGGCCAGGACCTCAAGTGTAGCAGATGGGAGACCACAGAGTGTGGTGGGTGCCACGAAGGAGAAGCTCAGGGTCCTGTGAGTCCCCCGGAGGGAATCTAATCCGCTTGGGGGCATCAAGAAGGTGGTCTCTGGCTGGGACCTGAAGTATAGGAGCAATCAACATACATAAAGCGCCAAGAGCTGGAGAAAGCGTGAACTTCCAAGGAACTGGAGGATACTGGCGAAGCAGGCTGGGGGTGCCACATGGGGCTGGTGTGGCAAGCAGGGGCCAGAACACAGAGGACCTTGAAAATCACAGTAAGACAGCCGTTGCTGGGGGGACACCAGCAGAGAAAGGACATTATCGATTTCAACTTCTCAGTAGCTCACTCCGGTGCAGGGTAAAGACTGGATTCGAGAGGGAAAAGGCAGAGGCAGGTAGAGCAGTTGGAAGATGAGCTTATTAACAGAGGCAAGAGATGAGGGCAGCCGCAGGGAAGCAGCTGTGCAGATAAGGCAAAGGGCGTGGATGCTTAGTATCATTAGGACAGCAGATGGGTAGTACTGAACGGTTGCTTGGGGCTGGGGAGGGAAGTATAAAAATGTTCAGGGGTGACACCTGGGTTTTGCTCCAGTGCTTGGGCAGATGGATGGCACTGGCAAGGAGGCAGGGGATGGGTTCGGTCTGAGCCAGGCTGAGTTCCCGGAACCTGAGAGCAGGTGGAGATGCCAGAAAGCAGTTGGACAAAGGCCTGGACCTCTACAGAGAAGTCTGGGCTGGAGAAAGGGTGAATGCAGCTCACGTACAGGTGTTGGTCAAGCTTGTAGGGCAGGTGAGCTCACCCGGAGCACTGAGGAATTCTCGGAGGCAGCGAGGAAGCTACTGGTCAGTGGTTTGCATTTGTGCAGCGTTAGCAGAAGACCACGGGTAGTGATGTGGGTGCCAGTGAGTCAGGATTTACGAGGAAAGGGTAGTGGGCGATAATCAAAAAGAAGTCATTCTAGTCTTGGCTCAGCCACTAAGGAGCAGTGGGACCTTGAGTTAAGTCAGCACTCAGCCTTTCTTTGCCTTATCATCCCTATCCACTTATGAAATACATATGTGGAAAGGCACCTGGGTGGCTCAGTTGGTTAAGTGTCTGACTCTTGATTTCTGCTCAGGTCTTGATCTCGCGGTTTGTGGGTTCAAACCCCGTGTCGGGCTCTCTGCTCTGACAGGAGAGCCCGCTTCAGATTCTTCCTCTCTCTCTGCCCCTCTCCTGCTCACACTCTCACTCTTTCTCAAACAAACATACATACATACATAGATATAGTTATGCATATACAGATAGATGTACATACAGAATTTTTCTAGTAATTTTTCTAATAATCTAGTAATAAATCTAGTAATCTAGTAATCTAGTAAGTCCTAGAGTTTTCCAAACAAGGGACTACTTCTTTTTCTGGGTGAGTTTATACTTTGAGTTTTTACTAAAATTGTAAGAACATCTGGGGCACCTGGGTGGCTCAGTCGGTTAAGCATCCGACTCTTGATTTCGGCTTAGGTCACGATCCCAGAGTTGTGGGATCGAGCCTTGAGTCAGCCTGCTTAAGATTCACTCTCTCCCTCTCCCTCTGCCCCTCCCTCACTCACTCTCTCATGCTCTCTCTCTCTCTCAAAAAAAAAAAAAAAAGATCAAAAGAACATGGAAAATGTAAGAGATAGAAGACAGTCAAAAGAGTTCACTGGCCTTTTACTCCCTTGCAAATAAAATGCTAAGCAATATTGGCCATTTCTAGCCCTGCTTTATCCCTCTGGTGACATCTTTGATGGTCCAGAGAGTCTTGAATCTCCCTGTGATGGGGGCCACTGGGGGGCGGGTGGGCAGACAGGAATCCTACTAAGTACCCACACCCAAGCTCTGCGGGGCAGGCAAACAATCCGTCTAAAGGAGGGAGGTGTTCTGATTCCCACATAAGGGGAAGGCCCTTACAGACAGCAGCACTTAAACCTAGTTTGGAATGAAGGAAGCCAGTTGAATCTCTAAATGAAGCAGCCCTGACCAAGAGGTTTTGTGAGTGCCCTGTTCTGTCCTCTCTCGCTATAATGTATCCCCATGGGGGTGGGAGCCCAGATCTGGGAATGACTTGTTTAGGATTACAATCAGAAATCATAATCTGTTAATCCCATCTGCTTCCCATGAGAAGAGAAAATCACCCAGGTGATTCCAGAGGCTCTCAAGCAACAGGAAGTCTTTCCTGGGGAAAGACCTACACCATTGTGTTGGTGTAATAATAAACCATTAAAATGAAAATAGTAATTCTTTTTTTTTAGTGTTTATTTATTTTTGAGAGAGAGCATGAGCAGAAGAGGGGCGGAGAGAGAGGGAGACACAGAATCCAAGGTCGGCTCCAGGCTCTGAGCTGTCAGCACAGAGCCCGATGTGGGGCTCGAACTCAAGAACCATGAGATCGTGACCCGAGCTGAAGTCGGCCGCTTAACCCAGGTGCCCCGAAAATAATAATTCTTAAAGTAAAAATCAAGGATCTATTGGACATTTACTCAGTACCCAGCACTACATTTAGGATTACATTTGGCTCTTACTGCTCTGAAATCTGTCGACCACAGGTTTGGACCAGGTTGGTCTTTGTGAGTGGATTGGCCCACAGTGTGCATACATACCCCCGTGCGCTAACCCATTCATACAGCAGCCTGCACCCCTACACAGTCACATTCCTCTCGCAAGTGTGTTCAGCCTTTGTATCCTGGACTCAGCGTGGAATTCTAGGCCTTCAGATGAGCCAGAGTGCCAAGAACGCCTCGAAGAAGAGTGGAAACAAATCTTCCATCTTAACATCTCCGCTGCAGATAACTGTTCTGTAGAAAGAGTCTCCATTCTTCCAAGTGCTAGAAGTACACAAACAGTGTAAACGTAAAGAGCAAGGACCAGTGTGTGTGCCACACCGCTCAGGTCCCAGCACTGAGGTGGCCACTTTCCTGCCGCATGACCTCAATCAAGTTGCTTGACCTCCACATGCCTCCCCATGCTACATCTGGAACATAGTCAGAGGATCTACCTGTCTCTTAGGGCGGGGTGAGGATTCAAAGTGGGTCAAAGAGTCAGCCAGGCAGGTGGTGAGAGCTCAGTAAATGTTAGAGAAGAAAATAGCTCCCTCGAAAGGTTCTGGCGGGGCTGGAATACTAATGCCTGACACAAAATAGGTGCTGCCTGTCCCCCGGCTGCCTTTCTTCTCCGCTTTGCTTTTCTGCTACCTTCTTCCTTCAACTTACACTTGATGGAAAGAAGGACCTCAGGGGATGGTGATGGGTCTAAACCGTGCGGAAACCCCACAGAGAATGGATTTTAAAATATGTGTAAATAGACAAGCTCCAGGAATGAATGCAAACTTTCTTTGTTTTCCAAGGCAAAAAGCCATCTTTATAAAATAATTAAGCTCAAGCTGCAATGCCAGCGAGGATTCATTTCTTCCTTTTCGTTCTAATGAAATTTAATTGTATGCATATTACATGTAGCTCAACTATTTATAATGACTTGAATAAAAATGAATACAGATACCTTTCCACTTAGAAAGGTGAGCTGACTTAGGGATTTATAAGGAAATGAACCTTGGGGTTTTCTTAGTTACATCATTTGTTTAAGAAATGACAACTATTTGCCTGGACTCCAGTCAGTTCGTGTGTGTTAATGGTGTATGTGAAGTCAGCTCCAGACAGATCCAAAAGTCAAATCCAAGGGGAAATGCAAAAAAAAAAAAAAAAAAAAAAAAAAAAAAAGAAAGAAAGAAAGAAAGAAAAGAAAGAAAAAGGAGTGGGGAATGCCAAGTTAGCCACATAGGCAGAGTTGCTGCAGCAAGAAATTCCTCTCATTACGATGACTGTACTCAATATGGGGAGAGTTACTCACCCTGGCATCTCACGTGGAGTCCTTGCTCTATACTGGGCATCATTTGAGTATGTTACACATATTAACCCGCTTAAATTCATGACAACCTGATGGAAAAGATGAACATGTTCCCATCGTAGAAATGAAGATACAGAGGCACAGAATAGTTAGATCGTCTGCTCAAACCACAGGGACAGGCCTTGAACCCAGGCAGTCTGGGTGCAGAGCCCTCAGTTCTAGTGCAGCAGAATACGCCTCCCGCACTCTCACAACTGCATGCCACACCCAGTGCCCAGCAATTCCAGTGCATTCACTTTTTGTTGTTGTTGTTGTCGTTTGTTTATTTATTTACTTTTGAGAGACAGAGCACAAGCCGGGGAGAGGCAGAGAGAGAGGGAGACACAGAATCCGAAGCAGGTTCCAGGCTCTGAGCTGTCAGCCCAGAGCCCAACACAGGGCTTGAACCCATGAACTGTGAGATCATGACCTGAGCCCAAGTTGGACGCTTAACTGACTGAGCCACCCAGTCAGTCCCCATGAACTTGTTTAATCCTCACAGTGCTTTCCATTGTTCTGGCCTGGCATCAATTCAATACCAAGCCACATTTTTCATCATTGACTAGAACACAAATGTAACAGTTTGTTTCTACTGAGTTAACGGTGACTAACTTAAAAGTGGATAGAAAAAAAAAGAGCTAAGAGTTTTCTAGAGCATTCTCGGGTCTAATAAGTGACTTCTTTATTAATATATATTTATATAATATTGATAGTATATTAATTTGTTAATATACTTCCTATTCACCGTGTACCACCATTACTCTGGAAGGGGAGTGGGCAATTCTAGATCTTGTACATTTTCTGTCTCTATACTTTTTGAGGGCACTGGCCATTCTTCTGTCAACACTATCATGTTTATTTTTAAAGCTGAGAATGCAGAATCACACTGAAAGGAAGTAGATTTTCTCAGCTTCACAAAATAAGTAGTGTTACAGAAATCCCATGAGAACAGACACCCGTAAAATAAATACCTGTTTATGGATGAAAAGTAGCAGACAAAGTAGAGAGTTTCAGCTCTAATTCTCAGACAAGCCTGGTCTGGTACACCTCTTCCTTTTTTGTACCCCAAATCAGGTTTAACATTTCTACACCTGCTTTCCGAGGCTGCATGAAAAATCTGAAGAAAACTACTGGTGTTGTTAGGTTGAATGACACTGTAGGAGTAACAAAGAAGTGCTCAGAAGACTGGAAGGTGAGTACTGAAAACCTTGTAGAAAAGTACTGCTCCCCAACCAACCCATCTTTGGTATTCATTTACACATCAACTTTTGAGTCTCCCAGTAGCACACAGTATTATGATGAAATGGTTCATTTATACTCCCTACATATTTGCAAGATACAGAACGCCTGCAGGTTTGCAAGCTAAATTTGTAGGAAAAAAGGAATACCGACTATACACACAAAAACGCAGATGATTGGTAGATTATCATGCAGAAAAGCAAACTCTGTTTTTTTCCTGAGGCAACATAAACCACATTAATCGGCTCAGGTGAAGTGACATAGAATAAGATACTGGATTTCAGCCATGAAATGATTCCAATGCCAATAATGTATTCTGTGTTTGCCTTTCAGCTCGTGCGATCTGCCTCATTCTCCAGGGATGGACAATTGAGTTTCACCAATTTGGATTTGGCTTTTCCCAACCACTTCCAGGCCTCCTTTGGATTTCAGACCTTTCAACCCAGTGGCCTATTATTAAGTCACCAGACAGAGGTATGAAATATTGCATGAATACTGAATAAGATTTAAACCCGACTCAAAGTTTGATGTCAAAAACAGTAGAGAGATTTTGAAGGTAAATTAACTAGGCATTTTATCCATCATCACAGGGTGAAGGACATTGTATATTTCAACCACGGAGGTTATTGTTCTTCCTGGGACAAGTCCTAAAAGAAAAAAGGCTTAGGAAGTACATTATGGTTTACAGAATTGAATTTATATGTATTCACAGACCCATTTTCATTTCTCTTGGGTTTATTTTAGGAGTTAATGTGAATTATACTGTTACATGTAATGATGTAGCTTAAAGTTTTAGATCTAAGAAAAAATCAGAATATATCCCCACTATTCTTTTTTGATTCTACAAAAGATAGTTCTTCAGATTCCTTTTTTGCATCATCAGCTAGTTGTACAATATTTACATCTGGGGAATAAGGTCCTTTGCTCTTTGTTCATGTACAACAGCAGGACAGAATTCTCTTCAGCAAGAAGGTACCCTCTGTAGATTTATAGGGTTTCACTCGTGTTGTTATACAGGGGTAGAAGTCAACTAATAGGCAGAAATCCCCTCGTAGAATGAGGAGGGTGTTTAAAATAGAGGTAGAAGTAGAATACTGACATTCTTGGATTTGTTTCTTCAGGATTGTCAACACAACACAACACAACAGGCATCCAACATTTGTTGAAAGACAGAATGGTAGCTGACTCTCTGATTCTGTGGCTATATCATATTAGAAGGTCTCTTTTCTCGTGATATAGTTGCTCAATCAGCCTTTAGAGATCTTTTTTTTTAACTACCCCCTGAAGAAGCACGTACCAGCATTTTTGACTGCAAGAATGCCCTTTCTATCAAAGTAGGATGATATGACCTAGTTCTTTTGACACCCGACATTTGTTTCCTTTGCTGAGGATAGAGATACTGAGTATACAGTATACAAAACGGTCGAAAGCCAGCGTAAGAGTTGACTTAGCAAAAGAGGAGATCAATCCTAGACCTAGAAATCCTAGAAATATCCTAGGAACATTGCCCTCAACTTCATAATGGGTTAGCTAAGAAATACATATAAACTGGCATTCTTTTATCCAATTTATAATGAATAGTACCAACTGAAAAAATCAAAATATAAAGCTGACAATGGCTACAACCACATGCTGGAAAATTGTTTTAGCCTAAAAGCTCATTATTGAAAATTGCAAAAAAAACCCAAAAAACAAAAAACCTGTACATGGTAGAAAAAAAAACAACAGGAAAATTCAAATGACAACTACCGACTCTACACATATTTTTAAATTAAAAATCCACAGAAAGAATCTAATCATCTTGCCAAAATTTAGATCTGCAGAGTTTGATGTCAGAAAATTGAACCTCCTTGAAATTATGACCAGAAAATAAAAAATTCCTAATGACTAAAGAAAAGATATCATTGTTACGATCATATATGGAAAAACAGTTGATGAATGAAACCTTCATCACACAATTGATTGAGGAAAGAGTTGATCCTGATGAAAATAACATAAGCACATTGAAAATAGAAATAGAAAAATTTAGAGATGGCTTAACTATTTTGTGTAATTGATGGAGAAGTTAAATTGGTTTATGAATGTAGTTCCATAAAATGCTTTTGACAGATTCATCAGTGTTTAAACAATTTGGATAAGACTTTTATATTCATAAACACGGAGTCAAAATAATCAAAAATAATCTTTAGCTCAAAATAGCAAAGTCAAAACATTTGGGTCAAACCCACCTGACTGTTTTATGCATGGTTTTGATCAGAAATTCAGTATTGATACACCTGTAATCTTGAAATAGAAATTAATGACATTGACGGGCATATGCTGTGATGATTTCAGGCAAATAACCTGCAGGTCACCCTGGAAGATGGTCACATTGAACTGAACACCAGGGATGGAAGTAGCCCCATTTTTAAATCCCCCCAGACGTACATGGATGGTTTGCTGCACTACGTATCTGTAATAAATGATGACTCTGGGTGAGTGGAATGGCCCTTCTGCCAGAGCTCTTGAGACTTTTATTTCGTTTAATGGAATTTTCTAGTATCTTTTTTGTGAAGCATGTGTCTTTGAGGCTGACACTGTTTTCCTAGTAAGATTTGCCTTCTTCCTGGTTCTGGATCAATTTCCTCATAAAAAAAAAAAAAATCAATCAACCATGGGATGGATGTACAAATTGTGGTATATTCAAAATGCAGGAGTGAAACGGGTAACAAGCAAAAAGATCTACCACTGTGTGGGGTGACATGAGTGAACTTCCCAGTGTACTGCTGAGTGAAAGAGGCTGCACGTAAAAGAATCATCTCCTATGATTTCATTTCTATAAAATTCAAAAACAGGCAAAATTAATTTCTTTTCTCAGTATTCAGGATAGTGGTCATACCCTTGGAGGGAGAGAAGCAAGCACAAGGCAGGGTTCCTGGGTGCTGGTCTGTTCTGCTTCTTTATCTGGGCGCTGGTATCATTGGTATATTCACGTTGCAAAAAATTCACTGAGCTGTTCACAGGATATGTGAACTTCCTATACGTATAGAATACTTTAACAAAAATCTGTGCCAGAGAAATACATGGAAAAAAATGTAAGTGCTCTTTAAAAATAAATCTGGTCTAACAAGTTACTTTAGGTTAAAGATACTGAGTCTGAATCGAAGACAGTAAGTTGACCACATGATGAGAAACGTTTCTTCCCTGCAGTTCTCACTCTTGTTTTGTCTTCCTCCTTTTCCAGACTCCGGCTTCTCATTGATGACCAGCCTCTGAAGAATAACCACAGGCTAAGACACTTGTCAAATTCCCAGCAAACCCTGCGTCTGGGCGGAAGTCACTTTGAGGGTTGTATCAGCAATGTTTTTATCCAGAGGTGCGTCCTTTCCTGTGTGTGTGGCTGTGGGTGTGAGAGCCACCTGCCTACAGGGAGGGCATCTCCTTGCTCTGGTAGCACAGCTGGATGTGTCACCACGTGCTGCACCAGGCCCTCATTCCACAAACTTGCCCATGCCTTCTTAGACAAGATACACACGTTAAAAACAAACCACCTCCCACAAAAACTTCCCTGCCTCCCTTTGTGGGAGCAGCTTTGGCATATAACCTTGGAAAAGGTCTAATCAAAATTAATTTTTGGATGATGGCCCTGAGAATTTTCCAAACTGAAATTTCACTTCATTTGAATCAAGACTGCACGTTTGATTTAATCAGAATCTGTCCCATTTTGGGGGCTGATAGCTTGCATGGGCCAGTGTACTTCTGGGAAACCAGACCACCATACTGTCAAACTCAAATGTGTCTCTCTAGAGAGAGAGGAGCCTGGTGCTAGCGTGCAAATGTTTAGATGTTCTTTTCTTTTGATTCAAAATAATCACCTTATTTTTATTTTATTTTTTTATTTATTTTAATTTTTTTTAATGTTTGTTTATTTTTGAAGGAAAGAGAGACAGAGTGTGAGCAGGGGAGGGGCAGAGAGAGAGAGGAAGACACAGAATCTGAAATGGGCTCCAGGCTCTGAGCTGTCAGCGCGGATGCTGACGCGGGGCTCGAACTCACAAACCGTGAGATTGTGACCTGAGCTGACGTCGGTCGCTCAATCGACTGAGCCACCCAGGCACCCCATAAGTTTATTTACTTATTTTGAGAGAGAGAGAGAGAGAGAGAGAGAGAGAGAGAGAGAGAGAGACAGCACACAACCCGGGGAGGGACAGATAGAGAGAGGGAGAGAGAGAGTCCCAAGCAGGCTCTGTGCCATCAGCACAGATGATCACTTTTAGATAAAAGGCAAAGCCCTGCCCAGGGCAGAAGGGGATCCCAGGACTGGTAAGGAAACTCAGGCAACCTGTTGGAAGCTCGGGGGCTCCTATTTTCCATCAAGGCTCAGACACCAATCACAAGATAAAGCAGATTTATCTGTGAGACTCCCCTACACAAGTGCACAAGATAAAAAGCCTTCTACAAACTCACTTCTAAGGTTCCTGATGTCCACCATCACTCTAGATCATCGACACCCACCTTTCTCCTCTCTGCATATTTCATGTTCATATTTCTAGATGACACCTGTTCCAAAGAAAGAGCTGTAGTATACTGGCTTTGCCCCAGCCCTAACCATTTAAGTGAATACAGTTTCTCAGGCCTTTCTGCTGGCAAGACACCATGCTGGGTATTTTAGGGAATGCAGACATGGGTAACAGCACATCCTCCTTTTCTGAGCCCAGTGCCTCCTCTAGACACAATGTACAGGTAGGAGAGGAAAGTTTACCTAGAAACCATGACAGTAAGAACGTGTATTCTTAAAGCAAGTTCTCGTGCCAGTGCATCTTCCTTGAGATGTCAGAGTTTGGCAGTGGTTTTCTTTTCTGCCCTCATTCCAGGCTCTCAGAGAGACCTGCAGTCCTGGACTTGGCCAGTAAATCTACCAAGAGAGGTGTGTCCCTGGGAGGCTGCAGTTTAAATAAACCACCTTTCCTCATGTTGCTTAGAGGTTCTACAAGGTTTGACAAAGCCCACACTTTCAGTATCAACCAGGTAAGTGTACCCTACACTGGCTTTTGCTTCTCCCCAGAGGATTCTCGTGAGCGATTCCTACCCCACATGAGATGTTGGGGAAAGGGCTGGGGTGGTGTTAGGGGTGCAGATCACCTGATCCCTTGGTGGTCAGTGCCTCCAGGAAGTGGGATTGATAGGTCATCAACAATTGGATTATGCCAAAATGTGGAAAAGGTTTCCGTTTTAGCTTTTAGTTTTGTATCTTGATGAAAATTTGGCAATTTTTTGTAGACAGAACAAATTGAATCTCCGGTTTCTCAATTCCTATACACAATGTCTCGCTCTTTTGATATTCCTGTTGTGTACCCAACAGGTATAGTGATTTTCTCTAGAATACAAGGGTCAGGCCCCTTCCCCTCCCCATAGACAACCCTCCACCCTGGCTCTTAAGACAACATAAACACATGCACCCAGGCCTTGCCAATACCAGTGTGGTTTGACCTTGACTGCACACTGGAAACATCTGGGGAGCTTTTAAAATCCCAGTGCTTGGGTTGCATCCCACCTAATTACATCAGATGCTCTTGAAATAGGTCCAAGTGGCAGGAGTTTGTAAAGCTTCCAGGTGATTCTACTGTGCAGCACTAAGGCTGAAAGGAAGTAAAATCTCGTTTGGAGGAGCAGAAGCATTGTAATGAATTGGACACAGCATTAGGACTTAAACAATTCCTTGCTGTGGCCGAGGTCAACACTATGACCTCCCCGTGTCTGAGGTTACAGTTAATATGATTAATGGGTATTAGTGAGCACCTCCTATGCACCGGGCATTGCGCTAAGCTCTTTAAGTGGCTTTTCTTACTACATCTGCAAGTAACCTTGTGAGGGATGTATTATTACTGTACTTCTATATGACCATACTACAGTAATAGTACAAAGCAAGTATATTACTAGCCACATCTTACAGAAAAAGATGCTGCAGTTTAGAAAGATAAGCAATTTTCCCAAGCTCCCACAGATAGAAGGTGCAGTAGGAATTCAAAACCAGATAGCTTGATCCCACAGCCTGCACCCTCCTAAGAGCAATGTGCTTCTGTTCAGCACACTTTTCTCTCAACGTCAACCCCCATGCTACTTGTCTGCCAACATTTCCCTTGCTGCACGGTGATTTGGAGAAGTTGAATAATAGTCCATAATAAGAAATGTTTTATGCTACTACGAAGAAATATATTTTATAGAGGGTAGTCATTTTGCTGATATGAAAACAACATCTTTAGGACTGCTCCATCAGGAATGAAATCATATATTCATTTTTTTTTCATTGTAAGGCTGAGAGTTACTGAGAGGCTAAATTAACACAGTGATGGTAGAGATGGAGAGAAGGAAAGGGGTTCAAAGCTATTTAGAAGATAGAATATACAGGACCCAGATGATAATTGAATGTGGACGGCAAGGGAGAGGCAGGAGTTAATGTAATTCTGAGACATCTAGTCCGGGTTATTGGATGGGTGGAGATGCCATTTCATGGACATAGAAGAAGGACAAGTATTTGGAGGAAAAGAGACTGGGTGGAGTGTATTGTATATTGAGTGACAGGTGCCTGGAGGACATCTACAGAGAGAAAGCCATCAGGGACTGTCTCTGAGTGGGCCTCAGTGGATGGGGGGCAGAGGCTGGGTCCACCGATGCGGGAGCCGCCAGTGAATACGCTGTATTTAATTGTGCCCCTGTTCTGTGCAAGCCCCCAGATTTGACGGAATAAGACATTAATTTTGCCTCCAAAAGCTCAATAATAGAAAGAAAGCAACAAAGCTTTGTGGTTAAGTACTAGACTTGGGGGTCAGACTTACTGGGTTTACACCGGGCTTTACCACATATTAGGTGTGTGGCCGTGAATGATTATTTAACCTCTCAGCGGGTCTATTTCCTGAAACACAAATGCAGATATATAAAGTAAGATCTCCTAGTGTTGTTGTGAGGGTTAAAAGAGGTGCTAAACATCCAACATGTAGAAAAGTGCCTGGCACATGGTAAGCATGTGATAAATATCGGCTGTTATTATTATACACACTAATAACCTCAGTGAAAACAAAAAACGTGCAGCAGGCAGGAATTTCCCTGCCCCACAAATCAGGGGGGTTCTTCTGGAGGAGGTGACACACGAACTGGGTCTGGAGCATGGGTTGGATTTAGACAAGTAGATGTTGCTTTGCACGAGCAGAAGCCCGAAGCCAGGAGGCAGGATGTGGGTGTAACTCGGGTGCGTGACACTTCCCGTACATCTCTCTGATCATCACCAGTCTGCGTACTATCTCTTTCGGTTCTCACCACACCCCTCTGAGAGCAGAATAAAATGCCAGCTCTACAGGTCAGGAAACGGAGTCTCAGAGAGGTTTTAAAAAAAAAAAAAAAAAAAAAAGGCAACTTGCCCAAGAGCACCCAGTCAGTACACGGTAGACTCAGAATTCAAACTTAGAGCTGTAGACCTTAAAGAATGTTCTCTTCAGACCACATCCTGTGGCCTCTACAGGGTTGGAAAGCTTGGTGAACAGGGGAAATTGGGTGGAGGAAGGGGAGTGACAGAGGTAAGCTCAGAATTCCACATTTGAGCCCCATCAGGGATAGGATGACTTAATGTAATTTTGACATTTTTCTGTAGTCAACATGAAGCCTTTGAAAGGATTGCTTTAAACCATGTTTAAAGAGTAACAGGCAGCAGCCTGTGGGATGGTTTGATGAGGGAAAGTTCTATAGACAAGGAGTCAAACTGGCAAACTACTGACAAAGTCCAGGCAAGAGAGTCAGGAGTCTGGCTTTCAGGGCAGAGGGACTGGGAGTGGCAGTTGTGTCACAGAAATGAAGTAGGACATGGAAACTGAACTCAGGGAATAGGCAAGGGAGGTGGGTGTCCATGATGGCCAACATGTAGGGCCTGGGTGCCTTGAAGGAGGTTGGTGCCATTATGAGAAGGAAGAGTTGGTGACAAAAGGTATTTATGAAAACTGTGCATCTCGATGTTACTGCTATTGCCACACAAAGAAGACTCAGGGAGGGAGCGAGGCCCCAGTAAGGAAGCTCCATTAGGATCCAGGGTGGGCTGGATGTGAAGCGGTTTTAAGCAATTCATTTAACTCTCTGGTGGGTATGATTGCCCATCTCCACTCACCAATGTGTAAACACAAAACGTTTTAAATAAGTGGTATCGAGTTTCTATTCCAAACACCCTGTCCAGGAATCAGGTCCAGGAGGGTAACCTGATCTTGGAGGAATTTAAATTTGTTTGGAAGCCTTTAGCCGTTAGCTCCAAAGTAAAATGGTTTACGATAAGAAGATCTATAGGGTCACGTAATGGACAGTTCAGGGACAGGTAGTGTTTGAGGCCTGGCCCATCTCAGCTCCATCCTGCGTAGTTCAGGGCTTCGTATCCTCACGGGATAATGCTCAGCACCAGACCCATGGATCAGCTCGTCTTTGTTAGCAAAGACGTATTTCTCAGAGGCCCCATCCCCTGTTTCCCCTCAAGGTTCATTGTCCAAGAGGGAGGTCACATGTTCATTCCTCAACCTGTCCCTGGCACAGCAAATCCCCGCCCTTCACTTTGACAAATAGAGAACCCAGTGGAGCACTGGGTCTTGTGGGGACTGTGGACACATGATTGCAATCTGGGCTCCACAGAGCAGAGAAAACGGGGAGAACAGCTGGAGAGTCTCAGTTTCTAACAATTTTTCCATCCCTACTTGATATTTATTAGTTATTTTTTGGCATTAAAACTCAGTTCTGTTCAAAAGCTCAACGTGTCATCTAGCCTAGGACACATTTCTCTGCGTAGGTCAATTCTGACTAACGTGGAGACAGGCCATGCCTCCCTCCCCACCCACACCTTCTGGTTCTTGCTCTCTGTTTCTTTCACTGTCCTGCTGCACAAACCCAAATGAATGGCTCCAAGGAGAGGTGGTAGGCTGGTGGCTCCGTGTCCTACTGGCTGGCATGGCATGGCATGCTGCTGCCAAATGCTGGCTCTCTCAAGGGACATGACGATTATTCCACAGCTCCATGGAGGGGAGGGACTCTGGATACCCTCGGGTCCGAGGTGCAGCAGCTGTCAGGAAAGAGACCAGACTTGTATTGGATGGGAAGAACATGCATCCTCCCCGAGGATGAATTCATCTCTATTGAATTAATCTCCTAGGATCACAGTAAAAACTGCGAGAGGCACTTAGCAAGATAAGTATTCTTTACTCTTCCCCCTGATGATTAGCTGTCCTCAGTTTTTGCTTCTCTCCCTGGCAGCCATTGCAGGACACACCAGCGGCCTCCCCAAGGAGCATGGAGGTGTGGCGAGAGGCCCAGTCTTGCCGGCCACCTCCCCGGGCCCAGGCCAGTCACGGAGCCCTCAGGTTTGGGGACCGTCCCACCAGCCACTTGCTCTTCACGATTCCCCAGGAGTTGCTGGAACCCAGGTATTTGTTAATTTTCCTGCCCCCACACCAACTCAGAACCTGACTCGACAGTTGTGCCCCGGAGCAGGCTAGCCAGCGGGACACCATGCACCTGTCCCTAATGAAGCGGCACCACCACTTCTGTGAAAGAAGGTGCTGGCCCCCACGGGACAGGGAGCGTGACTGCCCGAGCGTGCGCCCTCCCCGCAGCCGGAACACACACACGGTGGGGGCTGCTCGGTGGCCAAAACAACCCTCCCAACCCCCGGCCAGCCCTGGTGGAGGATTGACGGTGTTCTAAAAATAAGACTGACACTTCTTTTCGAAGCTGCTATTTATTTCTGTTATAAATCACCTTTCTTGTCTGCATTCTATAGTCAGAGAAAAATAATCCTTTTAAGTAGACTCAGTGCCAGATAGATCATATTTAGAGACCACTTTTGGACTTCTTGTGCTAACAAGTCGCATCACTTTTGGGGAGGAGGAAGTGAAGACATATTAATTATGTTGGATAAAAGTAGGAAAACAAGGTTTGCCATTTTCATATGATTCAGAGACATAAATAACAAGGTGCCACAATTCTGTGATGGTTTATGTCCAGAAGCAGAATTTCCCAAGGGTCAAAAAGGCCTGGCTTTGAGACTGAGGTTCAGTCCCCACTCAGCCACTTGCTGGCTGTGTGACCTCGGGCCATTTGCCAGTTCGGTCCTCTGGGATGCACGTTCAAGATGAGATTAGACGTGCAAGAGATGTATTGTTCCTGTGGGAGATAAAGGTGGAGGGAGGGGGGCTGGCAGGGAGAGCCTTCGGCTGAGACGGGAATGGCGCCGTTAACCATGGGGCAGCAACAAAGCAAAGGTCACCCCTTAGAAGAGTTGAGCATAAATGGCCTGGCTCTAGTTTTGCTGCTGAGCTCAGTTCTTGGCTGGGAGTCATCCATATACCACTGCAGACCTGAGGGCACGGCAGAGGGGGACTGCCAGCCACCGCACCCCCACAGCACGTTCACTCTGGAGATTGGAGTAGCAAATCTGCGGACACCATAGGCTAGAGTTCAGCTTCTTTAAGCCTCAGCTTTCTCTCCGTAAACTTGGCATCATTATGCTTGTCTCGCATGTTTTTGCAAGTTGCTTCATCTCTTTGAATCTCCATTTTCTCATCAGCTAAATGTTGATAATGCTTTCTTTGCAGGGAGGAGACGTAGTAGCTTGCAAGGGGCTGGCCCTCACATACTCAATAAGCAAAGTGTACGATTCACAGGCAGATGTGAAGGCCGGAAAAGGGAAGGGTGGAGTTTGGAAGGAGAACCCTATGCCAACAGCTCCCCAACTCCAGCTGGGATCCCTGATTTGCAAGAACTGTGCTAGTGGAGACAAAGAAGTGGGGTCCCACTCAGTTATTAGCCCTTCCCGGGGCTACCTGTCGGGAGGAAGCCCCCACTCCCGCTGACTGTGCCCTTGGCCAAGCTGAGCTTAATGACCATGATCTCTGTGCAGATGCTCCCGGCCTCCCCTCCCACCTGCGTGGGCTCGGAGGCTTCTCTACCAGCCCTGCCCTCCCCTCTCCCTGCAAAGCCCCCTTCTGTCTCACATCTTCTCTCTCATCACGTTCAGTGTGGTGAGTCCTCTGGCTTCTTCTGAGGATTTGACCCCAGCACCTTCCCTTGCAACACTAAATTATATGTAATAAATGGGAAAACAAACATTTTTAAAGGGAAAGTGGAAAAAAGTAATCATTAGCAGATGTAACTTTTGAATTATATTAGTCTCAAATATTCTAGCAATCGGAGTGTATTTCCAGGATGCTACCAGTCCAGAATATGGGCTCTTCCATCGTTCTCATTCTAATTTATATCCTGGCAATTTTTGGCCTCTCCTTTAAAATGCTGCACCACTATTTTATCCTTGTGACGAATGCATAAAAATGCCACTTTGCTCCCTGCCTTATTCTCCTATCCACCAGCAATGAAGCGTCATAGCTACAGTATCATATGCTGGGATTTGAATATAGTACCGTCTTTTTTGGGTGTTAGTCAGTTAGCCTTTTATGAAAGAAAGCTGCTTTAAGAAATAACTCTGAAAAGCAAATGTCAAGTCTGATAACCAAGCCCACATATGTAAAGTACTTTAATTCTGTAGCAAGTTCGAATATCCTCCTTAAATTGGCTAACCCTCATTCTCTAAACCTCCGCACGCAGCTACACCAAGAGAAATATTGAGCGGTGTCACCATCTGGTTGGTTTAATTTAACAAATATAGATTTCTTTTTCATTTTGAAGAACATCACCCTCAAGGAAACTTGCTAATCTGAAAAATTAAAGCATCTCAGTGTTTGCTCAACCTTACAGTATTAAAAAGCAAAGAGAAGTAACAGTGTCATTTTTTTCTTCCGCTTCCTGGTTCTGCCTCTGAGTTTTCCATTTACCATTTCATTCAGCTATTCAGTTAACTATTCAGTTCAGCTGAACTATGTGTTGACTGCCCGCTGTGTACAAGGCACTGGAGATAGAGCTTCAAGCAGGAGAGACCTAGTTCCTGCCCTCTGTCTGGGTTGCGCTTAGACATAAACCAAAAGGAGTGGATGATGACAGCCTACTGGTAACCTGCGTCCTCCACCACCTTGTCACGCTGCACTTTCAGGTACCCCTGTCAGTGCACCTATGCGTCAGAAACAGCTAAGAATGAAACATCCATCATTGTGTTCCCAGTGCCCACCGCAGGGCCTCATACATACTACACTCTCATTAAATATTGTTGGATGAATGAATAAATGGGCGGATGGGTGGGTGGGTAAGTGAGTGAATGTGAGTTCTCCTGCAAAGTTAATCTTGCTCAACCAGATGTGCATATGATATGTAACCATCATGCAAAGGAATATTCACTTTCACTCTTTGCTTTTACTGCATGATGCTTGCTTAATTCCTGTTCCATTGGAGCTGGGATATTAAGGTCCAAGAAACATAAAGGTGGATGGGAGAAGGTGGGTCTGTACTTGCCCGCCTCTGTGTTAAATATGTCTAACAGAAAGAAAATGCTTACCTGATGCTTAAATCAAATCCTTGTTACTCAGATTACTCCCCCCCCCCCACACACACACACACAACTTCCCCTTACAATGTTCCACTCCTTGCACATGTACAAAATAGAATGATATTCACTGGGTTAAAAAGTTACTGGCTGCTAAGTGAAATGAGCTGTTAGTCACAGAAAGGCGAATGCTGTGTAATTCCACTTATGTGAGAGACCTCAGTAATCAAATTCAGAGAGACAGGAAGTAGAATGGCGGTCACCAGTGGTACAGAGGACAGGGAATGCAGAAGTGTTGTTTGCTGGGTACAGAGTTTCAGTCTTGCAAGGTGAAAAGAGTTCTGGACACTGGTTGCACAGTCATGCGAATGTACTTAATGCTACTATACACTTTATAAAGGTTGAAATGGCAAATGATGTATATAAATTACCATGATTTGTTTAAGTGCGGATTTTTTTTAAACAGTAGGGCATCTTCGTTCTTGCCATATGCTGGAGCTTACACCACCGTCTAGGTTTGCCCTAGAGTTTGCTCATTATTCCCCAATATAGTAAGAAAATTATACATAAAACTTTTAATAGCTGGGCTACAATGGCTTTTAAAACTTTCTAAAGAAATAGGTCATTTAATCAGTACATGCCTTAGTTCATGCATTTGAATCATGGGGGTTTGGGTGTCTGTGCCTCATCCCCTCTCCTGGCTTCAGGGACTCAGAAGAACACTAAACACGTCTATTCTCCTTCTTTGCCTTTTGCTTTATTTTCCTGACAGGTCACTGTTTGCTGTGGACGTGCGGACAGCCTCCTCCAGAGGGCTCGTGTTTTACACGGGCACTAAGAGTTCCTATATGGCTCTTTATCTTTCAAAGGGACGACTCATCTTTGCTTTGGGGGCAGAAGGGAAAAAGCTGAGGCTCAAAAGCAAAGAGAAGTGCAATGATGGGAAATGGCACACGGTAAGACCTGGGGCTGTGTGAGCCCCTCCCCTTGCTACAGAATTCACTATGGAGTACCTGGAAAGGAGTGTCCACATTCTGCCAGCCACAGAAGCACAGCGCTGGGAGAGCCCGTGTGGCCGGAGGCACTGGGCACCCCCATGTCTTCGCACAGGAAATGGCTGCATGTGCTGGGCAAGGATGTTGTGCACGGATGCCTCAGTGCCCAGATGGGCTTTACTGACCACTTCTTCGGGGTCCTCGCCCTGCCTCCCTGGGCTGTGTCCCCTACCCCCTTCCCACCCCTGCTTCCTGGACAATTTCCGTCTGTCAAGACCATGTCTGGGTGTCCAGGCCCCTCTCTGAAATGCCTTCTGGATAGCACAAGCTTAAAGACTGAGATCTCTAGCATTCCAGATCTTCCCTGAAGGCATCCAGATTTGAAGAAAAATTCAATTTAAGACAAAAGGGACCTTTTTTTTTTTTTTCCTGATGAGGGAACTAGAACTCAAAAAACGTAAGCAGCTTGACAAGTTATATTGACTTAGTCTTTCAACAAATATTTAATGAGCTGCCATCCTAGAGCACACAAACAAATATACCCGATATAATGTCAGATATTGGTAAGTGCTCGGAGAAAGCATTAGAGCAAGGTAAGGAAGTGGCTGAGTGTGGGGACAAACAAATATACCCGATACAATGTCAGATATTGGTAAGTGCTCAGAGAAAGCATTACAGCAAGGTAAGGAAGTGGCTGAGTGCGGGGACTATTTCAGATAGGGTAGTAAAGCAAAACTTCCTTTGGGAGGTGACAGTCCCTTGAAGTTATAGAAAGGGTGATCCAGGCAGAGGGAACAGCAAGCCCAAAGACCCTGAGATAGGGATCAGTTGAGTGAACAGAACAGAAAGGATAAGAGATGGGATTCAAGAATGAGGCAGGGCCCAGATCATACCAGCTTTGAAACCAAGGTGAGGACTCAGATTTTATTCTGAGTGTCTCTGACGCTTCTGAAGAGTATTAAACTAAAAAAGGACCATTGCATGAACAAATGTATATTTTCAAAGCTGCCTTTAGCTTGAAGAGATGAAGTGGGGGTAAGCATGGAAGTAAGGCAGCCAGATGGACGCTGCTGCCTTTGCTTCAAGAGGCCTCCACGATCGTGGATAGAAGTGCACTGTCCAGGATGTGCTCTGAAAACTGAGAGGGTTTGCTGGTGGATTGCACGTGGAGCGTGAGAGAAAGAGGAGTCAGTATCAAGTCCTGTGATTTGGGGCCAGCAGTTGGGTCAACAGAGGGACTGGTACTGGGACGCAGGAGCTGTGGCTGGGGAAGGAGCATTTTAGAGCTGGGGAAGAGGACGGGTTCTGCTGTGAACATCCTTGGGGTGAGTTGCCTGTCAGACATTCAAGCCCAGCTGTCAGTAGACAGGTGGAGAGGCCAGAGGTCACAGCTGGGAGTATAAGTTGGGGAGTCATTAATGAATAGTCTTGTAGCCATGAGATGGCAGGGTCCACCCCAGACATTTAGCAAAGAGTTTAAAATGTGTGCTCCCTTTTAGTAAAGAAGTAGCCACTGGCCCCTTGCTCCAAGAGCCGTGTGGAAGGGAGATGTTTCCCTTCTTAGCTCTGCACAAACTATTCCTTCCCCTTTGTTGCCTGGGTGTGCCTTCATTTATACTCCTGTGGCTCTTTATTTGTTTCTCTTTTGCATAGGTTTCTAGATCAACTGTATCTTTTTTAGTAGTTGATTTTCAAGGAATCCTTTTTTTCAAATTTCACTTTTCTAGCTTACTCTATTCAATATCCACCATAATCTCACAAAATGGTGATGATGATGACAATATTAGGGAGAAAATTTTCTAATTTTTTAAAGCTCCTTGAAGAAAAAGAAAAACATTGTTTAAAAAATGTGCTGTGACCAATAATAAAATACATCACCAATTGTCAAAGATAAAAAATGATTAATTTATCTTCTTTACTCTTAAGGTGGTGTTTGGGCAAGATGGAGAAAAGGGGCACTTGGTTGTGGATGGTCTGAGGGCCCAGGAAGGAAGTTTGCCTGGAAATTCCACCTTCGGCCTCAGAGCACCAGTTTACCTGGGATCACCTCCCTCATGGAAACCAAAGGTAAATATTTATGTTTCACCAACACACAAAAGATGCTCAGCATCACTCATCATCAGGGAAATGCAAATCAAAAGCACAATGAGATATCCCCTCACCCTTGACAGAAAGGCTGTTATCAAAAAGACAAGAAATAACAAGAGCTGGTGAGGAAATGGAGAAAAAGGAACTCTCACGCACTGTTGTGGTGGGGGCGGGGGGGGGGGAATGCAAACTGGAACAGCCACCATAGAAAATAGTGTGGAGGTTACTCAGAAAATTAAGAAGAGAAATACTGTGCAATCTAATAATTCCACTGCTGGGTATTTACCCAAAGAAAACGAAGACACTAATTTGAAGAGATCTATGCACCCCTATGTTTATTGCAGCATTATTTACAATAGCCAAGATATTGGACACAGCCCAAGCATCCACTGATAAATAAATAGATGAAGAAGTGGGACATATATACAATGAAATATGACTCAGCCATAAAAAAGAATGAAATCTTGCCATTTGTGACAACATGGCTGGACCTAGAGGCTATTTTGCCAAGTGAAATAAGTCAGACAGAGAAAGACAAATATCATATGATTTCACTCGTATGTAGAATCTTAAAAAAAAAAACCAAAACAAATGAATAAACAAGCAAAAAAGAAATAAACTCATAAATATAGAGAACAAACTGATGGTTGGCAGAAGTCGGTGGGGTGGTGGGGAGCGGGGGAGGGTGGCAGATGGGCCAAATAGGAGAAAGGAATTAAGAGGTACAAACTTCCAGTTGTAAAATAAATAATTCACCAGGATAAAAAGTACAGCATTGGGAACCTGGTCAATAATATTGTAATAACTTTGTATGGTGACAAATGGTAACCACACAGCATGGTGAGCATTTCATGCCAAAAACAGTCGTGCTTCAGAACTGTATATAAAAATAATTCACCTTATAATATAATCATGAAAGTGGTTAGAAGGTACAAACTTCCAGGGGCACTTGGGTGGCTCAGTGGGTTAAGAGTCCTACTTTGGCTCAGGTCATGATCTCACGGCTCTTGGGTTCGAGACCTGTGTCAGGCTCTGTGTTGACAGCTCAGAGCCTAGAGCCTGCTTCAGATTCTGTGTCTCCCCCTCTCAATGCCCCTTCCCCACTCACATCCTCTCTCTCTGTCTCCAAAAAATAAATAAACATTAGAAAAAACATTTTTTAAATGAAGGTACAAACATCCAGTTATAAAATAAATAAAATGAATAAGTCTTGGGATATAAGGCATGGCGACCACAGTTAATAGTTAATAATACTGTATTCTATATTTGAAAGTTGGTGAGAAAGTAAATCATAAAAGTTCTTACCATAAGAAAAAAAAAGTTTGTAATTATGTGTAGTGATGGATGTTAATTGGACTTATTATGGTATTCACAGCACTAATTATATATAGAATCACTATGCTGCACACCTGAAAAAAATATAATGTTATATGTCAATTATATCTTAATTAAAACATTTTAATAGGTAATCATTATAATTATATAAGATATTCAAGAATCTCAAAATACTTTAAAATTTTCTTTTAATGTTTATTTATTTTTGAGAGAGAAAGAGACAGAGTGTGAGCAGGGGAGGGGCAGAGAGAGAGGGAGAGACAGAATCTGAAGCAGCCTCCAGCATGTCATAAAGTAGTGTTTTGCTTTATTATATATTATACATATATACATGCATATTATATATTATATACATATACAATACATGTATAATACATATATATTATACATATATGTACTGTATGTATTATGTATATGTATAATACGTAATAAAGTTATATATAATTGCCATATATTAATACTACATATAATATTCTATAATATGCATTATATAATGAATATTATATGATATATAATATATATGTGATATATTGAATAATACATGCATAATATATAGCATTAATTGCTAAGGAGAATCCTCAATGTAAATGTTTGCTTTTCTGTAACCTCTGTATGTAACTATTTCCCTCTCAGAGAAATCACAGGATGGGGTAGCTATTCAAGAGCACAGTATGGATATTCTTTTGTCCTGGATAAGTCATAGTCAGCATCCTAATCTATGGGACAGTCTGTAGTACCCCATTTATATCATTCTTAGGAACCAAGTTTCTTTTTGCAACATCCCCTCCACCCGAGGATGCAAACCACGGGTTACTCTGCTCCACATCGTTTCAGAGGGCAGGCAACATCCAGTCAATGTCTGCCTCTGAGTACCACAACCTGCAGTCGCCCTTAGGGATTCAGTGTTGGGCGATGGCCTTCCCTGCAGAGTCTGAGCTTGGTTTCAGATACAGGCTCTTCATTGCATAAGGTGGTAAATTTTAAGAAACTAAGAATTTCATAGGGAGTCCAGTCAGTAGTTTATTGTTGACACTGACACCATATGCATCCCTAATATCACCATGTCTTAAAATTATCACATAGTGCATCTGTTGTGTAGGATTCCAGGGTCCTAAAAGCATTTATTTTGGAAGGGAGTCTAAGGATTTTATTCAGTGATTCTTCAATTTTTTTTTGAAAAAAATTTTAAAAGTTACAGTCTTTTGGGGCACCTGGGTGGCTCAGTCAGTTAAGCATCTGGCTTCGGCTCAGGTCACGATCTGGCAGTTCGTGGGTTCGAGCCCCTCATTGGGCTCTCTGCTGACAGCTTGGAGCCTGGAGCCCGCTTCGGATTCTGTGTCTCCTTCTCTTTCCGTTCTTCCCCCACTCATGCTCTGTCTCTCTCTCAAAAATAAATTTTAAAAAATTTAAAGAGGAAAGGTAGTCTTTCTTCCCAGGAAAATGCACATGCAGAGAGCATCTGCTATATAATTTAAGAGATCACAGAACCCTGGAGGTGCACACAGGGGCCCTAGGTGAGGAGCCCTTGTTCCAGGCCACCTTTGGGTGCTCCATGCATGCCCACTGATGCTATGCCTTGTGTCTTATTTTAACTCCACAGCATTCATGATTTGTTGGTGGTGCACTGAGCCCAACAATTTAGGAAGCTTTTTTGCACTTTATTATTTTTGGAATGTTTTGGCCTCTTTTTCAGTCAGCTGCCCTGCATTAAGCAATCGCATAGGCTCATCAAACTCTAAGAAGTGGTTTGTACCTGCAAAGAGACAGTGATATCTATATACTGGGAGGCGGAGATTTCCCTTGTTGTAGCCCTGTCATGTGGACCAGGGTCAGGTCACTGACCAGCACTAGCTAGCGACCTCCACTGCCCTTGCCCCTTGCATACATACCACTTGGTGCCCTCAAACTTTGGCCTCAAACTTCGGCCACCCACCGGACGTCTGGTATCCAGGGTTTTCTAGGCAGTGTGAGCAGGGAGCCAAATGCAACAGTCAGGCCCACCTGACTCTCTGAAGCAGGATGGATGAATTCCGCCCCCCTCAAACCCCTTTGGCAGACAGTTGCCCTGCCTTTAACCTTGGCTGCCCATATGTCTCTGGGAGTTGTGGCTTAATAAAGTTTGCTTTCTCTTCTGCTTGGTTGCAGAGCCTCCCCCCAAACAGCTTTGTGGGGTGCCTGAGGAACTTTCAGTTGAATCTGAAACCCCTAAACACCATTGCTGCAAGCGTTGCTGTGTCCCCCTGCTTGAGTGGCTCTGTGGAGAAAGGCATTTATTTCTCCCAAGAAGGAGGTCATATCATCCTGGGTAAGGGGCAATTTGGAACAGTTTATGTCTTTGAGTCTGAAGAACTCCGTCCTTTTTCTTGAATTACGATGTTTTAACTGTTTTACTTTCTTTTGGAAGCTAACTCTGTGTTATTGGGGCCGGAATTTAAGCTTGTCTTCAGCATTCGCCCAAGAAGCCTCACTGGCATCCTAATGCACGTCGGAAGTCAGTCCGGGAAGCACCTATGTGTTTATATGGAGGCAGGAAAGGTGCGTACAGTTTGATGACAGCGGGGGGGACGGGATCTATGGGTTTGCATTAGGACCACATTCATTTCTGGAGACCACAGTAGGTGGAGTTGTGACGGAGTGGGATCCAATCTTGTTTTAAGAGACCTGACTTCAGGGTCGCCTGGGTGGCTCAGTTGGTTAAGCATCTGATTCTTGGTTTCAACTCAGGTCACGATCTCACAACTTCATGGGTTTGAGCTCTGGGTCCCGGCTCTGCACTGGCAGTGTGGAGCCTCCTTGGGATTCTCCATCTCCCCACCCCTCTCTGCCCTTCCTCCTCTCACGCTCTCTCAAAAAAAAAAAAAAAAAATAGGGACCCGACTTGAGGGCTAACTTACTATTTTCCTTTAACAAATCATTTGGTCATTGTGTTTCCTGTTCATCATCATGGGCTGAATTGTAACTGCACCACTTAGTTATATGGCCCTGGAGAAGTTACTTCACCTCTTTCAGACTCTGTCTGTCTTTAAAATGTGGATAATAATGTTTATATCTCAGGGCTTTTGACAAGAGAATAGCAACTATGATACGCAACAAATGTTCATTTTTCTCTCCTCCCCTTCACCCTTGTCATATCTCTACTTTTATTCATAAGGGCAGCACCAGAACTCATGAGATAGTTGTTCTCACCAGCTGTCTACACGATGTCATGCCCACGCCCACGGGCTGGTATCCACTGAATCAGTTTCAGATTTCCCTTATGCTCCCTATACCACTCACCAGCCTATCTGGTCCCTGCAGCCAAGCTGGCCCCGGGTCTCTCCGCTCCAGGCTTCCTTTGGCTTAAAGGGATTCCTCCTTCAGTGGACACTTCTGCTGCTTCATCCTGCCCGTCACTCGGGGGCCTGGCCAATACCCTAGTTTCACCACCAGGTTATATCCCTTTCCTTTTCAAAAACCCTTTTAAAAACCAAATCGTTCCAGGAAGGCCTCAAGGCTAAGATTGATAATGTTAAAGAGCAGCAATTCAACCGAATAAATCTGAAAATCTGATTGACTTTATTAATTGATTCATGAATCAGGCAGCATCCCATCTAGCAAATAGAGAGAAGCTCTGAGGAGTTGTACAAAATGGAAGGTTTTTATAGGAATGACGGTGGGGCAAGGAACTCATTAGCAAAAGAAAAGAAAGGACTGTTCCAGGCAAGGTTACCTTCCGTTTAGAGGAAAGCGTCTTATTAGGTAGATTACCTTACATTTCTTTGGGGGGTTGGAGAAGTCCATGTGACAGGTTGTCATTGGTGCTGTTCAGAAAATTCCTGACTGACCTATCGAGACGACATTTCTGGGGAAGGTTGAAGCTTCAGTTGGGTTAGATATTAAGCACCGGTTTGGTGAGTCAGCCTAAGTGGCTCCATTTTGGGCCTGTGATCTTCTATTTAGCCATAATATGCCATTTTCCTTTACTTCTACCCTTCCACAGCTTAACTGTGAGGGGGAAACTAGAGAAGGAAATAAAATAGCCCAAACTCCTAGAACATTTTCTATTTGAGGTGCAGCCTTTAAGTCTGAGCAGGCCTCTGGTAGGCGAGAGGAGTAAGCAACTACCTGCTTGCTGGCCTTGAGAGAAGGCTGGCTTTTCAGGGGAGCGGGGCGGTAGGGCTCCACGAGAGCTTCTGGAGAGGAAATAATCGCATACACAAAAATCAAGACACGATGACCTTCATAACAGCAGTGACATTGTTTAGCTGGAAAATTGCCTGAGAATTGGCCTTGCTGTCTAGCTACATGCAAATTAAATGCAAATTAGTTACCAATTTGCTTATTTTAGTCCTGGTATTTGTTCACCTTGGTTCAGCCCTTGGCCCTGGTCCAGAGAGTGGGACTGTGGGATTCTGCACCCTAGCATGAGTGCCTGACCCCTGACACATGCCCAGTACAAGTGCAATCAGTTAGCTTGCTGAATTCCTTGAGCTACAACCCTAAGGCATGCATTCATGGAATTATTCTAATTGTCTGGCCCTCGCAGCAGGGCGTAGGCCTCAACCAGCATTTTTGCCTTCCAAATTTTGCGTCCTTCTAAACAGAACTGTGGCCGCAGTTGCCTATCAATAGCTTGAGGAGGATCTTCCCTGCTGATCAGTGACCTTTGAGTAGAGCCTGACAGAGGAGGGGTTTGGGTTGGGAGGGAAGAGCTCGTCACCTTTGGCAGCAACTTCAGGCCTGGCCTTGGGTTTGCAGCTTGCTTCCTGGAAGGGACTCAGCAGAGAGATTCTTGCAAAGCCTTGGCCCTCCTGTGATCACCTGGTGTGAGAGGGAGGGGCCACGTCTAAGGTGCTTCAGGGCCCTCAGGGTGACAAGCGGTGGGAAGGAAAGAAGGCAGGGAAGTTGGCTCCAGCAGCCTTTCTGAAGGAAATAGGAAAATGCATGTGTCTTCCAGGTCACGGCCTCTGTGGACAGTGAGGCGGGGGGCATCTTGACATCAGTTACACCAAAGCAGTCTCTGTGTGACGGGCGGTGGCACTCGGTGACAGGTATGATGTCCAGTGGCCTGTTGTTCACACCCTGAAACAGTGTCCCTTTCCATCTGGATTTGAATGTCCCAGATACAGCCTCGCTTTATCAATCCATTAGCATATGACCCGGCTCAGTCCACCAGACTGACATGGTGAGAAGATGTCCATTCTCAGCCCTGGCTGCATTTATGCAATTCGTGGCTGCTGCAACCTGTTCTCTGTAACATACAGAGAATTTTCTTTTTGAGCTCAGAAAACTGATACTCTGTGTTTTCAAGGCGGTATAACATTATGATTTAGATTTTGGCTCTGAAATCAAAAGGAACAGAGATCACATCTCAGTTCCGGCCCTTACCTAAGTGACCTTGGGCAAGCCACTTAATTGCTCTTTATCTTCAGTTTCCCCCCTCAACACAATGGAGATAAAAATAGGGCCCACCTCCCAGGGTGGTGAAAATCAAATGGGACAGTGTATGTAAAGTGCACAACAGTGTCCAATATGCAGTAAGTGCCCAGGAAGTCTTTGCTCTTGCTATTGTTCAAGTCCATTTAATACTACTGCAAACGATTTAGACAAACCACTGGGAGGAGATTGGGCATAGCCTCCCAAACCAAATCTGCTGTTTTATGAATAACTTGTGCACATTAGTTTGGTAATATATTAAACCGTATTGGCTAACATACCTTTCCAAAAAAGAAGAGTAGTCTCTTGTCTAATTTGAATGCTGACTACATTGCAATTAGTTAGGATTGTTCACACTGGAGGAATTCTATTTGGAGGGTCAAGAGCGACTCAGTTTTCAGAAGTCAGCGTCTCCCTGGAAGGAAGTTAAGATCTTGTGAAATAAAGATAGCTTCTGGAGAGAGCAGCTGGAATCCCAACTCATTCAACTTATAACCAAGCCGTCTTGTCAGGCTCCTCAATGCTTGAGAGTCACAATCGCTTATCTGGGCAAGAAGAGTGACCATATCTTCCTCACAGATTCATTTGAAGGATTAAATCCTGCAACGTATGTGAAAGCATCTACATCCCACTTAGTGTTGAAAAACTAGTTGAATTTGTGTCTAGGTTGACGGAATTCCTAGCAATAGTGTTCCCACAGCAATGGGTTGAAAGGAAGCCCGTGGTGAAGCTCTAGTGTAGTCATTAAACATTGGGCAGGGCTGTCCTCAGGTAATCAACCTGACCAGCTTCCTCTCCCACCAGTCACCGTAAAACAACACATCTTGCACCTGGAACTGGACACAGAGAATAGCTACACAGCTGGACGGCTCCCCTTCCCACCTGCCAGCACTCAGGAGCCACTGCACATTGGAGGCATTCCAGGTAACTCTTGTCCTGGCTTCTACACCCACGTTGCCCCACGTCAGCTCTTAACATTTCCATCTTAACTGAACAAATCAGTGCCCCAGCCATGGGTTATTAGCTGGGCAGCCGTTGGCTGGACAGTGGAGACAGTGAGGCTCTTTGCTCCAACACATGGGAAAACCCAATTGGTAGCAATGGGCACATTGTATAGCCCAGGCCACATTGCTGCTGCTTCTCCTGTCCCAAGCCTATCGTTCATAAGCCTCTCTTAGGCTACCTTTACCTAGAAGCCTGATAGCAGCAAAGAATCAGGAAAGGGGCTAAAAACTGGTCTCTCCTCCCCAGACATTTAGTTTTACTGACGAGTTATTAAGCTTTGTGGGGCCAGAATGGGAGAACCAGGCAGGTTCTGGAATTTTGCCTGGAAAGAGCCTTGTCATTCTTCCTTGTTTGATGTTCCTCCGGAGGGTTTGTTAATTTTATGGGTCTTCCATGACCCATAAAAAGCACTAGTGTTCAGAGTTATTATCTATTGATTTGGGCTGTGGAATTTGCTTCTTTGAAGAACTTGAAGAATAAGTAGCCTTGTTGGTGATTTATCACAGCAGGCAGGGACGTGGGGTGCCAGCTCAAAGGAGGAGGTGACTGGCTGGCCTGAGATCCTCGGTCCCTTTAGCTCTAATAAGATGATTTTCTAAATTGGGCACATTCACACTCATGGAATGCCTCTCCTTTTCTCTTGAAGCCCACTTGAAGACGCTGAAGCTCCCTGTGTGGAAATCATTTTTTGGCTGTCTGAAGAATATTCAAGTCAACCACATTCCTGTCCCTGTCACTGAAGCCATGGACGTCCAGGGATCTGTCAGTCTGAATGGCTGTCCTGATCACTAACACAAACCTATCAGACAGCAAGGGAAGTCACCTTCAAAAGCACGGTTACCCAACATACCTCCCTGTCTCTGCTCAAGATCATTCTTGACTTAAGACACCATCTAGATGGGATGAATAGCAAGTCTAATTTCATACTCTGACCATGCACACCCATCCTTTTGGCACTCAGTGTTACCTGTGTATTTATAAAAATTCCATGTCTTGAAGGTGATGAACAACTTGTTACATGCTTTGGTAATATCATTTTCAACTAAACATTAAATGCCTTTTAAAGGACATTATTTTCCACCTGGTAAAAAAATAAATATCTTTTAAAGCACTTTAAAAACACAAAAACTGACATGTGTCATGGGGTTGTAACTTAATGGGGTTAAATAAATGCAGTGTACTCTTTAAATGGGGACGTTTGATTAGCATTAAGCCAATGGCTTGTTGGCCACTGTTAATCATACTAATTCTTCAGCACCTGTTCAGTGTGCTACCCACAACACAGTTTTCTACAGATAATTATGAAGCACAGACTTGTGTGGCACTGTGTGTGCTCAGTGTTGGCTATACCGTCCGGCAGAAGACATAATTCCTGCCCTGAAGGAATATGCAGTCCAACTTGGGAGACACACAATATTCACAAAATAGTAAATAACGAACAAACCGAATTAATGGACCTATATTTCCCCTTGGCTTCCCATGTACAGTCTGCTACCAACCAAGTCTAGATTATGACTATCAATTCCTTGAGGGCAAAAACTATCCAATAGGGGAGATGAGATGGATATACATTCTATAATTAAAGCTTTGCGTGGCAAGCTAACAGAAGTCAACAGGAAGGAGGAATCGCTTCCTGTTTAATCTACAAAACAATGAGACATGTACTAGACCAATATAATTAACCAGCACCGCTCTTCCTAACGAAGAAGACTATGTAAGCATTTCTGTGTCTTCTACATAGTGTTTGTCCCTCAGAAGAAAAAGAATAAATCTAAACTTTGGATATGGTCATCCTCTGTGGTATCCTTAACACCTACCTGCCCTCCACCTCTGAAATGGAGCCACATTCTCTTCAACTCAGTGCTCTTCTTTGGCCGTCACACTGCAGTCCTGTGGGCATGCTTTCTAACACCTGTGTCTATGCAACCATGGAATATTCTCCAGGAGAGGTAGCAGGTTCCCTATTACAGGGAGTATTCAACAGTGGCTGGCTGGTAGGCCTTAGCGATGCTATGCTGACTCAGGGATTGAATTACATGACCTTAAGTTATATGTTTTCTGAAGACATTGACTTTTAACTGGAAACTTCCATCAGTTATTTACCACCCAGATTCTGAGTCTTCATGAAGAGCATCCATTTTACCCGTCTTGGCACTAACTACACTAAATGGGTGGTTCTCTCTTTGGCTTCCTGGTGTTAATCTAATTGACTCTACAGAGTTATTTATTAGGCTGATTATTCCTGAGCCCTTCCTAGATTCATCATAAAGGGACGGCAAATTCACCTAATACCGCTGGTTTTCCTTCCATTTTGTAGTACCTTGAAGACCAGCTGTCCATCTGCCTTTTCTGAATATAATCCCAGCCACCAGAAGGCACAGAGTGTCACAGACTGAATGACAGTTAAGGAAACAGAAAGCCCTCAGCATGCCTGTTCTCAGATCGTAAATGTGTGTTCCCTGAAAGGAACGTTTACAGCTCTTAACTAAACCATCAGCGCAATTATTTGTAAACTGTGAAGTGCCATACAGATACTATCACTGGTGTCCTCTCCCTGGCTCAAAGTCTCTCACAACTTGGGCTGACCTCGGGATGAGAGGCTAAGTAGGGACAGTGGGTGCACTGGTGGCCGGCTCTGGCCAGTTCATGAGAGGTCCACAGTTGGTATCCTTCCGGTCAGGGGAAAATGGGGCCTGCACTGTGAGAAAGCCAACAGCACGGCACTATTCCCTGAACAGTCACTTCAGGGACATCAGGTGACTAGGAAGCAGTCATGCGTGTGCCTTCATGGGCCGCTTCCTGTAGCATCTCCCAGGGCACCTCTTGACCTCATTTCTCAGTACAAGGGGGGTTGAGTTTTTGTCACACTGGCAATAACCCCGTGGCAGAGGACGATGGCCCTGGACAGAACGTGCTGACGTTCCCCTCCTCCCGTGTGGGAAGTGGTCTCACTTCCCCACAGAGACCTTTGACTCAGCTCCTTTCTGTGCCACCCCCCACGCCGTATTGCGCTGCAAAATCCCCAAGCCCCAGCTCTGCCCTCCCTACCACATGGACTCCTGTCTCTCTCCCAGCTCTCGGGGCTCTCCAACTTTAGGTAAGTCAGTGCTAGCCCCAGAAAGGCCAGATTCTTTCTTACAAATGATAGGCTTAAAGCCAGCATATGAGTGGAACCACTTCTAAATAGCATTATTGTATTGAATACAACTGGCATATGTGTTCATTATAGAAAAATCAGAATATGCAGAAAAGCATAAAAATCACCCATAGCTCATCACTCAGAAACCTGTAGGTCTTTAGTTACATGTCTATATTCTTTTTATTTTTAAAAATTTTTTTTCAGTTTGTTTAGCTCTGAGAGAGAGAGAGAGAGAGAGAAGGGCAGTGACTCCATGCTGTCAGTACAGAGCCCAGCTAGGGACTCCATCTCACGAACTGGGACATCATGACCTGAGCTGAAATTAAGAGTTGGATGCTCAACCCTCTGAGCCAGCCAGGCACCCTGTATTCATTTTAAATGCACATGTATTTCTTTACAAAATTACAATTATGCTGTATGTATTTTTATGTGGTCTTAAAAACTATATGGTGAATTTTCCCAGGTCTTTGACTGTAGAACATTCCATCAAATAAATTTATCATAATGTATTTAACCAACCTCCAACCACTTACACAGCTGGGTTGTTTCAACTGTTTGTAATCATAAGCAACACTAAAATGAATCTGGCAGGGAATATATACTTATTTATTTTCTTATACTTAGAAGTAAAACTACTCGGTCAAAGGATATGAACATTTTCATGTTTATGGTGAGCTATTGCCACATTTTTTTTCCCCTAAGAGGTTATATATCCACTTGCATTCACATCTTTTTTAACTGGGCTTGGGTCTGATGCCGCTAAATATAAAGTCACCAACATCTGCCCTGGTCTTCAAGACAGGGAGCAGCTGCTGGAGCAAGCCAGCCCATAGACAGCCACCATGCTCTGGGCTCATCTGAGCCCAAATCACATGCCTGGAATCACAGCATGGTCAGCTGATAGGGCTCTAGGTGACTGTGCACAACACCTTAAGACTTAAAACACGGGCAGCTTTATCATTTGTCCCTAAGAACCCATGCTAAGCCCCAGACAGCCAGATTTGCAGAGCGTGCCGCTCTCAGAGCGCTCCAAACCAGTGCCAAGCCTTGGACATGCTTCCAGAAGGGAACAAGGCACTCCTCCGAGCGCTTGAAGAATGTACTGTGCTCTCTGGGCAGCCAGGGGCTTCTTCTTCCATCTTATAGGTTTGATTTCTTTGTGATTGAAACTTAAACAAGGATTCACTGAGGCAAAATTTCCAGGGCTTATACAGATAGAAACTCGAGCCGCTATCCCCCTCATCACCCTGCCCAACCCTCCCCCCATGGGAAAAATCCAAAACGGACACTTTTTCTTCTTTTCATGAGTGATAATGGTCATAATAGCACTGGTGGCAGGTGACAGATACGTCATGTTTCCACTTTCTTGGAATATAACAATATAACAATATAACTTAATTCCTCGCCATTGAAATTCTAGCAGAATGTCTGTAGCCTGAGTGTAGAAAGTAGAGACAAAATTGGAATATCTCCTTTAATCATCCTCAGGGTGAGGAGTAGTTTCCCAGAGGGCAGAGTCCTGAGATGATGGATACTATTTACTGAAAATGTTTCTTTTCTCCTTTGTTCATAAAGGCTTCTATGACCTCAGAATGTGAAGTGTACCTTTCCACTGCCAGAAGGTTTTATTCCCCATAAATTTTGAATGTGTGGTTTATTTTACTCTACATTGAGTCCTTGATAAGATGAGAACTGAGAGTTTCAGAGAGGGAAGGACCGGAACTTTCTGCAGAGCTTCAGTCTTTGTGAATGCACACAGATAGCACAGCACACACTGATTAAACCATCCCTTGCTCAAAAGGCTTTTGCTAATTAATTGCTAACCTTTCGATCATTTCATACTCAGGGAGCATGCATTCCTGGACAGTTAGAATGGAGCTGGGTATCTGGTGATGTAGCTTGGCATGTTGTCCGTTCAGAAGGCAACTATCAGGGTTCACCTGGGTGGCTCAGTCAGTTGGGCATCCGACTTCGGCTCAGGTCATGACCTCACTGCTCGTGGGTTCAAGCCCCGTGTCAGGCTCTGTGCTGACAGCTCGGAGCCTGGAGCCCGCTTTGGATTCTGTGCCTCCCTCTCTCTCTGCCCTACCCCCCTGCTCAGGCTCTGTCTGTCTCTGTATGTCGCAAACATAAATATTTTTTAAAAATTCTTTTTTTTAAGGCAAATATCAGTACTTAACTATTCCTGCAGGAAATACACTTCCTCAGAAATAGCCTGTGCTCTGGAAAATAAGTGAGCATATCTAGCATTCAACTACAGTACTGTCAACAGAGAATAAGATCCTTGATGTCATGTTTCTGCAGTGTCTTTGGTGAGGGGAGGCCCCTCATGGGCTGAAGTGCCGTGGGACTTCTGACTTGCTTCCTGCACCAAAACTACCCAGCTGCTGCTGTGACAGCTCCTGACAAGCCCAGATCCCAGTGGGGTTTGTCTCCTGCTCTACTGTTCCCCGTAATCTGTCTCTTCCCACTTCCTCACAATTAGAGGGAAGTCCCTTGGGAAAGCCACCATCCCCCTCCCCCCACCTTCAGGAAACACTTCGGCTCTTGGAAGTCCTTTGAATCTGAGCCACTCCTTGCTGTCCTGGGCCTATAATTTGAGTTGAGTTTCAAGCATGCAAGGTTTCCGTCGTATGGCTTAGAATCTTCTAGAAGTTTGAGGGACAAAAACGTTCCATCCCTTACTTCACAAGCCTTCTCTGAGAGTTCAGTGAGATGAGGATGTAGATGATATTAACACTTTCAAACACCAGATTCTTCCTTATGGGTTTAGTTTTTTCCAGGAAAGGAATTCAAATGTCCAGAAGTATGAAAGCCAGAAACCTAATGCGGAAGTTTTCTGTTCTACTTGGAACTTCTGTTTATCACTCTCCCTGATTTGCCTTTCTAGGGAAACCCGTGGAGGAAGTCAGCTTTCCCCCTGTGTTTATAGCACTGCTGCGTGCACAAGCAAGATCTGTTTCAGGTGAAGAAACCTTTGTGGTAACGGCTGCCTGTTGCCAGCTCCTCTCCCCTTCGCTCTCACCCCCTCAGGGTTGGCCGCCCTCGCTTCCAAATGCCAGCACCCACGTGTCTTTGAGGCCTTTCTTTGGTTGCCGAAGTCAGCTGTGCACTTGTGCCATAGGTCAGCCAGCTGTTCCGGGATTAATGCCCCAGGCGTGTCCCTTACCAGTGTCTCTTAGGAATTAGTGTCTTTTTTTTCCCCACCCTTGTTGGAAGTGTGTGTTCTATGCTGGTTCCCCGGGTCTGTCCCACAGGCCTCCTCTGCAGTCACCCACAGTGGGAACTGGCTCAGAGAGCTCACGTCATTGGCTGCCTTTCCTTCCATGTCTTCTCTTTCCCTTTCCCCCCTCGTTATTGGTGTTTCTGTCACCTCCCAAATAAACTACCTGCATTCAAATCTTTGCTCAGTCTCTGCTTCAGGGGGCCCCAAACTTTAGACACCCTCTAAAGGGTAGATCTTGTCCTGGGTTTTGACCACACTATATATGTTTTCTGGCTGTGCTCTCTGTGACTGTAAAGACCCCAGGGAACCAGATGCCCTGAAACTCAAACCATAGTTGTTACAATACCATGACAGCACTGAGATGGGAAAAGGTTATTGGGGAGCGCCTGGGTGGCTCAGTCGGTTAAGTGCCTGACTTTGGCTCAGGTCACGATCTCATGGCTTGTGGGTTTGAGCCCCACATCGGGCTCTCTGCTGTTAGCACAGAGCCCACTTTGGATCCTCTGTCCTCTCTCTCTTTCTGTCCCTCCTCTGCTCTCTCGCTCTCTCTCTCAAAAAGAAAAAAAAAAAAAAAGACAGAGGCAACTAGGCTAAGTTGTGTGTAATTCAGAGACAAACACCGTAGGAACAAACATTACAGGCAGAGAGAAAAGCATGTGCAAAGGCACAGAGAAGAGAGTAAGCGTGACTTAGGGGAATCTAAGAGAATCCTGGGTATTGTGACCACTGGAGGCAGATTCACGTAACGGGGGGGCGGGGGGGTGGGCAGGGTGGTGGGTATTGGCCAGGAGCCAGATCCTGGGGGCACGCGATACCTTGCTAGCTGCTGTGAGGCATTGGAGGAAGCAAGTTAGAGGCAGTGGGTATCTCTGGTGAGGGGAATTTCAGTGGAGGGACAGGGCTGGAGGCTGGAGTCCGGTAGACCCTAGAAGGGCGAATGGGAGGTGAGGAAGTATCGGCAGTTCGTGGGAATTCCTCTTTTCAGGTGGTTCGATTATGATCAAACGGAGAAAGAACCTGGGGGACAGATGATTGAGGTGGATTGCTTTGTTAGTTTTGATTTCAGAAGGCAGAATGGAGTGTTTTGTATGCTGGCAAAGAGTTAGTTTATAGGGAGAGGTTCAAGGTGAAGGACAGAGGGAGGGTGTTTGATGGTCGGGGGCATGGAATGAACTTGAAGGGAGTAGACTTGATAAAAGAGAAGGGAGTGCTTTTCTCTTGAGCCTGAAGAAGAGGAGGTGAATGTGGGGAACTTAGGGAGTTTCTCTTTTCCCAGAGAATTAGATCAGGTGGTCTCAGAAGGAGGCTCGAGAACAGGAGAGAAAATGTGAATGAACATTGTGGACAATGATCAGCTGCCAGGTACATGCACAATGGTTACTGGGGAGAATTTGGGGCTTCTCGTAGGACATGTGTTTAGGTAGATTTTTGGTGGCACTGACTCACCTAACACTTCAGTGGGTAGAGAAATGAAGAATAAGTCTTTTGGATTCTGTTTTTGACTTTTTCAGCCTTTGGCTTATCTCATCCAGTGGTTCCCAATCTGCAGTGTGCAACAGAAGCATCTGGGCAGTTCTTTCAATGCAGATATCCCCCAGACATCCCCAGAGATCTGATCTTGCACGAGGCAAGACATTAAGTCATTTTCAAAGCAGCCCAAGTGATTCTAACGTACAGCTGGGATCCGGATCCCCTGACGTTAGTCATGCTTCAGGGGAGAGTCCTTTCCAGTGGCTTGGCGTGCAACAACTGGAATTTTATGAGGTGGCCACTGAAACTCTTTTGAACTTTGTTTTATACATGCTTCCTTAACAGTGGCTTTCATTTCATTACAGCTTAATATAGCTTTCACTTTACAGTGTCCTTTTCAACAAAAGCTTTGAATCTCTACAAAGTCTTGAGGTTGAATGACTCCCTCAAATAGTGTTTTAGGTAGAAGGGAAGGGGTGGATGGGCACATAGAGCACAGCAATACATCGATACCTGGACGACCACATCTGGCTATTACAGTTATGAGTCTCTCTCAGCAAGAGAGCATCCCATGAGGGATGGGAGGTACTTAACTTGACTGAAATGTGGGTGCTGCTCATTACACTCGCAGGGCCCCTCCTGGAAAGAGAGTAGGAAAAGGCACCAGGAACAAGGCAGATTTTCCTGGCTCCCATGTAGTTGGTAGTGGGTCCTAAGGGTTACTTTCTCTCTCTCTGTCTCTCTCAACTGGCAACAAAGAATGGGTGTTCCAGATAAGGTGGCAGGGAAATGGAAACAGGCAGTGTGTGACAGGTCTCACCAGTGCAGAGTGTGCCGAACGTGCCCTCAGCAGTGACGTTTCGGTCCTGGGAAAAGGAGGACCGCTAAACTGTCCCGTTGCCTCAGGCCAGGGATGCAGCCCAGGAACTCCACAGCTCTCTGAATAAAATCAGCTGCTTCGGACCATGTATCTGTCCCGTCCACTGGGGGCTGCCTAGCACAGGATGTGGTTGAAAACTCTCAGATAACAACTCCTAGGGGCTCCCTAACGTGGTCCCGTTTACCACCCCCTTTCGCGTCTCTTCTCCCCTCTGAGGCTCTTCACAGGCTGACCCTTACTCTGGGTCAGGGAAGGGGAAGCGGACTCCTTGCCTTCCTCTGAACTTGACCATGCTTTGCTGCCTGCTGCAGGCATTCTTTGAAAAGTATTTGCCCAGTTGCTACAAGCTTTCGCACAGCGAAGGCTCAGTGTTTGCCTCCGGGACACAGAGCTCGTAGGAGCTGCCACCCTGGGAACTGGCACAATCGATGCTGGGTGTGGGATGAGGACAGCAGGGGGCAGGGGGCCGAGCCAGCCAACTTGCCAGGTTTCTCATGGCTGAGCCTGCCGCCTGGCATGTGGTAATAGGAGGCGCTCTGCTGGCATCTTTAAGCCATGTCTCCACCAGTTCCATCCTTTTTTTGTTTTATTTACAAAAAGATTTTTTACATTTTATTTATTTTTGAGGGCGAGAGAGAGAGACAGAGCACAAGTGTGGGAGAGGCAGAGAGAGAGAGGGAGACGCAGAATCCAAAACAGTTCCAAGCACTGAGCTGTCAGCACAGAGCCCGACACGGGGCTCAAACCCACAAACCGTGAGATCAGGAGCTGAGCTGAAGTCGAACACTCAACCGACTGAGCCACCCAGGCGCCCCTCCACTGGCTCCATCCTGATTTCACCCAGGAGTCACACAGCAAGCAAGCCGCACGCTGGATGCTGCCTGTCGGTCCCCACCTGTCACTCTTTGCCACAAGAGTGGCAGAATCTTTTGTGAGGGGCCACAGAGCAGAGTTATGTGGGTATAATAATAACTGAGGATCCAACAAGTTCAGGCAGCGGATGGGGGAGGCAGGGGAACCACCTGCTGTGATGACCTACACTGAAGGGCACAGAAGCCCGAGAGCCCGAGAGCACTTTCTCCAGTGTGAGCTGGAGCATGTTTGTTTTGTTGTTGAGCGCTCACTAATCTCTCAACCACTAAAGTGGGTCCCTTTCGTGCCCTCGGTATAAAACGGAGAGGTAGAGGGAAGAGCGTGGGTTTTGGGCTTGGCAGATGGGCTGGAGACCCGGCCCTGATACAGGTTGGTGCTGTAGTCTTGGGCAGGTTTTCTAAGCTGGCAAAAAAAAGAAGAAGGAGAAGGAGAAGGAGAAGGAGAAGGAGAAGGAGAAGGAGAAGGAGAAGGAGAAGGAGAAAAAACTGGCTCCCCCCAACCCTAAGATAAAAAGGATAAAAGATTCCTTGAGACGCATGTGGGGGCACGTCTGGGTGGTTCAGTCGGTTGAGTGTCCAACTTCGGCTCGGGTCATGATCTCGCAGTTCATGAGTTCCAGCTCCACTGGGGCCTGTGCTGACAGCTCAGAGCCTGGAGCCTGCGTCAGATTCTGTGTCTCCCTCTCTCTGCCCCTCCCCCGCACATGTTCTGTCTCTGTCTTTCTGTCTCTCTCAAAATAAATAAATGTTAAACAAGTAAAAAAAAAAAAAAAAAAAAAAGGTTTCACACGGTACCCAGCCTACTTTAGCAGCTTTGAGTCAAAGTTCTGCCTGGTACAGAAGAGGGTGCATTTGCCCGGTAAATCCTTTGTGCTCTATACACCAAGGGAAGCCACCACAGCCCCAGAAGATGTTCTGCAAAAATCAGGGGCAGCAGTGTGATCTCTTTCAGAAACACATCTGACTGTGGGTGCCGTTGGCCCCATCTTACAGACCAACAAGGCTCAGCAAGCTTCAGCAATTTGCCCAAATTCAAAGCCAGGTGCTCTGATTCAGAGCACAGGCATTTCCCCCTACTCCGTGCTGGCACTGGGTCCCAGCACAGGACAAAAACTGCAAAGACCAAGCTGCGGGATATATGAAGAGAAGCAGCAGGGACTAGGTTTGGAAAGATCGTGGCCTTTTCTAGAGAACATGTGGTCCTGACCTGCTTCTGATCTTTGACCAGGACGAGCTGGGGCTGCAGGGAAAGATGAAGGCCGAGGGGGTTGGCTGATGAGTGGCCATTTCAAGTCCTATTATCCACGTTATTTTGTGTTGCCAGTTGTTGCGCAAAGCCAAGAGCTAACATCATTTGGTCTGAAGACACGGCAGAGTAATTGCAAGCTGAGTAAAGCCCTCACGTCAAAGGAAAGGGAAATTTAAAGCAGAGGCAGCCATTCCCTGCCCTCAGACTTCATTTGCCTCGTTTAGTAATTTCATTTACACACTCACAAAAATGGAGAGAAATCTAAAATAAAAGCAAACACTGGTTACACAGCAAGAAAATGTGATGCACTCTGAGCTTCCTTTGTCCTGCTTCCTCCCATTAAATTCTTTTATGTAAATTGCTTCCTCCCTGTGCCTAGGGCATAATAAATATTCATTGAAGGAAGGAAAGAAAGAAGTGGCACGTGTGGGAGATGAAATAAAATGTAAAGGATCCCAAACCTTGCTCTCAATAGCATCATGTATTTTATTACTAAAGGTTAATGAGAAATTGATCCATTAACCAATCAATAGAAGACTTTCAGAAAAGACTTGGTTATTCAACTATTTGGCAAACACTAAGGGAATCACTCTCCTGGGTCCAAAGATTCCCCCAGGTAAGTGGATTCGGGTCAACCTATGAATTTATCGAAGAGACCCCATCACCTATATGCAAAGCAACTCTTGAGCATTTAAAATAATTGAAAAGAGAAAAGAAAGCCCTGGGTTCTGATGAGAACTGCTTTCTAGCTAAGAAAAGGATATGTTTCTAGAGCATAGCTGCCCTGCCACGCTCAGTACCTATGAAACAATCCAAAATCTTCTCTAGCTAAAACAATTCAGACTGCTGTAACCAGGGCTTATGATTTGGCCACTAATTAAAAACAAAACAAAACAAAAACAAAAACGCGTGTACCATTTATTGGGCACCAGGCAGGTGCCAGGCACTGTGCTAACCTCTTGACTATACAATCTCATTTAATCTCAACAATTATCCTTAAGAGTCGGGTATTAGTACTCTATTTAGCAGAGGAGGAAACTGAGTAAGTACCAAGGTTACATGTGCAGTCCTCGCGGAACTGTGACTCACATTGTGTTAACCGTGTGCTTGGGATGCTCTGACCTGGGGGAGGGAAGACTTGGGGCTCCTGCGGGGACTGGATCTCCAAGGGTCAGCTCGAGACAGGTAAGGAATCACCTGCGAGCATGTGCCCTTCAGATGCTAACCCCCCAATCTAGACCCCACATCCCACCACCTTTTCTGTGGCTCTCACCCTCAGGGCCATTATCCCCCTGTCCCAATCACCCAGGGCCAGTTCTGGAGAGCTAGGGAGAGGCTCTAGCCACTGAGTCCATTCAAATTATTCAAGCCAGACACTCCCAACTCTGCTTACCCTGCCACACCTGTTTCTTCCACAGAAAGCACAGTGAAGGCTCTTGCCCCCATCTGTCCCCTCTCCTGCTGCCTCCCAACTGACCCTGATGTCTCCACCTCCCATGGTGTGGTGTGTCCCCTTCTATTGGGATCCATGAGAATAACAAGCTATGTTTTCAATGACAATTGTCTCCTCATCTGCTGATCTCACCATACCTAAAAAATAGTAAGACCTACATTTTATTTTTTAAAGTTTATTTATTTTGAGAGAAAGAGAAAGCACAGGGGAAGGGAAGAGAGAGAGAGAGGGAGAGAGTGAGAATCCCAAGCAGGCTCTGCACCGTCAGCATGGAGCCCTATGCAGGGCTCCAACTCACGAACCGTGAGATCGTGACCTGAGCCGAAATCAAGAGTTGGGCACTCAACCTACTGAGCCAGGTGCCCCAAGGCCTCTATGTTAATACACACCCCCAGGGTCACCCCTGAGTCATGAAAGCAGACACACGAGAGGGAAACATCACGTCTTATTTATGGTAGCATTGGTGTGTTCAAAAACAAAAGAAGGTCTTTAAGAGAATATTCCAAAAGCATGAATAACCACTAGTCTAACCTACTAATCTTCAACCCCCTAGGGATTTTCCATTTCCCACTGTTTCAATGGCATTGCGGTGATAGGGAAGGGAAGTATCACTATCTGCGCGGCCTGGATTTACACATCCATCCAAAGTGAGTTAGAAAAGGCTGTGAACAGAGGACTAAAACAAAGTCCTACTTCCCCTCTGGTGAGGGAGCATTCTTACTTCCTCCAGAAAGTGTTCTTCCATTCTAGATGGAAGCTTAACTTAGCTCTTAACGTTTAACTTAGGGGTAAACTTAGCTACCTAAGGACAGCTGGTAAAATTAGCATACTTGTAACAGATCATTAAGCCAAAGACTTGGGTTGAAAATGCTAATTAATCACCAAAATAACTTTCTTCAGCGTGTCCCCTCCCCCCTCAATGTTCTGGGCTGACAGACACAGGACTGTCCACTTCCTGGAGCTGATCTCAGCCCAGTCCCAGGTTTATGAAAAGCAGCTAGCGCCCTAGTGAGCTGACCGCTTCAACACAGCCTCCCTCCTGTAGGCTCCTCCTCTCTTGATTGGAGTGACTTCTGCACACGAATAGAAAAATCCGCATAGCACTCCAACATCCGAGCACTAAAACATCACCCAAACGCCACATCTGCTTTCAAAGGCATGCTTTTCAAAGGACTTTGAGTCACCCAAGATAGAGCAAGCTTTCAACAATCTGAGTCACACAGTTAATAGGGCTTTGCTGTCCACAATTGACCCTGGGTAGTCACTGCCAGCATGAGCTTCCATTATGTGTACCTGAGTAATTAATGGAGGGTCTTTTGGAAACGATAGAGCACCAGAGTCTACAGTAGGATACACCTGAAACAGATTTCGCATTTGCAAGGCTTCCAAGAAAGGAGAGAGTATATTTCTGCCCAGAAAAATTGGTTGACGTTATTCTTTCTGGTTATAAATTACTCCCTGAATGGGGGTGGTGTTACTTTTGTAAATATTGGACTGCCCCTGGAGCCCCACCTGAGATCCCTTCCCTGTGCACACACTTTCTTCTTCTCCTTCTTCTTCTTCTAAGTCTTCTTCTCCTTCCTCTTCTTCTCCTTCTCCTTCTCCTGAGAGAACAAGAGGGGAAGGACAGAGAGAGAGAGAAAGAGAGACAGAGGGAGAATCTTAAACAGGCTCCATGCACCAATGTGGAGCCCAACACGGGACTCACGACTGTGAGATCATGACCTGAGCCAAAATCAAGGATCGGACACTTAACCAACTGAGCCACCCAGGCGCCCCACATGTATTTTCTTCAGTGTGAAACTCCAGACGTATGTACAGCCTACTGGCTTCTTTGTAGCTCCGCTTGGACACCAACTGGCACCTTGAGCTGAAATACACCTGAACCTAAACTCCTTATTCACCCAGAACTTTTCATCTCCCCAATGTCCCAAGTTCAGTAAATAGCATCACTGTCTATCTCGGTGCTCAAGCCAAAATCCCATGACTCGTCTTTGGTGTTTTCAGCGTGCCATTTCAGTTCCACTTCCTACTACATCTCAAATCTATCCTCGTGTTTGGGTCCTCACTGTGCCCCCAAATCAGGCTGTCAGTCCTTCTCCTATGCTGCTGTCGGAGCCTCCTCCCTGGGCATCCTGTATCAGCTGTGCCTCCTTATAAATTATTCTGCTCATTGTGGCCAGAGTGATTTTTGGTAACACGTCAGACAGATACATTTGTCAAGAGAATTCTCTATTAAGAAATGAATGTTAGAGATACTTACCTATTACAACGAATGTGTTGAAGTCATTTATTTCAATCAGGCCTGAAGGGAGAAAGCTGAAGCGTTGATACCTTCTTACAAAAAAAAAAAAAAAAGATAAAAGGAAGAATTCATTTCCCTTCGGAATTATAAACAGTGGGCTGAGTGCAGTTTTCTATGCCAATCAATTAAATATGTTGCTTAAGGATTGATGGTTTCATGCTAAAGGAGATAGTATTATACTTTTAAAGTCCTGCCGTCTCTAAAATAGTTCTTAGGGACTGGCCAGGACATTTTCATAATGCCAAGTACAAAACAAGTCCATCTGACACCATGGGTCCTTTACCCCAACATGGGTTAGGACTCTATTCTAAAGATTTCAAGTCAAATATCCTATTAATACTGCTAGCCTTTCTCCTTAACAATTAATTAGTTGTAAAAGGCTTTCTAGCTCAGGGCTTTGTCTTCCCAAGACAACTAGTCCTCAGTCTCTTGCCTTCACAGGGTTCTTTGCTAACAAGTTCTTATTAGAGGCCTGCAGTTTCTGGCTTCAGTATAATCTTTAATAACTCTATTTTTATAGCCCTATCAAAATCATAAGTCATATTTTTTTCTGTTTCTGCGTTAAAGGATGTGGAATTTACAAGTCCCTGTGACCAGTTGTCATTCCCCTGCTTAGAAATATCATATACCTTTATGTTGTCCCTGAAACTCCTCCTCTTTGTGAAGGCAAGGCCCTGGAGGGTGCCCTCTGGCCACCTCACTAAACTCCTATCCCCCGATCTCGGTGCCCCTCCGGCCACCCACATCTCCATCACACACTTCACTTCTTCCCTGGCTCCCCCCCACCCATGTTTATCTATTATTGAGAGACAAAGCATGAGCATGGGGAGGGCAGAGAGAGGAGGAGACACAAAATCTGAAGCAGGCTCCGGGCTGTTAGCACAGACCCTGACGTGGGACTCGAACTCACAAACCGTGAGATCATGACCTGAGCTGAAGGTGAACGCTTAACCGACTGAGCCACCCAGGCGCCCCATTCCCTGGCTCTTTCCATCGCTGACCCTTCAGGCCTCCAATTAAAACCACCTCTGGAATACCTGCGTTGGCTAAGAGCGTGCCCAGCTGCAAGCAATAGAAAACCAGATAAGCTGGAGCATTAAAAAAAAAAGAAAGAGAGAGAGAAAGAGATTTCCTTTTCCTGCGTGAGCCATCTTGAGAAGTAGTTACTGGCTTTGCTCCAGCAGCTTCACAACATCATCAAGGACTCAGCCCGCAGAGCTGCTCTGTCAGATTTTTATCTTCATGCTTTTGCTGTTTCTATGATCTGAAGAAGCTGTTGCCGGTCCAGATGGCTCACTCACTTTGTTTGAAGCAGGAAGAACGGTGAGAAGGCAAAAGGCTTTCACCTCACCAGGCACGGGCAGGGGCTTCACTTACCCCTACCCCCTGCAGCCCCTTGAATCTCACTGGGTCTAGTGTCTGCTTTTATGCCAGTCTCTCGCCAAGGGGAATGGGATGACCATACCTGATCCAGAACAACCGTGATTCACCCCTGAGGCTGGTGTAGGGGCTCTGCTCTCACAGTCAAGGAACCCCCACATGCTGCCTGAATGCGCTAGGTTCTGTGAGAACAGAAAGGTGGAGGGTGGAGGGGCGGGAGGGGGCGCGACCCTGGGCAGTTTCTGCCACATCCCGGCCCCTTTCTGTGGCGTCACCCTATTCATGTCCTTTACCGTAGCAACCGTGATCCGTAAGGCCTTGACATTTATTTACTTGTTTATTGCCTATCTCTCCCACTGGAAGAGAAGCTCCATGAGGGCAGGGACCTTGCCCGTCTTGTTCAAAGATACAGACCCAGTGCCTGGAAACCAATATATGCTTCTTTGGGCAGATCAGTAAAAATTCCTGCTGCCATTTATATGACCGGTCACTACACATTAATGGCCCTGCATGTGTTAGGGCAGTTAATACCTGTTACTGCTCCGTGTGGTCCTTAGTGGTCTCCCTCTAACGATGGGAAAAATTGAGGCTTAGGGAAGGGTTAACACCTGTGAAGCCTTCGCAGTGCATGATGGGGCTTGGTCTGAGCTCCATCCACGTTCTAGACCTAAGTGATGCATAGGCCACCAAGTGCCATCATTCCCTGGATGTAGCAGTTGCCCACCACCCAAATGACACCCTCTTGGCCACCTCTGTTTTCAGAGCAGCTGTGGGAGACCCTCCCCGGTCAGCTCTTGTCAGTTTGTGTTGACTGGGTCCGGGATCTCTGTGCCCCGACACACCAGAGCCCACCGGCCCCATCCAGGAGCAACTGGAGATGTGGTGAGTTATCTTCAGGAGGAGGCCTCGGCCAGTGGGGCCTGGGAGCTGGTGGGTAAATTCTCCAACCTCTTTCCTTCAGGTGGACGGTTCTGGCATTCTGTATGCTCCTCAGAGTACCAGTGGAAGAGAGCCCTCCCCCCACTGTCTAGTGCCCGTTGCCCCCTCTTGGAGGCAGCATAACGTCCCCGAAGATGTCCATGCTCTAACCCCAGAACCTGTGAATGTTGCCTTTCCTGGCAAAAGAGACTTTGCAGATGGGATTAAGCGAAGGACCTTGAGTTGAGGCGAATATCCTGATGGACCCAGTCTCATCACATGAGTCCCTAAAAGCAGAGAATTTTTCCCAGCTATGCTCAGAAAAGCCTTGATGACAGAAAAAGGGTCAGGGAGTTGTGATGTTGCCAGCTTTGAAGATGGGGGAAAGGGACACAAACCAAGGAATGTCAGCAGCCTCTAGAAATGAAAAGGAAGGGAAAAGAGTCGTCCGCTGTAGCCACCAGGAAGGAACGCAGCCTCGCCAAGACCTTGATTTTAGCCCACTGAGACCTGAGTTGGACGTAAGCTCTCTACAGAACGGTAAGATAATGCATTTAAACTGTGCAGCTAAGCCGTGGCGTGGTATGCCACTTCGTTTGCCCTAACTTATAACCACAAACTACAATTGATAACAAATATACTCCATCCCCTTAGTAATATGCGCTTATACTGGGTTTTCCTTCTTCCCTCTCTCCACTCCCTAAGTCCTACTTCCCAGGGTAGTAATTCCAAGTAGCCAAGCCCTTGTCTCAGGCGTTGCTTATGGGACACCCAAACTCAGACAAGCGATATACTTTTTACTGACCTGCGTATTTCTCCTATTCTCCACCCCACTGTACCCATATACCTAGTCTTCAATGATTCTGGAATTGATTCAAAGGGCAACTAAGATTCTTGAAACTCCAGACTTCTAGGCAAATTTGTAGGTTGTAATAAGCCTATACTTTTATCAAATGAATAATTAACATGCTCTTGGCTTCTGGTAATTTAGGATTGTGTGATCATTTCTTAATTATATATTTTATTGATTATTTTGAAATGTTGCCACCATGATTTATGTTATTTGGAAGGAATTTAATGCCTTAAACCTTATTACAATAAGATGGAGCCAAGCTATTTTAATGAGCTAAGATCTTTGGAAAATGTATTAGCCTGATGATGGAATTGATACCTCTAAGGAAATAATATTACCTGTATTATCATTATTACCTACTATTACTACATTTATTAGAATTACTAATAGTAATTAGTGTTAGTATCACTATCTTTACTAAACTGACACTGGTAAAGAAATAACATTACCTATGTCACCACCGGTATTGTCATCTGCATTATAAAAAATGCTATCGTAGGGACGCCTGGGTGGTTCAGTCGGTTAAGCATCCGACTTCAGCTCAGGTCACGATCTCATGGTCCATGAGTTCGAGCCCCGCATCAGGCTCTGGGCTGATGGCTCAGAGCCTGGAGCCTGCTTCCGATTCTGTGTCTCCCTCTCTCTCTGTCCCTCCCCCATTCATGCTCTGTCTCTCTCTGTCTCAAAAATAAATAAACGTTAGAAAAAATTCTTTTTAATAAAAATAAAAAATACTATCATCAAAATTTCCCCACAGGGAGCTTTGCGGCTACTACTAAGTCTATGCCATACAAAATTGTCCAATTATTCACCTTCCTTCCACTTTCAAATCCTCAAGACTGTGTAAGTGCATCTTTAAAGGTCTTCTAACCCCTATGAGGGAGTTGTCCAACAATTCGCAAGGCAGCGTGGATTCTGAGAGATTGTGGTGGACCTGGTGGTGGAGAGCTCGCAAGAGCTTAGCTGGAGGACTGAGCCCCTGGCCCCTTTCTGTGTCTTTTCTAATAACTACTCGTTGCCCTGCTCAGGTCTGAAAACGTGCAGGTCACAGTCTTCAGAAGGATTCATAACAAGGGCTATCAGAAGCCGTAAGTGACAGGAAACCTACTTCCAGCTCAGAAATCCTCTTGGGTGCATGTATCTGCTGTACCAGAGGGATTTCTATAAATAGCAGCCCAGGCAGCAGCTAGCAGGGCTCAGCTCTAATGCTTCTGTGACCTGGGACTTTTGCAGTTGATTCCCGGGCAGGCAGTGGGTGGGCAGCTGTCTGCAGGGCTCGCTCTGGCAGACAGCTGCACGGCAGGCATTAGTGATGGAAAAAGACTCCGCGGGGGAGCCCTCAACATGGCCAAGGCCGCCTCGCAGCAGCACCCAACACTTCCCCTCACGACTCCATACGGCGAATCTGTGGAAAGCATGGGCTCTAAAACAAAGATGCCCAAGGGAGACTTAGGCCCTGCATGGAATTGGATAATAAGGAAGTACGCGTAGAAATAGCCCCCTCCCCGCACCACCCATCCATGGTCGCCAGGCGCGCTCCAGGCAGCTAGCTTGCACACCTGCCTATCAGCTTCAGGTAACTGAAGGCCTCAAGCTGAATCAATTATTCAAGGGCGAGGCAAGAAGCAGGGAAATCCTGAGCCTTTATAATGCTCTGCACCAAGACCCTGCACAGACGAGTGATGAGACAGCGCCATGAGTAGGGTTAGGACTTACATAATTTTGTGTCCCTAAGGGAAAGACAGGGAGGGAGAAGTGGGGGAGGGAGACTCTGCTCCTGAATCTGGAAAAACTTTGAAATACGTGCAGCTTCTCTTCATTGCTTTTCCATCTCTCCACTGTGTGTTGGAGCCCTCCCCGGGTTCATAACCGTGACAACCTTATCGGAGTCACGTTGGGTCCCACTTGCAACCTTTTCTCCTGATCCAAACCAGCCTGTCTTACATCCCAGGATCTGGTCTCCGGGCCCTGATGTCTGCCTGCCAACCCCAGAGCAGTGATGGACGTATAAAGAATTAGTGGCAACCGGCTGAGACGGTGCCTGTCTTAGTGAAGGCAGTTTCTCTCTCCGGGCAAAGCTGCGCAAGCCGGCCTTACTCTGATCCTGTGCCCGCGGTTGGTGCAGCCACACCAAGTGTGGGTCCACTTCCAGGGTGGCCTGACCCAGCCCTCTCCTCTCACATCTTGGCAATGGCTTTGCTCTCTTACCTCATGCAGGGCTCTGCTTTAGTGGTCCACCTCAGAAAGTACTCCCCTGTCTACACCACCTAAAACTGCACCCTGTCTATCTGTCCCTTACCCTTTATTTATAAGGGCATTATTTATTATAATATATATTAAGATGCTTTTTTTCCTTCTACTTAGTAACTACCTAACTTTATGTCAAATACTCCTATGCTATAAAGGTCTGTTTGTAGCCCCTCTAGAATATATACAAAATATAAGCTCCGTAAAATAGCCCATAGACTCTCTTTGTACCGGAGAGAAAATCATCTTTCCCATGCTTTCTTCTAAGAGAGAGATCACATGCATTATGTAGGCAAATGACTCCCTATGCCAGTGTCCCTCTCATCAGAGGCTAACACTATTCCTGGCAGCCTAAGTCCCCAACCCATGGGCAGCTTGGAATTAAAGACAAATGGTTTCTTGAGTAACTTCTGTCTTTTTGCGGTTAGAACTCTCGGGGGAAAAAAGATATCTGATTTCTTTCTTTTTTTTTTTTTTTTAATGTTTATTTATTTTTGAGAAGAGAGAGACAGAGCATGAGTGGGGGAGGAGAGAGAAAGAGGGAGACACAGAATCCGAAACAGGCTCCAGGCTCTGAGCTGTCAGCACAGAGCGTGATGTGGAGCTCGAACTCACGGAGCATGAGATCATGGCCCGAGCTGAAGTCAGACAGACGCTCAACCGACTGAGCCACCCAGGCGCCCCTAAAAGATCTGCGGATATGATCATCTCTTTGAAATCAGAGAACAAACTACTTTTAAACAAACACATACAGATTTAAAAGAGTGGGTTTCTCCATCAGGAACTGGGATTTTGACTAAGAATAAAGAGCAAGGAGGGGCACCTGGGTGGCTCAGTTGGTAGAGCATCTGAATTCAGCTCAGGTCATGGTCTCACGGTTCCTGAGTTCGAGCCCCTATCGGGCTCTCTGCCGTTAGCGGCAGAGCCTGCTTTGGAGCCTATGTCCGCCTCTGTCTGCCCCTCCCTGGCTTGTGCACGCTCTCTCTCTAAAAAAGAAATGAACGTTACAAAAATAAAAAGAATAAAGAGCAAGGAATGTAGTGACTCTGGAGCTCCAGCCATTCTCAGGGCAGGTGAGCCTGTGTCCAGCATCGGGCCCGTGGAGGACAGGCTGGAGAAGGAGTTAGAAATGAGAAACTGAGAAGCAGGAGAAGTCTCAGAAGTTTCTCCCTCTCCTCCTCCATCCAGTGGGACCCTTCTCCCTGCCCCCAGGTGCCAAAGCCATTAATATTTCTTTCTCATCCAGTGCTCACTTGCCCTCTCTACCCTCTGCTCACCAGCAAAGAATTCATCCAAACAGTTGTAAAATGACAGATCCAGCTTAAAACATTAAGTCTCCCAGGAGTTATATTTTTATTTTTCCTCTATTTTTTTAACGTTTATTTTATTTTTGAGGGGGGTGGAGAGAGAGACAGAGCATGAGGGGGGGGGGGCAGAAAGAGAGGGAGATACAGAATTCGAAGCAGGCTCCAGGCTCTAAGCTGTCAGCACAGAGCCCAACATGGGGCTTGAACCCACGAAGCATGAGATCATGACCTGAGCCGAAGTTGGAGGCTCAACCGACTGAGCCACCCGGGGGCCCCATGGAGTTACATTTTTAAATGGGAGATGTAAAATCTATCCTTAGAAATGAAGCTCAAATATCACCTTCTTTAGCAAAGCTCTCCCTACTCCAAGTGACTGTCAATGGCTTCCCAGTTGGGGCTCCCATGACACTCCATAATTTCTCCATCTTGCATGTGCTGCATTTTATAATAGATGGTGTGCTTGTGAGTTCCACAGGGACAAGGGATACACCAAGCCCCAAGATAATATAGTTGTCAATGTAGAGCAGGTACTTAATAAACATCGAATGAAGGAAGGAACAAATGAATGATTGCATATGTTGTGCCTACTGTACCAGTACCCCTCAAGGGCAGAGTTGGTGTCTTACTACCTTTCAAACTGAAAGGTTAATATAGCCTAGTCCAGGCAGGACTTTGCAGCCAGACTGCCTGAGTAATCCACTTAGCAGCTAACTGTGCCTCAGTTTCCACTTCTATAAAATGGAGACAATAACAGTACCTACCTCGGGGCACCTGTGTGGCTCAGTCAGTTAAGCATCTGACTCTGGGCCCGCATCGGGCCCTGTGCTGGCAGCACAGAGGCTGGTTGGGATTCTGTCTCCCTCTCTCTCTGCCCCTCCCCCCGCTTGCTCTCTATCTTTCTCTCAAAATAAAAATAAAAATAATTTTTTAAAATAAATTATAGTACTTCATAGGTGTAATGATAATTAAAAGGGTCAACATTTGTAAATTACTTAAACTGGTACCTACCGTGTACCATGTGAGTATTAGCTCTTAGTATTCTTGTTATGACTTGAATTCTTAGTACCTATGTAGCAGAGACTCAGTAAATGGGCATGTTGGGCATCAGTCACAGATGGGCAAGGGACAAAGTTACACATCCTCCTCCCCCCGCCCCAGTCACACCACAGATGCCCACTCATGCCATGGGTGCAGACAGCAGGTCCGGGGCATGGAGGGAACGGGGGCGGGGGGTGAGTACCAAAGACCAATTCCATCAACCACCAACTTCACTTCAACGTTCCCTCCGTGCAGTAGTGAAGACTTTGTTTTTTATGTCATTTTCTGAAATAGTACAGGTATCAGTGGAATCTGTACCAAATTTCTTTAAGTGGCTACCTCAAGTTGCTGATTCCTTTAACCAAGAAGACTTAGTCTTCAAGTAAATGAAGCAGGTGGTTAAACACAGTCATGTTGATAACCCTTTCATTAGTCTTGACCTTAATCTTCAAGAAGGGAACATCCTCACAGTAAATATCTGACCACCCTCCACTGAATTGCTACTTGAAAATTACTATTCAGGTGACCCGTCGGATCCAGGCAAGAGTATCCTGGAGATAAAGTGATCTGTGGGCAATTTTTCTTCAATTACATATTTGTAAAGCAAATACTGAGTTTCTGATTGTGGGAACTTAGCAAAAACAGTCTATAAAATGTTTACACCAAAACATGTCAAGGTAAATAGGGATATAGAGATAAATATTAAGGAAAACCAACATTACCAAAACATTACCAAAAGCAAGTTTCTCCATTTTCTTGTTTGGATGACCTAAGCTAGATCTGGGATCAAAAGTCCTAATTCATTTATGCCTGTTTGTTGCCATGAAAGAACTATAGGCTTTTATGCAGCTGCTATACATACTGAATTATGTTTTGTTCTTTGTTTTTCATACTTTTCATCTTGCCTGCTATACTTTAATTACTTATAGTCTACATGCCCTCCCCTCTCTCTCTCTCTCTTTCTCTCTCTCTCTCTCTCTCTCTCTCTCTCTCACACACACACACACACACACACATACACACACACACAAGAATGTAAGCCCGATATGGAAATGATTTATTTTTATTTTGTGCACTTCCCTATTGGCACCTGGCACATAGTAGGCACTTATTGAAAAATTGTCGCATGAATAATGAAATTACAAGTCTTTGGAAACAAATTGTACTCTCCAAGTGAAATTCAAACACTTCATAAAATCCCGGAGGTTTGCAAAGTCCCCATTCTCGAAAACTTGTCATTTTCTAGAGCAGAGCCAAGGTACTGAAGGGAAAATTCTGAGGGGGAGCAGAAGCTGGTGATTATTCTAATAAGATAGCTAGAGAAACACCAGAGGACTAACCACTCGGTGAAAGTAAAGGGTGACCTTTGCTTTAACACAGAGAGAAGGAAACTGGAATAAAAACAGAAACATCTATGAGAATTTATCCTTTGCCAGAAAATGTTCTAGGAAAAAAAGATCGTGGACTAACTTTTCAGGTATAGATTATTTGGTTTGCACCCTACATAGTATGCGGCCAAGTCTTCAAAAGGAATGGTCTAGTGCTGGTGAATATGCGACTAGCTACCATAAAAAGAGATATGGTCACTGAATGTGGGGTCAAAGTATGGGTTTAAACGAGTTTTCCCTTCAACAAGAGCAATGAGTATGGCCTTGGGCTTGTTAACTGCTCTGTCTCAGTTTCCTTATCTAGAAAAAGGGGATAATAACAATGCTTACCCCTCATGGAGTTGTTTTTCTTTTTTTTTTTTTTAATTTTTTTAACGTTTATTATTTTTGAGAGACAGAGAGAGAGGCAGATCATGAGCAGGGGAGGGTCAGAGAGAGACACACAGATTCCAAAGCAGGCTCCAGGCTCTAAGCTGTCAGCACAGAGCCCGACATGGGGCTCGAACCCACAAACCTTGAAATCATGACCAGGGCCGAAGTCGGACGCTTGACCGACTAAGCTACCCAGACGCCCCTGCTTTTCTGATTTGATAAGAAAACAGGTAAAGCAGTGACTGCCATAGTATAATGGTTCAAGACGTTATTAGCTGTGGTTATCATCACCATCAAATCCTATCTCCATGGGGCTCACACTATTTGGGGATGTTGTTTCGCGAGAGTACCGTTCTCTCCTAAACTGTGAACTATGAAGGACCAGTCACTCTTTTCCAAGGGTGCCATGCTCTCTCAGCACGGGGCCCTTGCACTTGCTGATAGCTCTGCTGGTGTATCCAGCTGCTGCCTAATTAAAACATCGGCTCCTTGTAGGCAGGGGTGATGTTCATTCATTACTGTAACTTCAGGTTGGCAGAATGCCTAGCTTATAGTAGAGGCTCAAGAAATACTAAAAGGATGACTCTTTAATAACAGTGTTGACATTTTGCTAGTATCTGAAATAATTATTTTACCGATTAACATGACTGTTGCCTAACTCTGTTTTGAACGACAACATCCCTAATAAATGCCCTAACAGTAACCTGAACTGTACTACGAAATAGAAACAAAAAGTCCAAATATCATGTCACATGGTGAGGTTAGGACAATAGCATTTGAAAGGCCAAGGCCAAACTAAGCCCCCATTTAGGCTTAAAGTTCAGAGATTCGAAAAATGTCAAGACCGACCAAAATGGAGCCACAAGGACTGGATTCACAGTCACTGAGACACACAAAACATGTGGATCAAGGTGGGAAGCAACTAGACCTCGGGCAACAAAGACTTATGATCTCTGAGGGACAGGAAACAAAGGTGAGCCTAGCATTGCCTCGAGAGTGTTTGCAGACCACAGTGCAGTGAGGGGGTAGACAGCAGCAGATTCTGTGAGTTGAGGAGGTGAAGCCGAGGTGACAGCAAGGTGGCCAGAGTTCACAGGACAGAGTCCAGGAGAGGAGAGCTCGGAGAGAAAACCTCAGATGATCTGAAGAGGAGCCCCCTCAAGTAGTCAGCTAAGTACTTACTGCTTAGGGCGTGCAAGTGAGATAATTAGTTGAAGCTGGGGAAAAACTACTCTTTTAGGGAATGAGAAGAAACAGTGCTCCATTCTCAAACAGGTCCAGGAATAGCCTCCGTTCCCATAGCCAGACAGAAAACCTCATGATTCTCAGGCCACTGGTAAAGTGCAAATAACTTTGGCTGAGTACTGAGGAACAATTATTAACCCTAGACTGAGCATTCCTCCAGACCCACCTAACACATCTTAAAAGCAAGACCTGAAAGGATCAATTTCTTTTTAAGTAACTTCCTTGCATTCCAGAACAATATTTATAGAAATACAAAAATATCTTGCAACCAAGAAGATAAAATCCACAATGTCTGGAATCCAAAAAATAAAAATAAAAAATAAATTATCAGGGATGAAAAGAAGCAGAAAAATGGGACTCATGATAAGGAGAAAACCAATCCATTAGACGAACTCAGAAGTGGCATCAATGTCAGAATTAGAAGACAAGGACATTAAAATAGCTATAACACTATTCCATATGTTCAAAAAATTGAAGTAGATGCATGGAAGTTATTTTAAAAAAAAGATCCAAATCAAACATCTAGAGATGAAAACTACAATATGTGAGATGTTAAGTATAATTAATTGTACCCATGGGTGTAGGAGAGCTGACAATACTCACTATTCTTAGCCCTTCATCTTGTTCATGTCTGTGCCCTAATTTCCCTCAGGGACTCCATGTTCTAGACCCCTCAGAGGTTAATGTATGCCCTGACCAGAATGCCAGAAGCCTCGTTCCGATCCTCCCTCTGGGGTACAGATGGCACTACTTTAGATAACTACCCTTTGCTCCATGAAATCTGTGGGTCAAGGTCTGGACTTTGTGGAGAAGAACTTCCATGACACCAGAATTATTGTCCGCCAGATCCCCCCTGTCAGTGAGTTAACCTGAGTATAGCTCTGTATAAATTGTATGCAGCGGCTTGCATCATTTTTTGGTCTCAAAGTGCTTTCTCAGTCTGGAGGATACTTTACTGTCCCTCCTCCACTTTCTAATGGCAAAGTAGAGAATCCAGATGGAAAGATTAGTGACTCAAAGACATACAAATAGAAGCTATCCAAATTGAAACCAAAAAAGGGAACATTTTTATAACAAACAGAGTATCTGTGAACTGTGAGACCATTTCGACTGGGCTAATACTTGTGTAATTGGAGTCCTTGAAAGAGGACAAAGATAGAAGTGTAGAAAAATGTTTGAAGAAATAATGGCTGAAAAGTTTCCAAATTTGGTAGAATTATAAGTCCACAAATCCAATAAGTTCAGTGAACTCCAAGTGCAAGAAACCTAAATAAGACAATGTCAGGGCACATCATAATTAAATTGCTTCAAAACGGTGATAAAAAGAAAAATGTTAGGTGGAGGGGATTAAGAGGTACAACCTTCCAATCACAAAATAAATAAGACATGAGGCTGTAATGTACAGCATCGGGAATATAGCCAACAATATTGTAACAACTTTTTACGGGGACAGGTGGTGACCGTTTCATAATGTATATAAATATCAAATCATTGTTGTTTAACTGAAACTAATATAATATTGTATGTCAATTATTCTTCGATTTAAAATGTTTGATAGGGGTGCCTGGGTGGCTCAGTGGGTTAAGCATCTGACTCTTGATTTGAGCCCAAGTCATGATCTTCTGGTTCTTGAGATCAAGCCCTGCATTGAGCTCTGTGCTGGGCATGGAGCCTGCTTAAGATTCTCTCTTTCTTTCTCCCTCTGCCCCTCCCCTGCTCACCCACATGCTCTCGCTCTCTCTCTCTCTCTCTCTCTCTCTCTCAAAGTTTGATAATAACAAAAAAATATTTTAAGTTTGATAATAAAAAAGAGAGAAAGGGAAATCTTAAAAGTAGTCAGATGGGAAACACACACATACAGAGAAACAAACATAAGAATGACAGCAGATTTTTTTTGATAGATTTTTTTTTCTGGAAACAATGCTATTGAGAAGACAATGCAACAGTATCTCTAAATGTACTGAAAGATCATTTGATGAGGCAACTATTACCCTGATACCAAAACCTAACATAGAGATTACAAGAAAATTACAGATCAATATTGCTCATAAAGTTGGCTCTGTTTATTCAGACAATATGATTATGTGGTCAATGTGAGGGAATCTACAAAGATACTAGAACTAATAAATGAGTTTAGCAAGGTCATGGATATAAGATGAATACACAGAATCAACTGTATTTCTATATATTAGCAATGAACAGTTGGAAATTAAAATTTTTAAAACAATACCATGTACAGCACATCAAACATATGAAATACTTAGAGATATATCTGACACAAGATGTAAAAATTTATTCACACTGAAAAATACAAAACATTGTTGACAAGAATTATATAAGACCTAAATAAATGAAGAGATATAGCATGTTTCTGAGTCAGAAGAATCAGTATCATTAAGATGTTCATTTTTTTTAAGTTGATCTATAGATTCAATTCACTGTCAATCAAAATACCAGAAGGCTATGTTTTTTGTAGAAATTGACAAGCTGATTCTAAAATGCAAGGGATTTAGAATAGTCTAAAAATTCTGCAGAAAAGGGGAAGGTTGAAGGAATAATGTGACCTGATTGCAAGACTTTTTATAAAGCTACACTAGTCAGTGTAGGTGGTATTGGTGTAAAGATAGACAAATAGTGAAATGGAAGAAAAGAGAGAGTTCAGAACTAGACCTGCAAAAATCTTTGCACTACCTACAAAAATCTTTGCACTTTGCAAAAGTGCAAAGGCAGTGCAGTGGAGAAAGGTTAGTCTCTTCAACAAATGGTGCCAGAACAATTGGATATCCATATGAAAAAAAAAAGGACTTTGATTCATATCTGTACAAAATATACACAAATTAATACAAAACGGGTCATAGATCTAAATGTGAAAGTTAAAATAATACAACTTCTATGAGAAAACCTTCTGACATTGGGGCAGACAAAAATTTCATAGATACAGCACTAAAATACAGGCCCCAAAAGAACAAATTGATGAGCTGGATTTCATCAAAATTAAAAACTGCTGCTCTTCCAAAAAACAAAAAGGCAGGCCACAGCCTGGGTAAAAATATTTGTAAATCATATATCTGATGAATAAATTGTATGCGGAATATATGAAGAACACTTGAAACTATATTATAAGAAAATGAACAACTCAATAGAAACTTTGGGCAGAAGATTGGAACGGACACTTCACCAAAGAAGATAGACTGATAACAAGTACGTGAAAAGAGGCTCAACATCATTATCCATTAGGGAAATACAAATTAAAACCATAGTGAGAAACCACTACACCCCCATTAGAATGACTAAAATTAAAAACCCTACTGACTGTAGGGTCATCTGAGGTCATCACTGAGGATGTGGAAGAACTGGACCTCTCCTACATTGCCGTTGGGAATGGAAAATGATACGTAAATACATAAACACTTGAAATAAGAAAACCCCTGCGCATGCACATGTATGCATTCCCTCTCAAAATAAATAATACTTAAAAAAAAAAATAAGAATACAGACACTTTAGAAGACAACTGACAGACTCTTTAAAACTTAAACATACACCTACCATATCATCCAGCCATTTGTTTCTAGACATTTAACCAAGAGGAAAGGAAATATACGTTGATAAACAAATCCATGTGCATGAATGCTCACAGCAGCTTTTATTTGTATGAGAGAGACTGGAAAGAATCCAAATTTCTATCCACAGATAAATTAACTGTACTACATCTGTGCTATGGAATACTACTCAGCAACAAAAAGGAATGAGCTATTAATATGTGCTCCAACTTGGATGAATCTCAGTGTGACTATGCTGAGTGAAAGAAGACAGACAAAAAATACATACTGTAAGTTTCCATCTATATGAAATTCTAGAAATGGCAAACTAATTTATAATGACAGAAAACAGATAGATGGTTGCATAACGATAGGTTGGGGCATGGAGGGGTTGAGGGCAGGGATGACAAAGAGGCAAGAGGAAACTTTTTGGGGTGATGGATGTGTTCACTACCTGCATTTGTGCCGATGGTTTCACTGGTTTGTGTGTATGTCAAAACTCATCAAATAGTATATTTTTAACGTGCAGTATGTTTTATGTCAGTTATGTCTAAGTCAACATAAAAAAAAAGCTAAAAATTATCTACAAATAATGCTCCTACCTTTTAGCTCTTGACCTCGGCCAAGATGACTTCTCATAATTCTCTGCAGAGGAACCGACATCACCTTCACTTCTGGTGGTTAGCCAAGTGGTGAGCAAAAGCTTTAATGGTAATAATAGCTGTAGTTCTAGTCCTTGACTCAATAATACTTCATGCCTAGTAACAATACTTCATGCCTAGTAGTTGTATGGGTCTAAAAATTTTGTAACCAAAGAACTGTAAAAATGTGATTTTCCAATAAGTTAGTATTTAAGAGATGATATCTATGAGGCACTGCACATAGCAAGAGCATGTATTTCTTTCAAATACATAGAAGAATACTGAGGAGCAATTTAGTTAGCCCTACCGTGTAAGGGGTCCTGGGAACAACGATCCAGCCAGTGACTCAGAATCTGACTTATATCTTGGACCATCTACCTTGAAGTGCTGAGCAAGACAAAATCCAAGTGGCTAGGAAAACGCTTGCCTCTGGTAGAAAAGCCAAATGTAAACTGGTAGTAGAAAAAGCAATTTAACTAATGCAGACATAACTGAACTAAAACCATAGATTAAAGAGAATGGCTATAGGGGCACCTGGGTGGCTCAGTCGATTAAGTGCCCAATTTCGGCTCAGGTCATGATCTCATGGTTTGTGAGTTCGAGCCCTGCCTTGGGTTCTGTGCTGACAGCTTGGAGCCTGGAGCCTGCTTCAGATTCTGTGTCTCCCTCTCTCTGCCTTCCCTCCATTGCTTATGCTCTCTCTCTCTCTCTCTCTCTCTGTGTCTCTCAAAAATAATTAAACATTAAAAACAAATTTACAGAGAATGGCTAGAACTCACACCAAATATTTAATAGTTACATTTTCATTTTTACTGCTGAGTTCAATTCACAAAAACAACAGTAAACAACAATAATATTTATTTAACATATGTTATGTGTCAACACTGTGGTGTTATCTTTAAGACTATTAAGGATTAGAAGAAATTACAAGAGGCAATGAAATTTTTCTAAGAAGCTTTTATCATTTGGATACAGAATATGGATATATAAAATGATATAAGTGCAGATCTTTCAAGAGGCAAAGGAATGGAAAAGATTATCAACTAATGAACCTCGCTGTCTATGACTTTTTATGTGCAAGCTTTCATGGCCATCACACTTTACATAAAACATTAATAGGCCACCGTGGCAACCCTCCATGTGTGGTCCAATAATTCAACATGAACAATTTAGAGGTTATATTGAGTGCCTCCAAACATAAGGTCACAATGAATGTGGAGAGATGTATCTGGAAATTCTTTCTCACAAATGAAATACAATGGTCATTTGTTCATGAAACAGTTACTGAGTTCCCACATTGTCCTGGGCGTGTACAATGGCAGACAAAACGGACACGTGGTCTCTGCCTTCATGAAGCTATGGGGAGAACATGGATCAAAAAATAAATATGTAGTTACACACTGTAATTACACATCAAAAAGATGTGTGTATACCAGGTGGCAAAGAAAGCTTACGATATTGCCCGGCTGTGATTTTGGTTCTCTCCAGAAACAGGAGAGGCAGTGCTCCGCTGCCCCCTGAATGGTAGCAGCTTTTTTGTGTTTTCAAATTAGCGGTAATTACGTGCACTTGACGTTTCTGCACTCCGAGAGCAGCAACCTGTTTGACACGCAGGACCTGCTTCTTCCTCAGCGTAACCATTGAGTAATTGACAGGCCGGCCAGACCAGCGTGCGCGCGGCCAACAGAAACCAACCAGCAACCAACCACTTCCCACAGAAAGGCTATGCTCCTGGGTGTTCAGGACAGAAAAGGCTGGTTGCGTCAGTCTTCTGAATGCCACCTACGCGTTACAGGTGAGCCACAATCACAGAAGCAGGTTCTGAGCAAAGCTGAGGGAGAAAAAAGAGTTTTGTTACAACAGTGGCAGGATTTGGAATTTATTTTCAAATTCCTTTCTTGTCCCTCCTGAACACCTAGTGCCTCCTGTGGCTACATTCAGTGTCACTGGGGAGAACAACGGTGCCATTAGCTCAGGAAAGCTTCCCTGTCTTGCTCCTAAGATATCCCAAGGTTCTTTTGTGGTAAGTGGCTTAATGAGACTGCACGAGTGGTAAGGAGAATCACGTGTATCATTTTACATTTTTATCATGCATCTCATTGCATTGGTTAAGTTCAGCTTTGATGTTACAATACTGCACTTGAGGATGCGATAAAAGGCCTTTCGCTATGAAATAGACGAGTAGTTGGAAAAAAATGCTTCCAGAATGGATTTCAAAAAGTGTGACAAGACTTTCTCAAGTGCCATTCTTAAAAATCTCTGCTAATGTTTGAACAGATTCCAGATGTTAAAGTATTTCCATGGTCTCCCACGAAGGGTTAGGTGAAAAGACACGTGTTAATGTCGGGTTAGCAGAAAATCTCTACTATAATGTCTACACAGTTGTGTAATAGATCAATAAATGCCCACTGAATATGTAATGACCATTATAAAGTTAGCAGCTCCTTTTTTTTAAAGTGTTTTTTATTTCTTTTTGAGAGTGAGAGAATGCGAGCAGGGGCAGGGGCAGACAGAGGGAGACAGAGGATCCGTGGTGAGCTCAGTGCTGAGAACAGAGAGCCCGACATGGGGCTCAAACTCACAAACTGTAAGATCATGACAAGAACCAAAGTCAGATGCTTAGCCAATTGAGCCACCCAGGCACCCTCCTTTTTGACATCAAGTAATTTAGTAGATCCCCACTTATAGTTCTTACACTTTTACTTGGTTAAGAATATGTAAAAGTGACCCAAAAAGTCACTGTGAATATCAGTTAAAGCTTGTATAAACAGCAAAATACAGCCCTCTGGCTGTGAGTTTGAACTCTTGTCTTATACTGTCTTTGAGCTACTGTGAGTGAAATAGCAGATCAAAGTTCTCTTTTCATAAATATTTCTTTTTTTTTTTTAATTTTTTTTCAACGTTTTTTATTTATTTTTGGGACAGAGAGAGACAGAGCATGAACGGGGGAGGGGCAGAGAGAGAGGGAGACACAGAATCGGAAACAGGCTCCAGGCTCCGAGCCATCAGCCCAGAGCCTGACGCGGGGCTCGAACTCACGGACCGCGAGATCGTGACCTGGCTGAAGTCGGACGCTTAACCGACTGCGCCACCCAGGCGCCCCTCTTTTCATAAATATTTCAATAATGTCACAATTAGCAATACCATTCTGGGTAATTATTCAAAGACCCTGCCCATATTATAAACCAAATATCCATTTTAAAAAAAATGATACAGCAGTTTAATTGTATTGAGAAATACAGTGGGAAAGCATATGGGTTGGCAGTAGAGGGCTTGGGAGTTCATAAGACACCAGCAACAATCAACCAGAAAGCTTCATATTAGTCTTAAGTGAACTGTTACAGTTAACAAAGTTTCCATATCTGAGATGTGGCTGGAGAAACTCATTTTGGAAAGCATTAGAACCATCAGACACAGGAGGCTCTGAAACAATATGAAACTATAGCAGTAAAATAGCAAGATATAAGTGAAGGCTAAAAACAGGGATGGTCAGTGCCAAAGGTATTCTGTTATTTTTATGATCAGCTCTTAGATATTTTGACCAAAGATACAAAAAAAAAAAAGAAAAAAATATATATATATGCCTTCCCTCAAGAACTACTGCTTTATTTTGTGCAATGTCTTTTACTTGTTTATTTTTTTTAATTTTTTTTAACGTTTATTTATTTTTGAGACAGAGAGAGACAGAGCATGAATGGGGGAGGGTCAGAGAGAGGAAGACACAGAATCTGAAACAGGCTCCAGGCTCTGAGCTGTCAGCACAGAGCCCGATGCAGGGCTCGAACTCATGGACCGCGAGATCATGACCTGAGCTGAAGTCGGACGCTTAACCGACTGAGCCACCCAGGCGCCCCGTCTTTTACTTGTTCAAATAAGATGATAGAGAAGACAATTATGGAGATGTCATTGATTGTAGTCAGCAGAGGAAACCATTCTGTATCTCTAACATCTTTGTGCAAGAGCCTGTCAGTTTGGATGGCAGATGTTTTACAAACCCTTAGGGAATCTGTTATGAACTTCAAAGAGAAATGCAAGAGAGCATTTTGTATTTGTCCAGAAATCTGGAGGAACAAAGAGAAATGAAGCTCAGGGCCTTCCTTAGCCTAGGTTTACACCATGGGCCCCCATCCCTGTGCTCTTCATTGCCGGGGCTCCTCCCCACACACTGATTCCTCAGAAAATATGATCAGCCAGATCAGTTTCAAGGCTGTAAAAAAGCCTCATCACTATGCAACCAATGTTGGCATTCACTGCCCTGATGTGTGTTGCATGGCCGCTTCCCCATCGAGTCTGAGGTACAGCAGAAGGAAAGCTAGTGGGAGCAGTAGCTATGGCATGCCAATTACAGTAGACCTTTACTTTTGCTACACTTAGCCGTCACCTGAAACATGCTGATCCCTGGACTGTTCCCCACCCCAAGATTCTGATTTCACTGGTTTGGGGAGCAGCCTGGACACCAGGACTATTTTTTTCTTTTTCTTTGTACACTATTATAGATTCACAGGAGGTTGCAAAGTTTGCCCTAATGATTACATGGTACATAAATGTAGTTTACAATATTAAAAGCAGGATATTGGCAGTGTTAGGATTCAGAATTTAGTTTAAAAAATGTCCCATCACCACAAAGATCACCCCTTCATAGTATTGCCTACCCCCTTCTCCCTACCATGCCAACAGACACTAAACTGTTCTCCATCTCTATAATTTCATCATTTCAGGGAGGTTCTATTAATGGAATTATAGAGATTATTACATAAGCCTTTTGAGATCGGCTTTTTCACTCAGCATAATGTACTTGAGATCCATCCAAGTCACGTGTGTCTCAATGGTTCATTCCTTTTTATTGCTAAGTAGTATTCCATGATGTGGGTGTACCACAGTTTGTTTAATAATCACCTACTGTAGGACATTTTGATTGTTTACAGTTTGAGGCTATTATAAATAAAGCTGTCAGGCAAGGGAAACAAAAGCGAAAATAAACTATTGGCACTAGCTCAAAATAAAAAGCTTCTGCACAGCTCAGGAAACCATCAAGAAAACAAAAAAAAGGTTCCATTCAGCAACCTACTGAATGGAAGAAAATATTTGCAAATGATATATCCAATAGGGGCTAATATACAAAATATGTAAGGAACTTATACAACTCAACAGCAAAAAACCAAACTGATTAAAAAATGGGCAGGGGACCCAAATAGACCTTTTCCCAGAGAAGAATACAGATGGTCAACAAACACACTAATGGTAGTCAACATCACTCATCATCAGGAGAATACAAATCAAAACCACAATGAGATACTACCTCACACCTGAGGGAATGACTAAAATTTAAAAAAAGATAAGAAATAACAGGTGCTGAGAATGATGTAGAGAAAATGGAACCTTCGTGCACTGCTGGTGGGAGTGCTAACTGGTGCTGCCACTGTGGAAAGCAGTATGGAGTTTCCGCAAAAACTTAGAACTAGAACTACCACATGACCCACCTATTCTCCTACTGGGAATTTATGCAAAGAAAATGAAAACATTAATTTGAAAAGATATATGCACCCCTGTGTTTATTGAAGCATTGTTTACAATAGCTAAAATATGGAAGCAACCTAAATGTCCATCAATAGATTAATGGATAAGGAAGATATGAAGTGTGTGTGTGTGTGTGTGTGTGCGTGTGTGTGTGTGTGTGTGTGTGTGTGTATTATTACTTAGCCACAAAAAAGGATGAGATGATGCCACTTGTGAAAACATGGATGGACCTAGAGGATATTATGGTAAGTGAAACAATTCAGAGTGAGAAAGACAAATACCATATGATTTTACTCACATGTGGAATCTTAAAAAAAATTAATACATAAACAGAAAGCAGAATCAGACCTATATATGCGAGGAACAAACTGGTGGTTGTCAGAGGAGACAGGGATAGGAGAATGGGCAAAATGAGTGAAGGGGAGAGGGAGATACAGACTTCCAGTCAGGGAACGAATAAGTCACGGGAATAAAAGGCACAACATAGGGAATATAGTCAATGGTATTGTAACAGCGCTGTATGGTGACAGATGATAGCTGCACTTGTGGTGAGCACAGCATAACATGTAGAGTTGTCCCATCAGGATGTTCATCTGAAACTAATGTAACATTGCGTGTCAACTATACTCAAATAAAAGTAAAGCTACCACGAACACTTGTATAAAATGTTTTTGTGTGAAGGTAAGTTTTCGTTTCGGTAATTGCTAGGTCATATGTTAAGTGGACGTTAAGTGGGTTTTTTTTTTTAAGTTTATTTTGAGAGAGAGAGTCTGTGCACACACACATGTGTGCATGAGTTAGGGAGGGACAGAGAGAGAGGGAGAGAGAATCCCAATCAGTTTCCACTCTCAGCACATCGCGGGGCTCGATCTTACAAACCGTGAGATCATGACCTGAGCTGAAACCAAGAGTTGGATGCTTAACTGACCGAGCCACTCGGGCGCCCTGTATATTTAGTTTTTTTTAAGAAATTACCAAACTGTTTTCCAAAGTAGCCATACCATTTCACATTCCCACCAGTAACGTATAAGAGATCCAGTTTCTCTACATTCTTCCCAGCATTTGGTATTATCACTATGCTTTATTTTAGCCATTCTGCTGGGTGTATGGCGATATCTCATCATGGTTTAATTTTCCTTCCCTTCATGGCTAGTGATGCTGAATATCTTTTCACATGCTTTTTTACCATCTGTATATCCTCCTCAGTGAAATGTCTCTTTATGTCTTTTGCTCATTTTCTAATTAGATTTGGACATGAGGGGGGTGGCATTTAAAAGTTTCCCCAGATGTTACTCAGATGCAGCTAAGTTTGGGAAGAAGCACTGCCTGGTAATAACCTATCTATGTAGGTATACTTTAAAGTTAAACTGTTACGCCAGTGGTAACATTGAAATAGGTCTGTGTGGGCAGGACTGGCTCATTAAACATGTCCATAACCCAAGAGAAGAGAATTGGAAGTGTTTTCTGGGAGCTCAGGCTGTTTGCATATACTCACCACAGGGCTAGAAGAGTGTCTGAGAACTCCAGAGGATAATTCTGGAAACGTGGGCCAAATTCTTTCTACCTCACTATCATGTGTGCATGCGCGCACACACACACACACACACACACACACACACACACACACTTGTGCAAATGGTAATTCCCAGGTCCCTAACCTCAGGACTACTGAATCAGAAGTTTTGAGAATGGGGCCTAGAAATATGTATACACATATCAAGTGGTTCCTATGCTCTCAAAAATGTGAGACCTATCAACTCAAGGGAGATCGGCGATCCCACTCTCTACTGCTGGAGTTTATCTCCAAGGCATGGGTGGGTGCCCTCCTACTATGAAATTCGTTTCAAGAGGAATGTCCATGAGTCCCTTTGGGGCATAGAGATGTGTGTTCATGTTCGGAACGTAGAGAACAGAGAGAGCAAGGGTAGTGTGCTTGCCTCCTTCCAAACTGGTCTTCCAGAAGTAGATCTCACATATTATCATACCCTTATGTTGAGAAGTAATCATGTGTGGTAACCAATAATGGTAACAATAACTAATATTTATGGAGCACTAATTATGTGCTAGGCTTCTCCCACACCCTAGCTCCCTCAATTCTTATAAAAACACAAAATGGGGTTATTGTATTCTCTGTTTTGTGGAAGAGGAAACTGAAATTCAGAGAGGTCTTGTTATTTGCCCAAGGTCATAAAGCTAGTAGATGGTAGAACTACTTTTTCCTTCTGGAATTTCCCTTTATTTTTGTCCTTGGTTGACCCAAACTCCAGTTTTTTTTGTTCATTTGTTTTGGAAGACCTATTTGAAACTTCATTTAATAAAAAGAAGCTAAAAGAATATATAAATATATTTATATGGCCCTGAATTGCCTAACAGTCACCATTGGGGCAAATGGAACCAAAGCCACACTGAAGCTGTATTTCTTTTTTTTTTTTAATGTTTTTATTTATTTTTGAGAGAGACAGAGCGTGGGTAGGGGAGGGGCAGAGAGGGAGAGAGACACAGAATCCGAAGCAGGCTCCAGGCTCTGAGCTGTCAGCACAGAGTCCAATGCGGGCCTCAAACCCATGAACCTTGAGATCATGACCTGAACTGAAGTCAGACGCATAACCAACTGAGCCATCCAGGTGCCCCCTGAAGTTGTATTTCTAATTGTCTGGAATGGTACTGCGACAGGAATTGAAAACATCAAGCTGGTTCTAAATAGAGAGTGAAGCTCTTTGGGGCACCGAAGTGGTTATCTACTGTACAGTGTTAAAATGATTTCCATCCTGCTCTTCAGGAGCCTGTTATCATCAAGGGCAAAAAAAAACCACGCCCTTTAAATAGACACTGGGGGTCTTAGCCTCTGTTTACACAGCCACCTTTACATGGCTGGTCCAAGTGAAAGCTCGTTTGTCCTCCAGCTGATGTTCTGAATCATCTTCAATGATTGCCTCAGTTCTCTGAGCAGCTTTGACATAAATGATGTTTTCATAATATGCCTGGTCTCATTGTTCGTAATCCCTGGTTACCTGCCACTTCATGTCTTCGAGCCTCAGGTAAGCTGACATATGGACACATGGGTGTGATGAACTGGTTTCCTCTTTTCCCTTCCCAGCTCTAAACCAAAAGCTTCCTTCAAGGCTCCTGGACTTTGGAGATCAAAAGAGGTTCCATAGAAAACAGAGCCTGAGGCAAAGCTTAGGGTGTGAGGCTTTATGGGGGAGCAGAGGAGTGAGGGAAAAGGGAAGGCTGTCTAGGAGAGAGTCAGGGAGCAAATGCGGGGTGATGAGTGACAATGCTGGCCACATGCCACAAAAACCACACCCAGTGCTGAGCCAACAGTACTCTGTGAGTAGGCCAAATGGAACCATCACATATTGGAATCGTCAGTCACCAGGGAGGCAGGGAGAAGAGCTCATCTGCCCATTCCCTCCATCTCCTGACTCTCATTGTTTCAGAGCTGGGCTCAAAGGGATTCAGCCATCCCCCAGTTCTGGGCTGTCACCTGGCCCCTCCAAGCAGCGGTGGGGCAGCCATCTTGCATGGCCCCCAGCAAAGTGGCAAGGTGCTTCATGCGAGCAGTGGGAAGAGCCAGTGCCTCCGCAGGTCTCCTCAGGGAAGGCCTGCACTGCCACGCTGCTGTGGCTTCTGTGCGGTGGCCCAGCCCTCACAGTGGGAAGGCTGCGTCTGCAGATGGTGGCAGAGATAAGGCCACAGCGGGAAGCTTCCAGGGCCCAGGAGGCAGACAGTGCCAAGCAGCTCTGGAGAGGCACAAGACTCCAGTCAAATTCAAGTATCCTTTCCAATTCCAGTGTAATATTGGAGTATCACTTTGTGTTTTTGGCTGCAAGCCACAGGAACATAGTCTGGCTTTCTTAAGCCAGAAAGGAATATATTGGGTGTATGCATAAGAGCTTTCAGGGACTGAAGAGCAGGTCTTATGGAACAAGCAGCGAGAGCTACAATAAGCACTAGGTAGCGGAAACTGTGGCCCTACATCCCTGTCATGGTGGCATAACCCTCCTTCTACCACAGCCTAACATCACTGCCTCCCCATGAGGCCACACACCAACAGGCATGCCCCCAAATAGAAAAAGGGGGTTGATGCTTATTGTGACTTGAATAGTGTCCTCCCTCCTGAATTCATATGTTGAAGTTTTAACCTCCAGTGCCTCAAAAGGTGATCTTATTTGGAGATAGGGTCTTTGCAAAGGTAATGAAGTTAAAACAAGATCATTAAGGTGAGCCCTAATTGAATATGACTCATGTCCTTGTAAAAAGGGAAAGTTTGGACATTGAGACATGCATAGAGGGAAGACAATGTGAAGAGACATAGAAGATGGTCATCTACAAGCCAGGGAGAAAGGCCTGGAATAGGTCCTTCCCTCACTACCCTCGGGAGGAACCAGCCCTACAGACACTTGATTTTGGATTCTGGCTTCCAGAACTGTGAGACAATACATTTCAGTTGTGTAAGCCACCAGTTTGTGGTTCTTTTTTTAATGGCAGCCCTAGAAAACTAATATAATGCTGGAGAGCCAAGGGAAGACAAAACCCCTCAGGAGTTTGTTGAACTCTTTTTAGATTGCTAAACGCTTTGATGTGCATCATCCTACCTGGCGGGGCTGACTTCATGCCAGGAGACCTGTACAGTCATGCAGCGCTCTGTTCTCAGAAGCACCTGGCACTCAGTTTAATGGCCAGCTGTTGCCATCTTAAAATTCTTAATAGTTTTTTTTTTTTTTTAACAAGGAGCCACACGTTTGCATTTTGCACAGGCAAATGAAATGACAATCCTGTCAGGTAAACGGGATTTCTCATTATCCTCATTGAAGAAGACACTGCAGCAGAAAGAGGGTTAGCAGCTTGATCAAGGTCAACAGAATTACTCAGAGTTTGATCAGAAACTGAGGTTTCTAATGCAAAGACCTCTGTGTTCCATCCAATTTTGAGATTCTGCAACTCTAGACCTTATCTAAAAACAGAAAATTTGGAGCTAAAACCTTTACACAATTGCTTTGTCTTCACTCCATTACCTTGAGTAATGTTGAACACGTGAAACCAGGCTCACTATCTCCTCTATGGCCCTTGATGTCCCTGGCCTCCTACTTAAGAAGTGCCTCTACCGGCCTCAACTGATGGTATCATAGTTTCTGCTGGTACTTTCTAGTCTACTTTTACTTATTTGTCTATTAGACACCATATCTCTGAAGAAGCAGAGTTCTTGCTGGCCTCCTGGCTGGGGTTAGACAGAAACTACTGACCTCAGGCCACTGAATCTGTGCCCTTAGTCAAGGACCTAGAGAAAAACCTTCAAGAATCAACTGATGACCATCTTCCGTGGTTCTAGATATCAGCTCTTGACTTTCCTGAGATAAACCAATCCCTCTAATCTGTGTAGATGGGAGTTTTATCATCTCTCCTGGTCTATCTTCTCTCTGTCCTCTCTCTGTCCTTACTTGACTCGTGGTTTTCCATCAGGCCAATGAACTTTGGCCCTTGATGCTCCTTTGATTTTCCTACCCTTTCTCCCAGCCCTGTTCTACTACAGTTTTCTAATACATACCCTGGAGATTTTCAAGTCAGTTATATAATGAATGTCCTAAAGAAACATTTAATAAAGTTGCACTTCATTTACTCTTAGATTCCATGCAAGTCGATCATTTTCCAAATCCACCAACATTTTTGGAAGAGGTACAAGGAGGTTTGGATTTTTTTTTTAGTTTTCTTTACCACAGAATGAAACATTATTAGGGTGAGGTGCCCTGTAATTATATTTCGTTATTGTTTACTAATTCTCTGTGGTAGACATGAGTTTAAAAAAAATTTTTTAATGTGTATTTATTTTTTAGAGAGAGAGACAGAGCAAGCAGGGGAGTGGTAGAGAGAGAGGGAGACACAGAATCTGAAGCAGGCTGCAGGCTCTGAGCTGTCAGCACAGAGCCCGATGCAGGACTCGAACCCAAGAACTGCGAGATCATGACCTGAGCCGAAGTCCGATGCTCAACTGACTGAGCCACCCGGGGGCCCCTATGGTAGATGTAAGTTTTGTGCTGACATTCCTTTCTTTGGAAAGAAATTCTCCATTCTGTGTGGGTCCAGTGGGGCTGTTAGCCAGGGTGCTCTACCCTCCTTGCTTTCTCCCCACATGGCCTACACTGGCCAATCAGAGTATTCTATCTTCTAGTGATTGTGTCAGGAATTGCCATGTGACTCAAGCAGTGCCAGTCAGAATTATCCTTGACAATGGGTATATAGAACGTGAAGAGAGAAGGTCTCTTTTCCTGTAGGAGTGAGCAAGCCTGGAGACCAATGTTCACAGAAAAAAAAATGCAAGTGGGGAGTAGGATCTAGATTCAGAGACTATCACTTGAGAAGATCTTTCATGTTGGTTACTAGCTCATAGAGTCACAGAAATCGAGCTGACCAGCAGTCATTTAGAGTTATAAGGGCTGATAATGTTAGAGAAAACGGAAATCTGGCAGACAAGAGCCTTCATTACTCATACCCTAGAGTGATGGCTCAAGATAAAGAATAGTACCAGTCTCAGGAATTTTTCCTTCCTTCCTTTTTTAATATATGAGGATTTGTGGGTCATTACAATGTCTGGGAAATGCTTCTGGCATTGGGAAGCAGGACTTCTAGACTCTCGCATTGTATAGATGGTCCTGTTACCTGCTCTCTCACTGAAAGTCAGAAAAAGGCCAACCTGTCAAGAGAAGAAGAATCCTGGTGTCAATGAGTGAACGGATCTATCAAGCCCCACAAATGCCAGAGATCCAACTTCAGGCTGCACCTTTTCCATTTAAACCCAATTGATAGAAAGAGAACTTACAATTTCACCCACTAGAGAGTAACACATGATCTGGTTCTCTGCAATTGGCTCTCAGAAGTCTCTAGTCTTCTTCACATTAAATTAGCCCTTCATATAAAATCAGGTGAGCCTTCCATCTACCCACAAATATGACCATGTCATTCCCATGCCTAAATTCCCTACCAGCTCCTCATTGCCTGTGCACTCCCCAGCAAGGCATAGAACGTCCTTGTGCCCTGACTCTAGCACAACTGTGGTGTTTGCAGATTTCATCTGTTTCGTATGTCCATGCCATTGCTCATGCTGGTCCCTTTACTAGGGATACATTTCCTGCCTCTTTTCCAGACTCAGCTCATTATCGTAATCCTCACAGGAAGCTATCCAGGAATCCCCAGGTGGACCACTTTCCCCCCGCCCCCACCTGCCATGGTCCCATAGCACACAGCATACACCTCTATCTTATGGCCATTTAATATTAGAGTTTCTGTTGGTATGTCTCTCTTCAGCAATTAGACCAGAAGATTCTCAGATTCGGGGGTTGTACCTTCTACAACTTCATCTTCCATAGCACTCAGCATACAAGGCTGGCACATAGTAGGTCCTTGAAAAACATGCCATTGAACTGAAGTAGACCTTGTTATAAATAAAATATGACAGTCTTTCTGATTAGCCAGTAATTAACTCCTCCTAGATAACTGGGATAACCTGTAATTTGTATGATGTGTCATTCCTGCAGTGAACCACTAGCTATGACTATATGTATTGTTACTGGACCCCAAGACCAGGTTCTTCAGTCTCAGTGTTATAGAAATGAACACTGAACTTGAGATAAAGGAAGCAGGTGGAGTTTATTAGAGATAGCTTGTATACAAAGGAGCCATCAAGAAAAAGGAATGTCGATCTCTGAAGGAGTAGTGTGCGAGGCTTATCAAGGCACTTTTCAAAGCGTTGGGGCTGGGAGTGGGACAGCATCCTTCAGTCCCGTGGTCCTTATCTTGTGGTTCTTACTTTTCAGTGGACACAATACAATCACAGGATGTCTTTCTCCACGGTCGACATACTTTTAAGGCCTCTGGAAAATAAAAACACTGGTGCAAGCCGGCTTTAAATTGTTACTTCTAATTTTGCCCAGACAACCATTACACCCTAACGGCTCTTATCTCTCATTTGATCACTTTCGCAGAAGAAGGGATTTGTCTCTAAGTGTATGGAAACTTTTAACCCCTGCCTCAGACCAGTGGCTTTACAGGAGTTAAGTCTCTCGTTTACCCTATATTGTCTCAGTATGACATTGTATGAAAAAGAGTTCTATTCAGGCAAATCGTTCTAAATTTGCTTGCATTACTTAATTGAACAAAGGAAAACAATAGAACCGCTATCTTAAGTCTGGAGGAATGAAAGCATTTTTTTTTTTTTTTTTTAATTTATACAAGGCAGTTTTAGCTTCCCAGGCAAGTATGGTGGGGTGCAGAGATAGTAACATTGCTTGGAGGCAGAAGTGAGGGGCTGTCTACCAGCGCTGGTTACCTTTTCAGAAAAGTAAGGGAACCAAGGTTGTTCCTGGACCCAGAAAGCTGATATTCTTTGGTCTGGTTTTGGAAATGAAGGAACCCATCCCTATGGTATCTGGGCATCCAGTTCCCCATCTGCGGATATAGTCTGTGTTCTCCTTTTCCCTTTTCCGTCTCCCAGATCTCCTTGTTTTCTCTGTTTTTGTCTCTGAGAAGATGGCAGGGTGAAGAGGGTGAAGAGAAGTGAAAAAAATGTGTATTTTTAGCCATGACACAGCTGAATGTTCTGAGTCTTCTTTTACAACCACATTTAAAAATAAATGTCAAGAGTTAGGCTTTCAGTGATTTCTCAGTGTCCACATCCTCTTCCCTCCTTAATGGGGGCCTGTCTTCTTCTGACTGGTTACCCTCTGGATAATGTTGCTTTCAACTCCGGATATATAAATCACTAGCTGATGGGATGCATACAGTTTAAGATGTTCTATAAAATGCCTTTCATTTAAAGGTCCAGGTACACACACCCCTATCCTCAGTTTAATAATACAACTGTTCAGGGGTGCCTGGGTGGCTCAGTTGGTGAAGCATCTGACTACGGCTCAGGTCATGATCTCACGGTTCATGAGTTCGAGCCCCGCATCAGGCTCTGTGCTCACAGCTTAGAGCCTGAAGCCTGCTTTGGATTCTGTCTGTCTCTCTCTCTCTGCTCCTCCCCTGCTCGCACTCTCTCTCTCAAAAATAAATAAACGTTAAAAAAAAACTTAAAAAAAATACACTGTTCATATACAACGATATCAAAATGATTTACCATCAAAATCACATGTTAGATTATGCTTTCAACTCATTTGCTGATGAAATATTTCTGCAACATACACAGAGAGTAGGAAATCAGGCCCACATACACAAACATGAGCAATGGGAGATATGCTTTCCAGGAATTTCCACCTGGGCAACTCCTCTTCATAGGGGTGTGTGAGGTTTGCTGACATTAGACCTGCCTGAGGTTCCGGTAAAATGCAGATGCCTGGGCCCCACCTGGGGTTTGGGAAATCAGATCATATAGCTGCCTGTCTTCAAAACACCTTTTAAATGTAAGCGATATTCTTTCTTACTTTTGGGAAGAGATGACGATGATCAAAATTTATTAGGGTGTGTGTGCACCCTCTCAGTCAGGCCTCCAGAAAATACTAGGTTTTACTGTAACAACTAGGACTTATCCACTGTGTGCAACGAGACATATGGTTAAACCTTACTTCAACCCTCACTGGCTGCATGGCATTGGGAAAATTATCCAACCTCTTCATATTTATTTTCACACCTGTAAACTTGGGATAAAGCTCACCTTACGGGGTTATTTAAGAATTAAGTAGAACAACATATGTAAAGTCTTAATGTAGCACCAGACATGTAGTGATGGCAGCCAGCAGCCATTTCTGATTTTTAGGGACGCTTCAAGATGAGGATTTGTGTTTTCATAACAAACTATGTTTTATTCTGCCCCAGATATGTGAAATCAAAGAAGCACACCATGAACTCCCTTCCCCCACTATCTTGAACCCTGCAGTGTAGAATGTCTTTTTAAATTCTTTTTAATGTTGATTTATTTTTGACAGAGGGAGGGGGAGAGAGAGAGAGAGAGAGAGAGAGAGAGAGAATGTGTGGGGGAGGGGTAGAGAGAGAGGGAGACACAGAATCCGAAGCAGGCTCCAGGCTCCCAGCTGTCAGCACAGAGCCCAACTTGGGGCTCAAACTCACGGACCACAAGACAATGACCTGAGCCAAAGTCAGACACTCAAACGACTGAGCCACCCAGCTGCCCCTAGAGTGATTTTAAAAATTTTAAACAGCTTTATTATGATTTACATAGTGAAAAATTCACTACTTACAGCATATGATCCAATGGTTTTTACAAAGTTGTGCAATCATCACCACTATATAATTTTAGAACATTTCAAGATGAGTTTTTCGTGTATGTGTGTGTGTGTGTGTGTGTGTGTGTGTGTGTTAGGGAAGCAGCTTGTTTAATAGAATCCTTTAAAAGAAGTATACAGTATTATATACTAGAATAGATATATCTTCCTTTACCTACCTTGGGAGACTACAAAAACTTTTTTTCTTAAGATACTATTTTTTTTTTAATCTTTCAAATTCCTTTCTTTTGGAATTTTCTTCAAATTTTTATTCCCATTGTTTTAACTATCTCCAGTTGTGATGGATCTTCTTTTGAAGATAGATGTGAAAATGATCAACAATAGTGATTGGCTGGGGCACATGCGTGTCTTAGTCAGTTGGGTGACCCACTTTGGTTCATGTCATGATCTCACGGTTCGTGAGTCGAGCCCTGCTCTGTTGGGCTCTGTGCTGACAGCCCGGAGCCTGGAGCTTGCTTCGGGTTCTGTGTCTCCCTTTCTCTCTGTTCCTCCCCTGCTCAGGCTCTGTCTCTGTCTCTCTCTCTCTCTCTCTCTCTCTCTGTCTTTCAAAAATAAATAAAGATTAAAAATTTTTTAAATAGTGATTGACTCCCCTTGATGCCTAATGGGGGAATTGAAACTGGTTGATATTATTTGGGACTCAAAAATCAAGAACTGGCTATTAATTAGTGAGACAACTGTTCTGGTGTGGCCTGCAGACTAATTCTAAAGACGTAAAGAATCAACAAATTAGTAGAAAATCAGCATCTATCAGTGTATAAAATATGTTTTTTTGTACTCATTTAAGGAGGAAATCCAGGAATTAAATGGATCCTGACAAACTCTGTACCAAGGTCTACTATGGTACTTAAAATATTATATTATCGATGTGTATCTGGCTACATGTCTCATCTGCAGGGATGAGGGGGCTTGCAATATTTGTCTAAATATTGCTGGCACTTATCCCTCTTCTGACATGGTGGGAATACTCAATAAGTGCCCAATGAAAAAAACAGATTCAGGACACTCAGCTCCAGGATGTCCATACATTTGCACAGGTAATACTTGTGTGGATTACCTGCATTGATAGAAAATTTTTTCTTCAGCTAGTTTCTTAAGTTACTGTGGGGAAGCCAGTAGCATTATGGGTTGGAACACCTGGATTGCTAATTTAGCCCCAGAGCAAAACACAAGTGACTTATAAGTAAGGCATTATTTTATATTAGCGACTCATCTTTCCTTGCAAAGATAAGAGCTGACTGCAAAACGTGTTATACACGTAGGACATAAAAGATGCATTTTTACAATCTTCATGCCAAGTACTTGTTGATTTCCTTGTCTAGCCCTTCAGGTAGTGTCAAAACATACCAATGATAATTAAAGCAGAGATAATTCAGATCCAGACGAAGAACTCTGAAGCCTGGATATTATTCCTTTATGTTTTTTGTACATTCAGAAGAAAATCTGCACTGCTTCCTTGGGCTGCATAAATAATGGCAAAAATATACTGTTTATAGTAGAGATGGTTTAAATTAATCATCTCTATCTGATGCATCTGGTTATTCAACTGTACAGACTTTTTTTGTAGCTGGATGTTTCAAGATTCTACCGTTGACAAGTAAATATATGGACAGAAGGATCAACTGACTCTAATTTATATTAGAAAACTAATTGCATGGATTCGATAATATCTTGCCATTATAGTTTACAAAACACATGCCCACTCTTTCATTTACTTGCCTTGAAGGCACTGATTGTCTTCATGTTATAAATGGGAAAACGAAGGCTAAAAGAGGTGAAGTAAAATTGCCCTCGGTCACAAAGTTAATGCCCTGCAGCACCAGAATCATAATCTATGATTTAGACTCCTGGCACAATCCCCTTTCCCCCGTATTTCCAACTCACCCCCTTGGTAGTTCAACCTTACCATACAACTTACGTACAGGGGTTGAGTGCCTATTACATGCTCTAGACAGTCTAGGGAATCTGACTACACTTTAAGATTTGGAAACAAATCCACTCTGAGAAGCAAATGTCAGTGCTGCTGCTTCCACCCAAAATAGATTCACATATGTGGTTAGGTGAACAGAAAGGTATCTCTTCCTTTCTCCTTCAGTCAGGGAAAACTGGGATATGCTATTTGTTATCAGTTAATGTAGGAAAGGGTTCATAACATCTTAGCATAATAAGGCCAGGATGGTCAGTAAGAAGTAAGGTAAAGTTCCATGGGCAGAAGGAAAATCACTTTCTTTTTGAGACAAAAATGGAAATTCCAGATTGAAATTTATCATAATGGCAAGATAAGTTTGGTTTGAGAAGCTCCAGGAGAAAACCCACCAGTGCACCCAATGGAGCCTCCTGTACCTTTTGACACCTTTCCCTGCCCTCATCAACAGATGCTCATTTGCCTCATATCCCAGGGACTCAGCTGACCCAGACCTTGAAATCAGAGACAGCCTCTTTACAGAGCGACAATTAGTGGACAAAGAAGTCATAGACATTCACCATAGGCTGCAAAATGCACAAATCCTGAGAAGGTACCAAGGGAGAGGGAGGCTTGATTGTTTCTGTAAGGACCAGGGAGGGTGGCAGATCTGGGGAACAGCCAATATCAGCAAAAAGCAAGGAGGCAGGTTAAATGCAAGGGATGCAGAAGGAAATGCAAAGGAATGGGAAGGAAGAAAGAGAGGGAAAGAGAAAACCCCTGTGAGGACCAAGAGAGGAGTGGTACTCCCCACTCAAACACATCCCAATCCAGGACTCGAGTGGGAGGCCTTGCTGCTTGTGCTGCCCAGGGGAGGTAAGCAACTGGAGGAAGGACATGATGCCTCCTTCCCCAGTCGTGTCCCTGAATCTATACAGCAGCAGAGCAATGATCTCACCTCCTGCAAACACCGGCTTAAACCCATAGTATGTCCATCAGGTATATAGTTTGGGGAAAAGCAGATGAAGAGGTGCCCAGTCTGAAGGGGATGGCTTCTTGCTGCGTGGTCACCACTGTGGTCTCCAGGGTGGCCTGAGTATCTTGTCAGAGGCATCCACCCACCCTGCTGGAGAAACAGCCAGGTGGATCCCCTTGGGTCTACCACGTGCTCCTCTCCTTAGAAGCCAGCCAGTGACTCCCCCTGTGGACAGAAAAGGAAGGAATCGGCTGTATAGTTTTACATGTCGACCCTTGACCTGGTTTGCTTTCTAATGAAAAGCAGTTAACTAAATCTTGCCCCACCTTCTGTAGAGTAAAAGGGCTGAGTTTGATAGCAAAGCTAGCATAACAAGAAAACGCAGTGACATTAATTTCCCAGCTCTCCTCCATTTTAGAATTCCAGACATTCTGGGAACCTGTATTTATTTCAACTGATAGTGTAGGTTTACAAAAAGATACATTAAGGTATGGTTATTAGCACTACTAAAAAAATGTTAATATAATCGAAGCGCACACAACAAAATTTTCTTAAAATATATAGTCTCTAGATGTATTTAAAATGTAATTCCAAAAACTCAAAACATGTTTAGAAAGACAAGAGTAAGGAATGTTATTAGTTGTCCCTCTGACACCCATTTCCTACCTTCCTTTTCCTCATAGACCTAGAATTTCCCAACCATGGAGTTTGGGTGGAATGGGTCTACCTCCAAATCCCTGGAGGGGGCTCTCATTGGTTTATGATCTTGTCTTAATGAACCATTTCCTCCTAACTACATTGATTGGTTCAAGAATGAGCATGTGAAAAAGCACCTGGCCAGTGAAATTCAATTAGGGGATTTGGAGTTAAGCATTGAAAAAGGAAGCAGGTAGACCTAGAAAGCTTCCAGCTGTTTGGGGACCAGGAGAGAAGGGCCTAAGTAAGAGTAGGCCCACCAAGTACCAACGTGGCAAAGTGGAGGGGTGGAAAGGTGAAGAAACTGGGTCCAAGTGACAGTTTTGCAGCCCTGGTACAACCTCATTTTGGGGAATCCTTTTCATGAACCAATACATTTACTTTTCTGGGCCATTTGGGTCAGATTTTTCTGTTACTTGCAACCAAGGTAACTTACAAAACATCTACCATGTGAAAAGTAAGACATCTAAAACTGCTCACTAATCCTTTGGGCTTGGGAGTTTCATTTTCCCAATGAAATCTCATGAACCACAAACTCACAGGACAATACCCACAGGAGGTGTGTAGAAAGGAAATCAGCTTTCCGTCCATCTGAGAGCTTTTCATTTCCTCTCCCTTTCCCTTAGTCTCCTTTTCTCCTCTCTCCTTCGAAAAGGACCACTGGGTAAATCCTCTTAGGCTGAAGCCAAATGCACTGCAGACTGCCTTAGTCCTACAAAAGGGTGCAGTGAATCTTACAATTTCAAGTATAGGGTGCCCTAACGTCTTGGTGATCTAGATTTTTCCTTCCTTTTGTAGGTAATACACACCATGACCTCTTAAGTATCCATCATTATCTGCTGTTGCTATATAGTGAAGAAAACACAATCAACCTTAATTCCCTGCCTGCCAGCTAAACCTTGGACAGGTGTCAGTACCAACTACAGCTACCACAGGTATAATTACTGGTTCACGTATTGCCTCTCTTCAGGGTGGTGAGGCCCATTTTGAATCCTCTTTGTATGCCTCATTGTCAAGCAAATATTTGAAAATGTCCGTTTATGATGCAGCTGCTAATCTAATTATGGTATTTGGTTGGGTCCAATTTGGCACACATCTGGTGTATATTACAAGGTACAGTTATCCTCTATCCACATCACCTTTTATGGGGCACGGAGCAGTTGCACTGGATCTTGCCCCAATCATTCAACAGCTAAATTTCGCTAAGTCTGTGTAACCATTGGTGCTAGGTTTCTGAGACAGCTTGCTTTAAATTTGCTCATCCCTTCCCCCACCACATTCTCAGCTGCAGGGCCCCAGATACAACTTGTTAATGCCCACAGGATCATCAATTCCTTGATTTCCCCCTTCAGAAATAGGGACACAGAGAACCTTGTTTGGTTGAACTTGGCTGCCTTTTCCAGTTGGGGGAGGGGAGGTACCGGCTATGTGCTAGGTTTGGTATTGCCCTCTTGGCTGCTCTCCCTTGTTGACTAGATTGTTTCAGGGTTAGAGAGGGTAGATGGTTCCACAGATCCAAAATACAGGAAGCTTATAAGCACTGGGCACGTTGTCAGCTCTGGTTACCACTGGCAATGTGTGACCAGGGAACACTCTCTGGCAAGAGCCCCATGGCCAGTACAGTACCTAGGACATGCGTTAGATGTCCCTGCCCAGTAAAACACACACACACACACACACACACACACACACACACACACACACACACATTAAAGAACACATGGGCAGCTCTGTCAGGATCTGGCACCCAGTGCTGGTTCCATGGAACATAACTCTTAGCATCCATTCTCATGATTAATATTGTTCAAACCTCAAAGAAATGTTACTTGTCTCTTGCTCAATGTCCTAAAAACAAAGGTTACAGGCTATGAATGCCATGTAGAATTGTGGCACTGCTGATATTTGAGACTAACACTATTTTAAATCCAAGAGTACCTGGATTTTTTTTTTGGATTAAAAAAACCTGGCAGATTTGTCAAGTCCTTCTCAGATCACATGAATGCAGTGATTCCTGTATTACAAAGTATTGTTCCCCAGAGGTGAGAATCAGCCATTTTCTTCCTTCTTTTGATATTCCAATTTGTGACTCCAGATGTACTCAAGAATTAGCATGGTGTTCTAAGAATTACACATGACAGCCAAGGAATGACAGCAATTCACATTACTCTTAAATGTGTATATATAAATGTGGGAAATACTATATTGGTTTAGATACATACTCTTGTAAGGGATGGCATGCATCACAGAATAAGCGATAGCAACTTGTATGATGAAATAAAATTGTTTTGGTAGTATCTTCTGTGGTAATTTATCATATCATGTGACCTCATTATAATGCTGGATGTGATATGTTCCTGAGTTATCTCTAAACCTGAATATCGCTTTACTTTTTAAAAACGATTTCAGTTTTAAATGCTTCAGCAGAGCACTTTCTCCAAATTGAAATTAATAAACCACACTCTAAGAACTACAGTGATTTAAGAAAGGTGGTCTGATTTGACATTAAGAACGTAAATTTGATTGCCATAACACATATAGTGACTTTGCTAAAATAAAAGTGAAGAAGAGAAATCTATGGAAAAACAAAAATTACTTGTGAATTGTTTGTCTTTATAATATTACCCACGCACACATTATTACCAGCCCACCATCAGAACAGTCAGACATATGCCATAATGACTAAGTTCTGTCATCTTTGACATTTTACTGATATTCGGTCATATAATAAACCCTAGCTTTATACTTATTTTTCTGTTTCATTGGTTTGAAAGTATAATTGCCAGGGTTATAATAGAAAACACCTGAAGAGCTTAATTGATAAGCTTTAAATATTTAGGTGTACGCCACATTGGCCTCCATTCGTCCTCTTGCCCCATCTCGCAGATATTGGCGGCGGCCAGAGAAGGTGCGAACCAGGATCCGGGATCCTCTCCGCTCCCGCTCAGCGCTGGGCTCCCGGCTGAAGTCCTGCAGGTGCCCTGGGGCCCCGCCCCCGCCGCCCACCTCCTCGGGGATTGGCTACCTTGGGCTAGAGGGCGGGCCCAAGATCCGTTTAAAGTTGGGGGTCGTGGGCGCCAGCAGCGCTGGGGGTCGGAGGTGTGAGTGCCGCGCGCTCTCGCTGCATCCAAGGCGGAGTTCCCAGTTCCCTTTGCAACCCGCCTGTTTCCGCACGACCCCCGGCTCGGCTCTTTTGCAAGAAAGAGTCAAAGTCCGGGCCTCGGTGCCTCGCGAGTGTCCGAGCACGCTTGGCGCGCTGGCCCAGGGCGGCGGGGCACGCGTGCGGGCGGGGTGGCGACCCGGGTCGAGAGGGACCCCGGCGGCGTGCGGGGGCTGCAGGAAGCAGGGGCGGCGGCCGCTCGGGGCCCGGCTCGGCGGGGTGAGAGACACCCGGAAACGGATTCCTCTTGGGTGCCCGCGCGAGGCGGGCGTCTCGCAGGGAGCGGGAGGAGCAGGCGGGCGGGCGGCTGCTGAGTAATCCCCGCGGCGGGCGGCGGCGGCGGCCTGGGCGCTCACGTCCCCCGCCGCGCTGCAGCCGGCCCGGCTCCTCCCCCCTCCCCCGGCCCGCCCCGCCCCGCCCCACGCCGCCCCTCCCCCGCCCCGCTCGGCTGCGCGGCGCTCCGGGCAGGTAGAGCCGGGCTCCGGGCGCGCGGGGGCCGCAGCAGCTGCCGCCCCACCTCTCCTCGGCCCTGCGCACAGCCTCGCGCGCCCATGGCCGGCTCGGAGCAGCAGCGGCCGCGGCGGCAGGACGACAGAGACTCGGCCGCGGCGGCGGCGGCGGCGGCGCCCCTGCAGGACGCGGAGCTGGCCCTGGCCGGCATAAACATGCTGCTCAACAACGGCTTCAGGGAGTCGGACCAGCTTTTCAAACAATACAGGTGACCGACGCGCCCGCCTCCCCCGCCCCGGCCACGCGCCCCTCGGGGCCGGCTCGCGCGCTGCAATCCGCCGCGGGCCCCAGAAGCCTCCTCCCCCTCCCATCGGTCACTAATCCTCCCCGGCCCCGGTGCCCGGGTCGCCTCCCTCGGTCTGCGCTGCAGCCGGCGCTTCTGCGCCTTTGTCACATCGCCCCTTTCCACCCCCGCCCCGTTGTCCTTTCCTTGCGCGGGACCCGCCACCCGTCCCCCCTCGCTCCTGCGGTCTCTCCTCACTTTCTCGCTCCCCGCCCCCCCCCCCCCAGAGGGGCACCCAGTGCTTGTCCGCTTCTCTCTCGCGGGTCGCCTTCCCGCCGCCGGGTCCGGAGCCCGTTGGCTTGGGATCTGGGACCGGATGCGATTGGAGGCAGCTGGGAGCCTCAAACTCGCAGTGTTGTGCCCGAGCAGCCTTTGTGACACGGAGCACACCAGCTGCCTCGTGCCGGGTTCTGGTGCCTCGCGTTACTTCGCATCATCGTGCATCTTAGATGCTTCTCTTGTTTGAAAACAGATAAACGCGTAACTGCCTGGCAGTGCAGGAATTAGAAAACTCGGCCGAACTCGGCTTGCGCCCCTCTCTCTGCCTGTCTTCTAGAACTCATTCCTCAAAATGAGTTGCCAATGCCTTTCAAGCGAGTGTGTTTATGATGGACTTGTCTAACTTTAAGAAAATGGAGGGATTGTAAATATACGTAAGCGTGGAAGGAAGAACACGTGTGCTCAGTTAATTGCTTTCTTAAAATCCGCCTTCTAAAAAATGAAAGAACTGAAACCTGGTTGTCTCCTGCGAGTGGGAGGAGCCTTCAGTTTCATTGGGGACCCAAAGCCTCTGCTTTCTGGTTCAGGAAACAAGTTTGTGATTTGCCCCGTCTCAAGGATGTTGATTAGCAGCTTCCCTGTAGGTGTTTAGGAGCCATATGCTTCACACTTCTTAAGACCTGAGTGGCTTGGTAGGAATAAGGGACCGATGTGTGTCCGTGGTTAAGAGCCACAGTCTGTGAGAGGAAGGATACAGTCAGGTATCTGACGTCAGGCACCTGATGTTTTCACACTTCACGGACTGGTGGTTCTATGGTTGGGCTTTCACTTCTTAATGGCAAAGCAGATATCTCACAACAATAAACTTTATCCTAAAGATAGTTTACCGTTAGATCACTTTTTTAATAAAAAATCTGAAAGTGGAAACAACTTGGCTTTACTCAGGACCCTTTGTTTTTAAAGCATACCAGTCTGATTTCAGTCTGAGAATGTACATTTTTTTAAAAAATGTATGATTGACATAGTGCTCTGATTTTTTTTTTTTTTTAAAGACTACCAGTTTGTGGTGTAGGAGAGGGCTGGGGAAAGCCTGAGTCAAGTTTACTCCGTAGCTGCTGCTGATCAAGATACAGTGCTTGCATATTTCAATACTTATTGCTTTGAAATGTTCTGTTACTGGTTTTAGTCATCTTTTTTCCCCCCAAACTTCTTTAGTGTACTTAAATAGTACTTGTAGGTTCTGGTATATTGAAAGCATTAAATAAGGCAAAAATACTGTTACCCAGACAATTTTATGTGCTCCTAGCAGAGGGCGGATTCTGAGTGATAGGAAATTTATTTTTTCACAGAAACAGATATGCACCTAGAAAACAGTTCCTCTGTGGGTGAGTGTGTTGGGGGTGGAGGAGGGGGAAGGTGTCCAGGGAAGATTTACAGGAGCTGTCTACTCGGGTTTTGAAATAGGAATTGAAAATGAAAACAAACTATTGTAGTCTCTTTTTTTCTTGCCAGGCACGGTGCTGGGCTCATTCCTTTATATTCTTACTATTCTAGGGACAACAAAAAGGTGAGCTGTATTTTCATCATGCTAATTTTATTACGAGGGGCTTGAGTCTCTGTGTTTAGCAAGGACCAGGACACAAGCACAGTGGTTCTAAATCAGGGCTCTTTTCCTTATCTCATTTGGCCTGTCTCACTAAAATTACTATACAGTTGACTGTTGAGTAACAGGGGTTTGAACTGCATGGGTCTACTTCTATGTGGATTTTTTTAATACTGTAAGTATATTTTCACTTGTGATTTTTCTTAACATTTTTTCCCCCTCTAGCTTACTTTGCTACAAGAATACAGTACATAACACATAGAATATGCAAAATATTGGCTATCGGTAAGGCTTCTGGTCAGTGGTCTTGCTACTAGCAGTTAAGCTTTCGGGGAGTCAGAAGTTACATATGGATTTTTGACTGCACAGGGGTTTGATGACCTGACCCCAACATTGTTCGAGGGTCAACTGTATCTTGACTTGCCCTCTGACCTTATTTTCCAGAAATTTAAGCTTTTGAAGGGCTGGACAGTGGTAGCATTATCCCATCAGCTTTCCCTTGAATCATCCATTTTGTGACGTGGGAAAGCCTTGCACTCTTGCCACTTCCCACATGTGCTGCTGATCCAGATTTTAGAGAACACAATTGTGTACAGGTGTGGTTGTGGACCAGCGTCCTGCAACCAAGGTTGTAACTGTAGTTTTGCCACTTTTCTAGGTGCTGACTCAAAATTTGCTTCCTTATAAAATGGGAGTAGCGCACATCATAATGTGGTCGTTAGGATTAAAAATAATCCATGGTAGCTGGCATGGTGTAAGCTCTCAGTAAACACGAGCTAGCTTTATACTTGATGCCTTCTCCACAACTGTGCCTTCTTTTCTTTTTTCTTTTTTCTTTTTTTATGCTTTTTTATTTTTGAGAGAAAGAGACAGAGTGTGAGCAGGAGAGGGGCAGAGACAGAGGGAGACACAGAATCTGAAGCAGGCTCCAGGCTCTGAGCTGTTAGCACAGAGCCTGTCGCGGGGCTCGAACCCATAAACCTTGAGATCGTGACCTGAACCAAAGTATGACGCTTAACCGACCAAGCCACCCAGCCACCCTGTGCTTCCTTCTTGATGACATAGTTTGAGTAGAGGGAAAAATGTCCTGTATGCAGGTAACTTTTATATTTAAGGTTAGCCTCACATAGTGCATATGAGAGATTTAGATCCTACTATGTTAGTGGAAAACTGCTGTTCCAAAGTTGAATGGCCTGCTGGAAAACTTAGCAGTGACTTTATTGTAAGTATTCCAGGAGCACCTCCACCTGCTCTTTCCAGAGCAATTTGGTTTTCTCCTTTGTTAGGATTATGTTGTCACAGAAGACCATCCTTTCCCTACAAGTAAACCTTCCAAAATCCTACTACAGTTTAACAATAAGACTATTTTGTATCTGGTGTAACAATGTTCTTAAGGTCATTTTCTCATGCTACATTACTGGGATGATAAAAGTTTCAGCAACAGCTATGGAATGAGAAATGGTTACTTCATAGAAACCGATTATCATGAAGGCCATTCTGAATTAGTCAAAAGTCTGGATTGTGTCATTTAGATATCACAGATCCAGGAATTAGAAATAAATGCACAGTAGAGCCTTTCTTTTGAGCTGTAAGAGGCTCGGTAGTTGGGATTCAAAGTGTAACTGTTACTTCTATTGTAACGCTAGTAATAATGTAACAAGGTGCCCTATTGGTGCAGAGACCCCATCTGTGCACGTGGGAGATGTGTTCCCAGAGGTGGAGGCAGATGGATGCTGCCTTGGGCCCTTTCTGCTTTGAGCCTGAAGACATAACTTTGTACCTTCGTGATACTGACCACCTGAAATCAAATTCCTGTTGTTCATCTTTGGGCTTGGTGATCTCGTGCAGCAGTGCTCACTAGCCACCCTCCCTACACACCACTCTTAACTGATGTTCACATGTGTGACACACACTGAGACCTGTAGGTATTGAGACACACGATAGGTTAGGTGATGGTTACATGAACAAGAACAGGCACTAGATATCAGGTGTTGCGGGGTAGGTACAATGGTGTGGAGGCGTATCCATGGCCTGCTTCTCTGACCTGTAGGTGTGAAGGACAGCAACTTGTAACCCAGCTGGAAGGACACTTTTGTAGGGGAACTGCTGTCTGAGCATGATGATGGGGGAGGAGAAGTTTGGGGAGGAGGGAAATGTGACAGGAGGTGGGGTGGAAAGGGAAGCCTAGGAAATAGTGAAAAGCCCACATGGGAATGTGAAATGGGTGAGCCCTGTGAGCTAGCTGATCAATATTATTAGGTCATCCTGTTTGATGGCTTATTCTGTATTTGTTATTTTTTCAGATCACTGGTTAGTCCGTGTTTCCTGTGAGTCAGCGCTGCTTTTCAGGGTTACTTTGCTGCTAGTGGTCTGGGCAACTCCCATTTTATAATGACCGCGTTCCTCATTGCGGCCCTCACGTCCATGATAAACTCTTGACATACTTTTCTGTTTTTGGCTTGCAGTGTTACTTTTTTACTGTCAGGAGAGGTGAAGCATATTGAGATAGGAGGAAGACAGGAGACATTTGGGGCTCCTGGCCAAAATGAAATTTGTAGCTTTCATTTCACAGGTGGGACATTTTCCCCCCTCCTCCCCTTGTTACTATCATCTCCTCCTGCTTTAACTTCTGGTGTTATTTCTGACTTTAAAACACCTGTGTTCTTAGCCTGCCAACACTACCACTAATTCCTGGCTGTAGGTGTTACTAGAAAGTATTATTAAAAAGTCATTGTCCATTAAAACAAGCATATAGTGTTTATAAGGAATGTTCATTGAGTATAAATATGCATACATTTGGATTTGTTATAGAATTTGTAAGTGGTTGTATTACAGAGTACATTTTTGTTTTTTAAATTATAAAAATGGCAAAAATTTACTAAACAAAAGGCAAGAAAAATTCGTGGTAAGGTAATATGTTTACATTTAAAATGAAAGTATGGATCCTAATTGTCTAACATCTTTTACGGCACCCATGACAAAGCCATATGACCTGTGTCTTATTTGTGAGCATGTTGATTAAAGTCGGTCTTGCTGTAGAAATGTATCCATATAATACAGGGGTTGCCAAGTATGGCCCGTGGGCCAGATCTGGCCAGCTGTTTTTGTAAATAAAGTTTGATTGGGACACAACCACTCTCACTTGATTATGTATTTTCTGTGGCTGCTTGTGCAGTACAGCAGCAGTAATGAATAGCTGTGACCATATGGCCTAGAAAGCCTAAAATATTTATGGTCTGGTCCTTTATAGAAAAAACAAAAACAAAACCATGACTGACCCCTGGTACAAACCAGAGTTCTGTCTGGAAAAACTCAAAAGCCTCTGTAAGAAACCTGGGCTGGCAGGCACCTGAGCCTGAGCCCAAAACTGGGGTAGGTACATTAGAGGACAGGAAGAGCTTGTAGGCCACCTGTGTTTTCTGCATGATCTGGCTGTTCCCAGACAACAGCATGTTCGTACCTTGCTGCTAGAGTTTATGGAGAATCCATAGTTGCAGAAATTAAGAAAAGGAGAAGCAATGAAAAGCAGAAATGGTGTAAGGGAACTGGCAGGAAAGACAGGAAACTCCTCTGTTGCGTTTTTTCCATCCTCAACTTAGGGCTGTGTTTTGTTTTGTTTTTTAAACACTCATTCACCCCCGCCCCCCCAATTATTGTACTTTCTAGAAAGGTTCCAATTAAATATTCATTTTAATTGGGATTCTCTTAAAAATGTAACTGACTGTAGACTAATGGGAGAACCTATATGTAGGAAATCACCAGAAAAAGTGAATATTCTGTGAGTATAGTATAGGTATATGTATGTGTATATACACACACACACACATTTATATCCACAAAGTTAAAGATATAAACCTTAAAAGAATCTGTGTGTTCGGAGTCCTGCATACTGCATTAATAAGTAGTTTGGGGAGATGGCCTGCTCCTAGTTGGGGGACTTACACTCACTGAAATGAAGTTTTGTGTTCTTCTTTATTTGAGAGAGAAAGCGAGGAGGAGAGGGAGAGAGAGAATACCAAGTAGGCTCCACATTGTCAACGCAGAGCCTGATGCAGGGCTTGAACCCAAGAACTGTGAGCTTGTGGCTCGAGCCCAAATCAAGAGTCGGACATTGAACCAACTGAGCCACCCAGGTCCTCTGAGAGAGAAAGAATATTGAAGCATAGAACACTTTCTTTTCTAGTTACCTGAAACCACTTGTAGATCCCCAAACATACCATATTTAAGAGGTCCAGATCTTTTTGCTCAGGTTGTTGTAGCTCCATTTTCACACCCTAGTCTCCTTTGCCAGGATCCCTCTCCTTACCCAGCAACAGCAGTGGAACTTTGAAGAGGCTAATACTGAGAAGAGCTTTAGAGGAGAATATAGAGGATGTACAGAAAGTAGATGGCTGGGCAGCAGAGGATTCCCCTCTTATGTCAAAACTTTGCCTAGTGCCAGATCTACCCTGGGAGAGGGGCTGGGGTTGGGTGGGGGGGCTCTGCTCTTGGTCTTATACCTTTTCCACCACTTACTCTGTTCCCTGAATTCTTAGTATACTGTTCATCCAGGACATAGGTCCGATTTGGGATTGAATTGCCTTTGTGGGCAAACATGGGAATACAGTCACCACTTAAAGCCTTTTTATGTTGGGAGGGGGGATGCATTCCAGTTTTTGAATAAGGGACTTTGTTGCATTTTTTAAAATTGAGGTATAATTGACATGTTAATTTCAGGTATACAACATAAAAGACATTTGTACCTATTATGAAATGATCACTACAATAAGTATGCTTGACATGCCTCACCATACATAATTACAAAAAATACCTTTGTGTAGAACTAGCCATAAATTTGGTGTGTCAGAGGAGAAAGTCAAAACTGCCCGGCAGCTGATTTGGAGATTGAAATAGGGGCTTTTCTTTGTGTGTAAAGGTGGTTGATGGTTTGCCATTTCAGTGCTTTTCCCTAGCTAAGATTGCTTTCTCCATCTCTTCCTCCTTGCTCAAGAATTTCAGAACACAAGAAATACACATATACAACAGGTAGTTACTCCTGTCTTACAGGAAGATGGTCCGTTATTACAGAGTAAACCCCTACTCTGTCTACTGTTTGTGGGACAGTGAAGGTGAGAAGCTGGTCCTTTGAGGAGGTACTGCTTTACTTAATATCTTTCAGTCTGCCTCAGAAATGGTCCCTTTAATACTTTGTCTTGTCCACAGCTGTGATGTCTGTGAAATCACTGGTTTAGGTGGCTTACTTTCACCTAGTGGTTAATAGTAGATGGTGCGGACTGTATGCCAGGCCACACATCAGTCCTGGAATGTTCTTTATTTGATCCTCCTGCAGCGCTGTGAGGGGTGCTCTTGTTATCTCCTTCTCACAGGGGCTGCAGGGGGGTGGGGAGCACAGTTACTCTGGATGACCTGCCCAAGCTTCCACAGTTGAGTGGGAGAGCTGGGCGCAAACCCAGGCCAGCAGGTGCCAGAGTCTGTGTATTTGACTGCTACACTATACTACCACTCTTCTTAACCTTTACAGGATGAAATGCTCACCTGTGTGCTCTAAGGTCATTTTGGGGCGACATCCCGGTAATATGCAAACCACCCTAACATGACAGGCTGCCAGGGGGCAAGGAGTCTCCCGAAGCTATAGACCCTTTGTGGCTCCCAGTCTTCTATAGGATAAAGGTCCCAGCTGGGCATAGATGTCCTCTGATCTGGCCTGTCTGCTTCACTGACTCTTCCCTCATTCCCCTCCCCACTTGTGCTGGGGTATTTTGTATCCTCTAACTTGTTCTGACTTCTCCAAGATGCAGCTCGGATGTCTGTGAAGAGATGGTATGAGGCCTCAGTGCCCCCACAGGCTCCTTCCATCCCTTTCTTCACTGGTGATGGCTGGACACTGTTTGCACAGCTACCTCTCTGGTATGAGCGAACTAAGACAGTAGAGAGAGGTGGACTCCCTGGTCAGGGATTCCTGGCCTTCTTCTAAAGTTGCTGGAGTAACGTGAGGTCCAAGAGGTCTTCTGGGCATATCCGCATCCCTTTATTTGCCAGTCAGCAAGTGTAGCCCAGGGGTCATGCTCTTTAGGAGCTCTGGAAGCTCGATTACTCAGTCCCCTCCCCATGCTGATGTATGCCGGGTGGGTCTCCTGACTCAGTGCAGGTGCTCTAGAGCAATACCGGTGCCCCCGGAATTGACACACTGCTTCTCAGAACCAGAGAACAGAACTCCTGTCTGGCCTGTCAGCCTCTTTCCTTTGGTGCATTCAGGCTGCCCGGTGCTTCGTGTAGGGCAATAGGGAGCAAAGCTGCCACTGAGCACACGCTGGCCTTGACAGGTGCAGTCAGAAGGAAGGAGGAGTGCTCTGATGAAGTGGCCCTGGGGGGCGGGGGGCGTGGCAGCGCTGGGGATTGCCGTCCTCTGACTGAGCTGTCCTCTGCTCAGTGTTGTGTGTGGCTAAGAGGCAGCCTATGCTAAGCGGCCAGTCCTTTGTTGTCTGTTATCAGTCACCTCCAAGGCTCTGGGATACTCTTGGTGGGGGGGAGGGGTGGCATGACATGTTCCAGTGATACTTGCCTCTTAGGTGGGAGAAGGCAGGAATCTAGCTTCCCTAATCCCAAATCCCTGTCCTGAATTTCAGGAAGAACTGGTCTTGGGGGGAACTTGGTGGCTGGGAGCAGGGGCTCTCAGCTGTATCAGATCTGATGCCCTCTTTTTATAATATATTGTAATTCCCTTCCTGTGATCCTAAAATAAAATTGGCAGATGACATGACCTGTTCACAGTGTCTAAAGGTCCATAGAATGCCCAAATGCTATTCTAAAGGAGAAAAAAAAATTCGTAATATAAAAATTGCATGTATTTTAAAATATAAATGGTCGCTACTCTTTCATCAGATGATGAAGTTAGGTGCTTGTGCCTGTGTGTAAGGACTACCTTTGGATTTAAGAAAAGATCAGAAGCCATTCCATAGAAAAATGAGAGAGAGCTGGTGCACTTTGAAATAAAAGAGGTGGAGAAATACCTTCACTGAAGTAGGGATAATACGTCAACTCCAAAAACACTGTTGAAGTTGAGCAAGCAAGGAAGTGCGACATTTTCGCAATGAGCTAGGCTGCCTGTGTCAGGATAGCATCAAAATCATTGGTTTCCTGCGCTGGGACATGGGATGTGTGCTGACAGTGTGTCTCAGAAAATAGGTCTCCCGTCTTTAAATCCGTCGCCAAGCCAAGTGCTTTGGAAACCAGACCTGTAACAGCGGTCTAGGATGAGAGGATGAATTAAAAAGGCTTATAGGGAAGTTGAGGCGAGGATAAGGGGGTGAGGACAGTATGAGAGTAAGAATAAAACCCCAAATAATTTCTCTATTCACTTTTTGTGATGAAACTCAATATGGTACAAATTTTGAATATAGGATGGCAAAAATGAAATCTATTAGTGAAAATAATTGGTATCCAGTATTTCATGGCTCTTTAAAAATTTGTTTGGCTTTAAACATATTTAAAGGAGCTTTCAAAATCCCTGCTCCATTTGGCATGAGGTGGCCACACATGCTGGCTGGTGTCGCTGCTGTGTCCCGTGCCACAAGCCGTGTTGCTGTTGGTGGCATACTTCTCTAAAATTGTGAGTAAATCTTGGTAAACCGTATGTTTAAACAGTGCCAGCATGACCTTGTACTTCATTGCCAATGGAAGTAGGGTTCAAAAGTTGTTGAGAAGTTGTGCAGGACATGGCACAAGGTCCAGGACTCTCCCACGTTGCAGGGTGTCTTACATCCATGGCCCATTCCACTGTTGTCACTGTGTTGCCCCCAAATGTCACCGTGGATTTCCGAAACCCCTCTATTGAGAGGCACTGAGCTTGGGGCATGAGGCTCAAGACAAGGTTTGGTCTCTGCAGCTGGAATCTTGAGGCTGCAGGGAGCAGCACAAGGGTGAGGTCTTTCTGGTGACAGGAGGAGAAGGGCTGCCCAGGCTGCTGTTGCTGCTGCTGAAGGAGTGTGGTGAATAAGGCGGGTCCTCCATTGCATCTGTGACAGAGCCCCGGGTGGGGTGCCTCCAGTGCTGGGCCCCACGCGTTACTACTCCTATACACTGGCTTTTCCAGATCTCTGTCTCCCTCTCCCTCCTGCCCCATGCCTGCTTCTAGGGCCCAGAGAGCTCCAGGAAGGGCTCTTAGAACTGGTTCTTCTGTCTCCCGCCATGTGGGTGGAGAACCCCTTCTCTTCTTGTCACTGTGGGGCTAGCTTGCAGGACCCATGTCTTTGCATCCTTAGGTGACTTTTTTTCAGAGCCCTAGTCTGTCTTCCCTGTCCCCACTCAAGTCTTCTTAATTTTTAATCTCCGGGTATAAACTGGTGCATGGGTCCACATCCTTTTCATGGAGTGAGCAAGCTTTTTGCTAAGTAGGTTACACACACACACACACACACACACACACACAGGCCAAATCCCCAGGAATCAGGACACAGTTACCCCAAAGTTACACAGCCAAGGAGATGACAAAGTGATTCTTCTCAATTGGGAGGAAATAGGGCAGAATGCTTCATGATGATTTTCTGTTCCATTGGGCTTAGAAGCAGCAAGCAGGAAACACCCACATATAGCATTTCATCTCTGATAGGGTGCCTCCATACACAGATGTAGAACTTCTCCTGTCCCACCCTCAACTGTGATGTCAGCTGCATCCCGTAATACATGTTTACATGTTAGTTCAACCTGTTCTTCAGCTCTTGATGGCACCATCCTGTTCCTTGCTGGGTGGGGCTCCAGGAAACTTGAGTCTGGGCATGATGTGTCTGTCTCTGAGTTCCTACAGTTCACGACCATGATTTGCTGCCTTTCCCACGTCAGCCTTCTTGCCATCTAGATAGAGGCCTTTTGCTTTGTAATTGTGCTTTCTTGCCTCCTGTAGCAGCCCTCCAAGTTTTACTTCAAGTAGATCACTCCTCCAAAAGTAACCATCACCAGATAAACAGATTTTTAAATGTTTGTATCATTTTATCTTTATCACAAGTTAAAGTTTTGGTGCTATTCTAACAGGGCAGAGAATGAGGGAAAATGATGTTTTGTATCTGAATCCAAGTTGAATTTGCTAAATGACAGAGATTCAGGTTTTGAGAAACAGTTGGATTAAACTAAAATCCATGCTGCTTGACCTCTTTAGGATTGTTCCTGGTATAATGAGTCACTGTCAAGGCTTCAAGTGTTTCTTCCCCCCTCCCCATTCTGAACAGTGAATTGCAGAACCTCAGGTTCTGTATTGTCAGCTGATCTCTGGAGCAAAAAAGGACTTTATCTTTGCTTCTTGTAAATCATGCTCACCTTCTTTATTTATGTCTCAAAGAAGCAGGTTGAATTCAGCTGCATGCTTGTGACTCTGGAACTATCCAAGGTGAGGATGAGGCTGCTTTTTTGTAGGCCTGCGGTTGTTGGAGTAATTGGGTTTCTCCCTTTCCTTTGCATTATAGCAAAGTGTGCACCAGTTTTATTGCCCAGGAAGGAGTTTTATTGATATCTAGAATGTCATTTGCTTCAGCTGTTGACCACAAAGATCCAAATGTTTTTTGGTTATTTGATGATTGATGAGACACTCATTACTTTGAATTATCAAAATCACACCTTGAGCAAGAAATGATTTCTTTTCACGTAGCGCAGAAAAAGAGAGAAGGGCCATGAGAGAGGGGCCATGGCTGTCTAAAGTCTTAGCCAAGGGACCTGTCATATTGGAATTCTTAAGTTCTTGTTCTGGTGAAATTGCTCATGTAAAAATGGCAAGAAATGAAAGAATGGTTTGGGTGTTTTTCTGTAGCCCCTGTGTGGCATCTCAGATCTGGGCTTAAGCTGATAAGAGAGTTGTTGTCTCTAACTTGAAATTGTGAGTTTTTCTCTCAATAGAAGAATGTTGGATTTTATTTTAGAGTGAAATAAAACCAGACCTCATCAGAGCTTTCTGTGTAAGCCTACATTTATAGTTAAGGAAGCTTATGAAGAATGAAGGAAACACAAATGAAATTTTCTTGGGCCTGTGTTCTTCTAAAAACTAAAGGAAAAATATAGGTTCCCTGGTGAGAGACCCACAATTCCATATGAAGTTCAGTGTTGTTTACTAAGACCTATTTTACTAAAAGTTTATTATGAAGAATACGCCTGTAGTTTCACTTTGAAGTCTTTGAGTAATAGAGAAATCTGAAATTTCGAATTGATTATATAAAATAGTATTTGAATTGCTTGTATAAACAGCTGTGTTTAATCTTCAATTAAAGTATTCATGCAGTGTGTGGATTATTGACACACATAATACAGGGACCCTATTATAATTCAAAGATGAGAAAATATGTTGAGCAATTTTGTTATTTTAAAGATAACCCCTGTTGGAGGATTGGTTGGAAAGGCTTCTTAGGTAATCAATAAAATTTTTTTGGGTGATCTCTTTGGAAGTTGCTAATGATGCTGGTCAGCCTGATATTGGTATAGAATGGAGATGATTGAGTTATCTATTTGTGTGATTTATGATGGAGAAGGAGCTAATGCTAATGAGTTAGGAAGATATTGGATACACATTAATGACAGAATTAGGAAAACTAAAAAAAGTTGACTTTATTTAGCCCGAAGAGTTATTTTCAGAATAGATCAGTAACTCTAAATGAGCATCAGGCCTTAGCAATAAATGAATACGAATTAGCAAAGCTAGAGAGGAATCGGAATAAAGTTAAAAGTATTACAGTCTTGTAATCATACAACAGTCTTGGTTTTTGCTTGCGTTACTGTGCAGGCAAATGGTAATCAAGTGGTAATCAAGTGGGTAATCAATGCTTACTGTTAATGCGCACTGTGTCACGTGCATTTCACCCTTAATCCCAATTCTCTGCACAGCCTTGAGGATAAATAGTAGTGTTATCACTTTGCATGCAACAACGGGAAGGCTAACAGAACACAAGTTAAAAAGATGGTGAGTGGAAGATCTGAGCCCATCCCCAGAGTGTATGCTATTTCCCCTGCTTTCTCCGAAAGAGTCCTCTTGTTATTGTTGAGCATTACCCAGCAGTATTGCAGGCCCCTTGTTTAGCTTGGTGGTCTACTGCACGTTTGGTCTTCTCGTGCTCCACTTGAAACAAGGTTATACATACCAGAAGTCTAGAAGGCTCTCTTGGCACCTCCTCTGTCTTACTCATCCTCTGTGTTTCTCTTGCCATTCACTTCTCTTCTTTTCCACCACCAGCACCTAGTTAGTGCAAGCCTCCTCTGACTTAGATCATTGCAGTAGCCCAGTTGTCTTCTTCATAACCCCTGTTCCTTCTGCACCTCTCACCATAGTGATCTTTTCAGTGTGTGAGTCTAATTATGTTGCCTCTGTGCTAGGCTGAAAAACGGTTCTCCAAAACAGTATCTGTGTCTTAATCCCTGGAATCTCAGAGTATTACCTTATATAGCACCCCCCCCCCCCCCAAGGAAAAGTCTTTGAAAAGATATGATGAAGTTAAAGATTTAAGATGGCAGGATCACCCAGCTGTATCTCTAATCCACCCAGATTAGATCGATGCACTCATGTCCTTATAAGAGAGCAGCAGGGGGAGATTTTACACACAGAAGAAGCTGATAGGAAAACAGAGCAGAGAGAAAATTTGAAGATGCTTATGGCTACCATAAGCCCAGGAATGCAGTGGTCACGAGTACCACACCACACTACTGATGCAGTAGCCGGGGAATGGATTCTCCCCTAACGCTTCCAGAGGGAGTGCAGACCTGCCACCAGCTTACCTCAGCCCGAGGAAACTGATTTCAGGCTTCTGGCCTCCAGAATTGGGAGAGAGAAATTTCTGTTGTTGTAAGCCACCAGGTTGGTGGTAAGTTGTTAACAGCAGCCCCAGGAAACGAATACAGCCTACCACTGCTCTCAGGATTAGGACTAGAACCTCCCACAGGAACTCTGTGGCGTGGCTTGGCCCTGCTCGGTTGGTCCCTTGACCATGTACTGCCTAATCTTTTTTTTTTTTTTCTTCTATTTTCAATATTGTCCTTGTGTTCCTTATAGGTTATAGCTGTACAAAGCCCAGTGAACTCATCCTGTGAAATAGACTTATAGCTCTGTTTTTCATCTGATGCTTTATCTAAAAATGAAAAGTAAATTTGCTTTAAATTGACAGTGATTTCGGTCTTAACAAGCTGTAGAATCTATATTAACCTTTATTTAAAGTATCAATACTTTGCCAAGTTTTATCCTTCTATAGCCTCTTCTTGCATTGCTGTGCTGTTGCTCTGCTCTTTGACCTCTAACCACCATGGTCTTCAGATTTGTGAAGGTTCTCCACAAATCCTGTTCCTTTCCTCTGGTCGTCTTATCTCAGTTTGTAATTATACAGAGATAGCACTCGCTTTGCTTGGTTCTGATCTGTATGGGTTTCAGTTACCAGAGTTTAGTTAAGTAAGACCAGATAACAGGGCTCAGATTTCAGTTACCCCATGTTTGAACTGTGAGTAACGGTATACACAAGCTGCTGGCTTCAGCCTGCAAGTCCTCGCATGTATAACAGATACACATCATGGTCAGTGACCATGTCACTTCTATCAGAGTTTGCCTGTGTTGGTCACTGTGCATCTACCTGTTCATTTCCCACACAGACCGCAAAGTGTGTCCTTGTGTGCCTCCTTGCCTCGTAGGGATAAACCCATATGACATTTCACAAAAATGGATAACTGAAAGAGGGAATTGGCCAACAAAGATGAAAGTTCAGCAAGAAGTGATAATATTGGAGTTGAGATATGAATCAAACATAAATGGAGTTATGGAAGGAAAAGCTAACGTGAGAATGTCCCTGCCACCTTTTGAGAGATGACACATGTGGCCATGGGTGCCTGGTGAAGGCATTCTTATTGACACAGGGGGGAAAGCGATGTGAGGAAAAAGTTGTAGATGTCCCAGAGTTGGTGATGCAGGCAAACAATTTCACGTTAAAGACTCTGGATGGGGCACCTGGGTGGCTCAGTTGGTTGAGCCTCTGACTTTGGCTCAGGTCATGATCTCACAGTTCGTGAGTTCAAGCCCCACATGGGGCTCTCCACTGTCAGCGCAGAACCCACTTCAGATCCTCTGTCCCCCTCTCTCTGCCCATCCCCTGTTTGTTCTCTTTCTCTCTCAAAAATAAACATTTAGAAAAAAAAAAGTCTCCGGTATCTCACAACAAAGACTAAAATTCATACTTAGTAAGAAGTACAACAATTCACGCAGCCTTAGCAAAAATGCTCACTGTGCATCGTTAAATTACGTGACAAGAAGGCAAGTGGGCTGTTCAGATATTCTTAATAGAAGTAAAGTACATTACAAAGAAGCAAAGTACATTAATGCCAATGCCTAAAAAATTATAGCCCACTAAATTTTCCTGTATATTTTTCATGTCCCTGTATATTTGTAAGTTTTTAATGTTTTAAAATTCTTTAATTATAAAACATTCATAGGAAAAAGTTTACCATTTTAGCCATCTCAGTGTACAGCTCAGTGGTAGGAAGTACAGTTGTACAAATGCATCACCGTCCGTCTCCAGAACTTTTCTCATCTTCAAATGGAAACTCTATCCATGAAATACTAAATCCCTATTCCTTTCTTCCCTCATCCCTGGCAACCACCATTCTACTTATCTCCCTGAATTTGACTGCTCTAGGTACGTCGTGCAAGTGGAATTATACAGTATTAGTCCTTTTGAGACTGGTTTATTTCATTTAGCATAATGTCCTCAAGGGTCATCCATGTTGTAGTGTGCATCAAAATTTCCTTTTTAAGGCTGAATGATATTCCATTGTATGTATATACTACATTCTGTATATATGTATGTTGTATGTTCATCCATTGATGGACACTTGGGTTGCTTCTACCTTTTGATTATTGTGAGTGATGCTGCTAAAATATGGACATTCAAACATCTGTTTGAAGTCCTGATTTGTTTGTTTGGATATATACCCAGAAATAGAATTTCTGGATCATGTGATAATTCTGTTTCTAGGAACTGCCATGGTGTTTTTCATAGTGGCTGCACCATTTTACATCCCCGCCAACAGTGCACGAGGATTCTAATTCCTCTTCATCTTTTCTAAAACTTGTTCTTTGTTTTTTTGATAGTAGTCATGTTCATGGGTATAAGGTGATATCTCACTGTAGCTTTGATTTGCATTTCCCTAATGATTACTGGTGTTGAGTTGTATTTTGTGTGCTTGTTGGTCACTTGTATATCTTTTTTTTGGAGAAATACCTATTCAAGTGCTTTGCCCATTTTTTAATCAAGCTGTTTTTTGTTTGTTTTGTTGAGTTGTAGGATTTCTTTATATATTCTGGATATTAACCCTTATCAGATATGATATGCAAATATTTTCTATTCAGGGATTGCATTTGCCTTTTCACTCTGTTGATAGTGGCCTTTGAGGGATGGTTTTAATTTTGACATAGTCCAATTTATTTTTTCTTTAGTCACCTGTGATTTTGCTGTCACACCCAAGAAATGCTTGCCAAACCTAATGGCATGAAGCTTTTCCCCAATGTTTTCTTCTAAGAGTTTTTTAGTTTTAGCTCTTAAGCTTATGTCCATTTTGAGACTGTGTTCCTTGAGATGAAACACTCTGTGATTTCCTCACTATTTTATCCCCAGCGCATAGCCTAATGTCTGGCAAGTAGTATGTGCTTAGTCCCTAAATGATGTGTGAGTGGTCCTTGTTTTCAAACATGGGTTTTACTGGGGTCCCACTATATGTGCCATGCATCGCCCACCCTTCAAATGTGTGGCTTCTTTGTGGTAGGGGATTGGTCTGGGGGATTAGAAGGTAGCATTGCAGGATCTCAAATGAACTCTCTCAGTAGGAGAATTAGATAACACTCTGAATGGATTTCTCTCACTTTTTTGTAAGGCTTGCCTACATCAGACATTCTGTGTAGGGTTCACTTGGTATTCTCCATTTAGCGCTCTGACACTGTATATGATCCCTTTTGAAATACAAAATTTGGTACAAATGTATGATGGTAGTAAAGTGTGGATGGTGGCAAGATTGCTTTGTGTACTCCTAGTGGTCATAAAGGGATAACAGTATTTTGTGCTGCTGTGCAGCTGTGGAAGGCAGGTACCATGGGTCAGGTTAAGAGAAAGACCTTCAACTTCTTTCATTCTTCAGGCTACATACAGAGACTTCCCTGCAGGTGGGGCCTCACTTGGGGTCAGTAAAATACAACAAAGTGACATTTGCCATACAGCACATCCACATACTCTGAATAGTCCAAAGCAGGTCTAGTGAGGACATTTAGCTCTTATAATTCAACATCAGGTTCTATATAAAGGTAATGTTTGCATAAAACCAAATCCTCATTATGTTCATTAATAGATTATACATTTTTGGGGGCATCTGGGTGACTCAGTTGAGCGTCCGACTTTGGCTCAGGTCATGATCTCACAGCCTGTGAGTTCGAGCCCCACGTCAGGCTCTGTGCTGACAGCCTGCTTCAGATTCTGTCTCTGTCTCTCTCTGCCCCTCCCCACTCGTGCTCTGTGTCTCTGTCTCTCAAAAATAATTAAGCATTAAAAGAAAATTTTTAAAAATTTATACATTTATTGAACATCTACTGTTTTCAAATCACCACAGCAGCTGCTAGGAGGAGACAGAGGTGTATAATATCCATTCTCTGACCTGAAAGAGGTACCAGTGTGGTGAGGAAACTCCTCACAGCAGTTCATTTAAATGAAATCCCATCATGACACTAGAAACCAGAAGCAGCGTTTTAGTCTGCGCGGGCTGCCGTACCATGGAGTGGTGGCTTAATAACAGAAATGTAATTTCTGACTGTTGTGGAGGCTGGATGTTCAGGATCAGGGTGCGTGGTCAGGTAGTGGCTAGAATTCTCTTGTTGGCCTGCAGATGGACCACCTTCTCACTCTGTCCTGGCCTGGTCTGTTCTCAGAGTACGTGTGGAGAGTGAGAGGGCGAGGTCTCATTTTCTCTAATAAAGTCACCAGTTTTACAAGATTAGGGCCCTACCCTCATGACCTCATTTAGCCTTAATTACCTCCTAAAAGCCCTGTCTCTGAATACAGTCACATTTGGGTTAGGACTTTAACAAACGGATTTGGGGGGTGGGTGTGGGTATGTAATGGAGTCCATAGTAACAGGGATGCCAGACCTTATTGAGGACTTAGAGTGAGCCAGGCACTATGCTGTGTGTCCTTATTCAGTCATCCCTGCAGCCCTGTAAGATAGACATTGCCATTTCCCCCTATTTTACAAATAAGGAAATGGAGGCTCAGAAGATTGTTTTTTCAGGCCTGCTCAGCAGAGTCAGAATTTGAACCCAGGACCCTGGAATTAGGGGAGTGTCGGAGGAGGTGGCCTGAGGATAAGTAGGGAAGTAGCCTGGGGCTCTCGGGTGAGGAGCGGCCTCTGACTCTGCACACTTTGTATTAGGGGCATGCTGCTCCCTAGCTGCACGTAGAGAAGTGTATTAAAAGCAGTGACGGCGGTCCATGCCAGTAAAGTAGGTCTTGGGGGTGGGGGTCCATGTTGTATACAGAACCACGCAATTTTAGCCTTGTCTCTTGGGCAGTAGGGAGTCATTGATGGCATTTGAGCAGAAGAGTGATGGGATTTTGTTTTAGAAAGTTAATTCTGGGGGCAGCATACACAGTAAATCTGGAGCTCAGAAAACACGGTAGCAGTTGTTTTAGACCATGTGGGCCCTGCTAGGGTAGGGAACAATATACGTGAAAGCTTTTAGGAAGTATAATCAATGGGACTGTCTGGCTTTGGTTTAACTTTTGTTTGTTGGAGGAGGAGTGGAGAATGTTGGGGGTCATTAGCTAGATTGTGCTGCTACTGAGAGAAGGAATACAGAACGAGGAACACATTGGAAGGATTAAGTAATATAACAGTTTCTTTACCAATTTGGCATAAATTGAGAAATGTTGCACCAAGTGTTTTAACTCTCTTGGGAAAGAAACATGTGGTATTGAATATTGAAAAAGGACTTAAAGTAGCTAGTTGAGTATATTGGAGGCCTCTTATCCACTGTGATTGGATCACTATTGATTATTTAATTTGAGATTGTAAAAATGGAAGAACATTGAGTAAACATTTGTTCTGACTTGTGCTGTATGACCAGGACCATTCCTTTGGGAATTTGCTGTGGATTTTCAAGTTGGCTTTCTTGCCTAAACCACACCTCTGATGCATTCCTGTGATTTTCAAGATCCTGGGCTTTATTTATTTTTAATTTTTATTTTAGTGGAAGAACATGCGAGTAGGGGAGAGGAGCAGAGGGGGTGGAGAGAGAGAATCCCAAGCAGGCTCCACACTCAGCGTAGAGCCCAATGCAGGGTTCAATCCCACGACCCTGGGATCATGACCTGAGCTGAAACCAAGTTTCAGCTCAGTTCAACCTACCGAGCCACCCAGGCATCCCTCAATATCGGGGGCTGTAAAGTGGAGCCAGATGTTGAAGCCAAAGCAATCGGGTGGAAGCTCCTTGGTTTTACAAGTATGTTGTCCCCTCACCCTCACTAATCCAAGAGAGACTTTTAAAGTCCTGTGCCTTCATCAGATTTTTCAAAGCATTTAATTATTTTTCACCTATGTAGTACTTTTTTCATACCCTAATTTCATCTATCTACATAATAAAAAATGAATCCTATCACTTCAGTCATAAAATCAGTAGGCACAAACACATTTGGGAGTAATCACCAGTGAGTCTCCGTTGGCACAGGAGCAGAGTCCACTGGCTTGAGTGTTCAGTAGGTGAAGGGCATCTATTTTTCTCCCTCTAATGTTGGTTCATCTGGAGATTTAGGTGAGCGAAAATTGGTTGAGTTTCTACTATGGTGTGTATTTTGTGTGCGTGTATGCATACAAAATAAGGACAATTGTAGACCTCCATTTGAAATGGTAGTACCATATTTTTCTGAGCTACATTCTGAATTTCTGATTATGTTTAGAGCAGTTACCAACAGGAAATGTAGGTTGTAGGAAGCATTATGTGATGCTAGTTTAAAATGAAACTGGTGTTCATGGAGTTCTCATGAGATACAGTAGTGAAATGAAATGAATCAAGTTCGAGAAAAAATGTGCGGGAAATGAGGGACTGTTGAGTTTACCAGAGAGAGGCGCAGAAGTAGTTGTTTTAGAAAAGGAGATTTTGATTTATATGTCATTTCATAATTTATGACTTCTTAGATTCCTAATGCCATCAGTTAAAATGATCACTGCTGCACAATCAGCCCACCTACTTTCTAGCAAGGCTAAAAGCACAGCTAATTGTAGCTTCTAAAACAGCCTACACATGTGGTCCATTATAGCAGAAACTCGGTTATTTCCCTTGATGACAGGATTAGCATTGATTAGCTAGCACAGGAAGAGAACCACTGTTGGCTTTTGAGAACACTAGTCTCTACTTTGCAGAGAGCCCGTGTTTGATGGGGCTCTGGTAAATGGCTGGGCAGTGCAGAAAGCACCCAGCCAGGGCCTCAGCAGTGTGGTAACGGTGCAGGAGAGAGAAGGCGCAGGAGTGCTTCTGCCCCCTCAGAGGAGGTAGGTGCGACACGTTCTGACTCCGGTCCAGCAGGAGGATTGGCCTTTGTAACTAGGTTAGGAATCGCTAATTAATTGTGAACTTTCTTAGTGACCTCTTCCCTCTCCTATTTCCCTGGTTTGCTTGCCTGCTTGCTTTGTTTGTTTGTTTGTTTATGAGAGATAGGGCACATAGGGAGAGGGGCAGAGAGGGTGAGAGACTCTCACCTACACACTCAGTGCAGAGCCTGATGCAGGGCTAGATGTCACAACCTAGGGTTCATGACCTGAGCTAAAATTAAGAGTAGGCGGCTCAACCAACTGAGCCACCCAGGTGCCCCTGTTTTAGTTATTTTAACAAGGAGAGAAATTGAAGCTTTTAATAATTTTTAAATTTCTTAATGTTTATTTTTGAGAGATAGAAAGAGAGTGTGGTGGGGGATAGGCAGAGACGGAGACACAGAATTCAAAGCAGGTTCCAGGCTCCAAACTGACAGCACAGAGCCCGACTTGGGGCTCGAACCATGAATTGTGAGATCATGACCTGAGCCAAAGTTGGGTGCTTAACCAACTGAGCCAACCAGGTGCCCCGAAGCTTCTAATAATTAAAAAAATTTTTTTTAACGTTTATTCAGTTTTGAGAGAGAGTGTGAACAGAGGGAAGGGCAGAGAGAGAGGGAGACACAGAATCCGAAGCAGAATCCAGGCTCTGGGCTGTCAGCACAGAGCCCAACGCGGGGCTTGAACTCACAAACCGTGAGATCATGACCTGAGCAGAAGCTGGACCCTTAACCAACTGAGCCACCCAGGCGCCCCAGCTTTTAGTAATTTTAAATAGTAGTGTGATACTGCTTTTTCTCTTTAAATCACTCCAGGTTTTAAACATACAAAAAAGTGTAGCATATTATAAAAATATGGATGCCCTTCATAGAGGTAACAGATACTAATATTTGCCATATTTAGTGTTTTTTTTTTTTTTTTTTAGAGAAATACATTGCAGATATAGTTAGGATCTGCTCTGTGTTCCAGGACAATTGCAGTTTCCTTCTCTTCCTCCCCAGAGGCAGCCCTGCTATCCTCGTGTTGGTGTGGGTCTTTGCTGTCCACGTTTATACCTTTATTGCAGGTCCCGCTCCATAAACAATATATAGGTTTGTGTTTTTAAGTGTCCATAATGAGTATCTTTTGCACTTTGCATTTTTCACCCATTTAAAAATTTTTTGAAGTCTACCTGGGTTTGTTTATATATGTGTGTGTATACACATATACATACACACGCATACATATACTCATGTGTATATATATGTATACATGTGTGTATGTATCTATGTATATGTATATATGAGTATATGTATATATGAAGTATATAAATTAAGTATAATCATTTTAACTGTTCAACGTAGCATTTTGTTGTATATACAGATGATGTAGTTGTTACCAATAACTATTTGGGTGAGTTCCATTTCTAGGGTCCCTAACAGTGTTTTAGCGAACATCTTGGTACATGTCTTATACATGCAAAACATGTATCTGGATATATATCTAGATGTGGAGTTGTTTGGTAGAAGGATCAGTGTTGTATATTGCCAGATCTCTCCTGGGAGCTTTACAGGGGCTTATAGATTTGTCTTGAACTGTCTCTCCTTTCTTAAATAGAATATAATTTTGATTTTAAGACCTAAAAAGACTTTAAAAAAGAGCAAAAATACCTTGTTTGTACTGATGCAGCATAAATGAGTAGTGTGCCTAATGCTATTTAGGGTCTCAGGGATTTTTCATTTAGCCAGTCAGGTATTGAAAATCCCCTGTGCGCTGAAGCATGGTGGGAGCCTCCGTGAGTAATCTGTGAGCAGGTACCGTGCCTCTCAAAGATTCCTGTGTGCGGAGCCTGCAGTGATAAACTAGTCTCTGGCCTCAAGAAACTTAGTCTAGCTGGGGTTATACAACATACACATGTGAAAGATACACATTTATGAAACAAACTGAGAGTAGCAGGAAATACAACTTATAGAGCTAGCTGGAAAATTGAAGCAGTGTGTGTTGAAAAAGTGAAATCAAAAACTACTGGGTGACGTCATTCCTTACTTCCTACCCACTCCTCCCTACCTTAGACCTGAATACTTAGAGATACAAGTTATTATTAGAGCACTTAGCACACTGAAAAATAAGAGGATGGAGAAACATCAGAGCCTCTGAGCACGTACTGAGCCTGCGATACTGGGACCAAGTGCCGGGTGGGAGGCCAGGGACTCTGGAGGCTTCCCGGACAGCTGCCAGTCCGCCGCTTGGGACTGTGGCTGCTCAACCATCTCATAGTCCGAGCTTATGGAGCTGCGGTCCAGTGCTGTCACTCACTCTCAGACCCATAGAAGTCCCTGAGTGGGGGTGCACGGATGCGGGGGGAGTGGGGGAGGCCCCGGGGCGGCTCTCAGATTGGGAGAGACATTGGAAATGTTGAGCTTTAATGTGAGCACAGCAGGCTCAGCGTCAGAGGGACAGTTTTGCATCTGCACGCCGTTTGCCGGAATTCCTGCCAGGCGTGTTACCGCAGCCTCTACCGTTAGCGCATCTTAGGTCAGGACAGCATGCATTCTTGCCAAAAGTCTTTTACCGCCAGCTGGTGGCTTTTTTTTTTTTTTTTTTAACCTATGGGAATGAAACTTCTGTAACGGAGGTTGACAGGATAGTTTAGTGTGTGTGGGAGTCTAATAACCCATCTCGCCAATTGCATGGTATGAACCCAAGAATTTGGTTTCCGTCTTGGGCACAGCATGGGTACACCTCACAGAGAGGCTTCCTGGAAAAAGTTAGATTTTTTCAGGATTTGAATGGGGTGTGAAGAGGAGTGGGGAGAACGTGCAGAGTCTCGAGAGGGTATCAGCAGTGTCGGGTGGTTAAGGGCTTGAAGATTTGCAGAGCTGGAGCAGAGCCCTCCTGGAAGAAGAAATGAGAAGTAAAGCCAGGGAGGGTCAGGTTGGCGGGGCTTGGGGGGCGGGGGATGTGAACGTCCAGCAGTGGTGGTAGTTTGTTCTCCTGTGCGGTGGAAAGAGACAGGCACTGGTCAAGGGCAGATGGCATGTGGAGAAGTATCCACAGGGAACACTGCTTTTCTGGCGGTTCGGTGTGGACTGGAGTCTGGGGGAGTTCAATCATGAGAGGTGAGGCCCGAGGTGGAGGGAGACTGGTATGAGGGAAATACGGAAGAAAAGGAAAAGATGGGACCCTCTGCTCCCAAAAGCCTCTGAGAGGACACGGAGGTAGTGATCTTAACAGGAAGACTGAGAGATACTTTGGGGATCTTAAATTGGTGCAACAAAGCAGACCTTAATCAATAGAAGAATTTTTTATTTCAGGTAGAAAAGTATTAGCAATGCCTTCAAATTTTCTTTTTACATGAGAATATAGGGTACATCAGTTAGCAAAACTGTCTGCCAGCATTATCCACTTAGCGCTTTTTAGAAACAAAAATCCTAACCATGCCTCTAAAACTTTGTTCCTCTAAGTGTGGTTATGGGCCCAGCAGCATCGGTATCATTCAGGGGTCTGTTACCAGTAGAAAGCAGCTCAGGCCTCACCCCAGACCACCCGAATGAGATTCTGCATTTTAACCAGGGGAGATTTGAATGCATAGTGAAAACACTGCTCCAATACACTGTCTTCTTGTGACTTTTAAGAAAACAAATTATAACTTAAATTTTTATGATGTATTTTGTTTTTTTCTGCAAGTATGTAATAAATGGCAAGAACACCATTTTAAAAGTGCTTGTAGGATCAGTTCTAGAACTGATGATTTAGCGATAAATATGTATTTGTTCTCTGTCTTCCCACTGTGGAACATCAGCTCCATGCATAGCGGTCTTATTTCAGTGCCTGAACAGTGCTTGGGACATATAGGTGCTCAAAAGATATTTGTAATGTTTTGAAAATGTAAATGGATGAAGATTTAAAATACCAAAACTTAGTAGTTAATTACTTTTACATGCATATTTTAAAACCATGACTTACGTTGATTAAATTAAAAAGCTTTTTACATAGCAGAGGAGATTCATGCTTCTTTGTTGATAATGTAGACAAAGACAAGTAGAAAGAAGAAAAGTCACTCTTTAGTCCCATTACTCATAGAGAACATTGTAGGATATTTCCATTGTGAAGGTTTCTCCATAGTTTGTCATACTTCACATGCTACTTGGAATTCTGCTTTTTCACCTATCATGGCGGGGTATCTGGTTTATTGCATGATTGCTATGTGCCAAGTTTCAGACTAGGCTTTTAAAAAAAATTTTTTTTTTTAATGTTTATTTTTGAGACAGAGACAGAGCATGAACGGGGAGGGTCAGAGAGAGGGAGACACAGAATCTGAAACAGGCTCCAGGCTCTGAGCAGTCAGCACAGAACCTGACGCGGGGCTTGAACTCACGGACCGCGAGATCATGACCTGAGCCGAAGTCGGACGCTTAACCGACTGAGCCACCCAGGCGCCCCTAGACTAGGCTTTTTAAATACTTATTTACTTATTACACCCATTTAAGTCATTATAATTGTATCAGAATTTTAAATGAAGAAACTCCAGCTAAGGGTTTACAGTATATCCTACTCCAGGTCGCACTGCCAGTCCATGGTCAAGTGGAGATATTTTAACTCGGCCATTTTCTGAAGCCCGTGCTTTCCCATACACACTGGAACAAGCATTCTTTGGTTACTACTTTTGGCGGGGGGTGTAAAGTAATATTTTGCTTAAGTGAATATATGGTTTAACCGTCTCTATTCACCAACATTTTAGTATTCTTCTCTCTGATACTATTACCAGACCAAGGTGGGTCCACTCCTTGGCGAGTTACAGAGACTATACCAGGTGGGGTTCCCTTGGAAAGTCATCTTTATTGGTAGAAATAAGGAGATCATGTTCATGTGGAATAATTCCAAAACGGTAACTCCCGAACCTGAACCCCCGAGGTAAGCAGGCTTATTTTATTGGGGCTTGGAATGAATAGTTAGAGGGTGATTTTTTTTTTTTTTAATTTTTTTTAATGTTTGTTTATTTTTGAGAGAGAGACAAAGTGTGAGCAGGGGAGGAACAGAGAGAGAGGAAGACACAGAATCCAAAGCAGGCTCTAGGCTCTGAGCTGTGAGCACAAAGCCTGACGTGGGGCTCGAACTCACGAACTGTGAGATGGTGACCTGAGCCGAAGTCGGACGCTCAACTGACTGAGCCACCCAGGCGCCCCGAGGGTGATTTTTTAACATTATACTGAAGCTAAAGTAACATGTCCAGACCTTCCTGTCCTCAAATATTTATTTTCCTGCCCAGCAATTTGTTAGTTTCTAAAAGATGAAATGGACAGTTTGGTTGAAGCTTCTCAGTTTCCCAAGTTGAGGAGAGCAGTCCTGAATTCAGGGGGGTCATTCCTGAGTTCAGGGTTCAGTGGGTCTTGCTGGGGATAATAATATATATAGTACTACAAACATCTTTGTGTAAAAATATTTTTCTGCATTTCATTTTTCATATGGTAGATTCTCAGATACATTTTTAATTTTCTTGAAAGATAGAACTTTCCAAAAGGTTTGTACCAGTTTGTATTCCCATCAGTCACTATAAATGTGTATTTTCAATGCATATGAACAAAGTAATACGTCCACCATGCTTCTTCAGAAAAAATCCACTTGAATGTATTTTCTTTTAGTTTTAAATCATTTGACTTTTTTTTTTTTAAAGATTATTTTTGTGAGAGTGAGTGAGCATGAGTGGGGGAGAGGCAGAGAACAAGGGGGACGGATCCCAAGCTGGCTCTGCACTGTCAGCAAAGAGCCTGGTGTGGGGCTCCACCCCACAAACCATGAGATCATGACCTGAGCTGAAACCAAGAGTCAGACACTTAAGGGCGCCCCTAAATAATTTGACTTTTGTGTCACAATATTTAATGGATAATTGGTACTGAAATATTTGGCTGTCTCAATATTGGCTTCTATATTATATAGAATTTTAGCATAACACTCATACTGCCCTGCTCAAAACCCTAGCTTAATGAAGTCTGCAGTTTAAAAAGATGTGTTAAGCTCATAATTCCTTTTGTAAACTGTGAATTTTTTAGTTATACAACTTCCTCAACTTTAATATGTATTTAACACCATTTTTTCCTCAAAAATCATGGCATCTATATATCATTCTTAGACTTACAGTATTTTTTCCCCCTTATCTCCCTCCCTCTCTTCCTCCCACCTTCCCTCTCTTCCTTCTTTATTTCTTTTTGTAGCAGCAAGACAGATGGTGCACAGAGAGGAAAGCCTGTGTTATCACAACAACAGCAAAACCAAACAAACTTATCTGTAGCTTTATTTGATACTTTTTTTTGGTAATAAGACACATTTTAATGGAGAAGCAAATGACCAATATTTTATACACTGCATTTCTTCAGAAAGTCCCCAGCAAGAGATCACTTCCTATTTCTATAATAGTTCAACACTGGACGTACAGGAGATATTTGATACTTTCTAGTAAAACTGTTGAAGAAGGAAATATCTCCTGGTGTTAATATTTGGAACCATGACAGATCATTGTAAAATATAATAGCTCTATATTGGAGATGGGACCACTAAAGGAAGTTAAGGAGACGATATGAAGGTGGAACACTGGGTTATTCATTTAGCCATGTTTAGTTGAAACAGTGCCTGTTTGTTTTTATCTGCACTATAGAGCTTTCCCAGATATCAACACAGCGACTTTAACCTGGACAAAAAAAAAAAAAGAAAAAAATTCCATTGAACAGAACCTCTTGTAGGGAGGCTTTATCTGTCACTCCTGTGTATAATTTTGTGGTCTGATAATGCCTCTACTAGAATAGAAATAAAAAATAAAGCATTGTAGTTTAATAATTTGTTTGAGACTAATAAGCCAGTGAGTTTGATATGTGTACTTTCCCAAATGTGTTATATAGTGTTGTGATTTTGAAATACTTGATAAACTGGAAGACACTGATAATTGCCTAAGCATTTAAGGACTTGAGTGTGAATTGATTTGTTAAATTCAGTTGAGTACCCTATTTCTAACTACTTTAAAAAAATGTGTTTTTACTTGCTGCCCTTGTTCATTTATGCAAGGCTGCACATAGCCTGAAGGCAGTCATACTTCATACTGCTATGAGTGGGAAATTTAAGGCTTTTACCATTCTGATTTGAATTACTTGTTACTTTAAAAAGAGTGATGTGATAAACATTTGAATTAAATGTAAAGTTTTCGTTAAAACAGGTAACTTTTTTCCTACCTCTCTTCTTCCCAGATAGCAGTTAATTTTCGTGTAACTTTGAGTAGATACTGCTTTTTGGTTTATTGTAATCCAGTTTATTAAAAAATCATAACAGTATCTCTTCAGATACCAATTTCATGGGAAGTATCGAGGATTGCCATTTGAATTTGTTTTTATTTTCGTAAGTGGACTTTCAAATCACCTGTCCTAAAGGTGAACAAGTCAAGAAATATACTTGTAGAATAATTTTTTTAAGGAGAATTAATAATAAAAGCAAATCACTTTAAACATTTTGTGTACTTGAAAGACTCTGCAAGTATTAATCCTGTTTTTAGGAGTAGCTTCTTAGGCATGGAAAAGATCTTTTCTTTATTTAGATGAATTCACTATTTAACTTTGTGTGGTAAATTCTTGTATTTTACCTGCTGCATACCAGGCACTATTTAATTTCTTCACTCAGTAAAATAGCTTTACAACATAAAAAAATAATTTCACCTATCACATGGCCCCCTTTAATAACCTTCTAGATATCACTTTCCCTACTACCTTCTTCTAGTTACTTGTTTGTCCTGCCACTCATTCATTCATTCATTCACTCTTGAATTCTTTCGAATACCCCTCAAGGGCCTTCCAGATGCCATACCCAGTGCTAGGTACCGTTCAGGTGGGAAAAGCAATAATAGGTGAGTAGGACTCTGAAGGGCAAAGGCCAAGGAGCAGTGTGAGCCCAGAGGAAGGCTCCAGACTGATGTGAGAGACCAGGAAGGGCAATCTGGAACCAGCACTCTTTGGACTGAGGCCTGGAGGATGAGCATAGGAACTGGTGAGGAAAGAGGTGTGGAAGGAGGTCAGCATCTCACGCAGTGGAACCCCGGGTGCCAAAGCCCACGGCAAGAGAACATGATACTCCCTTCTCAATGTTTTTATTTTGACCTGGAAATTTGACAGGATAAAGTAATAATGGAAAAGGATGTTAAATGGAGACCTTTTATGTTTTCCCTGCCTTGTCTCAAGACAAACTTAATATTTTTATAGAAGTATATTGACATATGATATTACATTCTTTGCAGGTATGCAAACAGTGATTCAGCAATTCTGTACATTATGAAGTGCTCATCACGATAAATGTAGTTACCGCCTATCACTAAAGTTACTAAAATCATTGGCTATATCTATAATATTACAATATCACTGACTATATTTCATACACTGTACTTTTTATTCCTGTGGTTTATTTTATAACTGTTAGATTGTTCCTCTTAATCCCCTTTACTTATCCCCCCACTCGCCTTCCCTCTGGCAACCACCAGTTCTCTGTATTTGAGTCTATTTCTATTTTGTTTATTCATTTGTATTTTAGATTCCACATTTACGTGAAAACGTATGGTATTTTTTCAGTCTGATGTCAGCGTAATGCTCTCTGGGTTCGTTGTTCCTATGGCTGACTAATACTCCACCGTGTATATATACACCACATCTTCTTTATCTGCTTATCTGTCGATGGATGCTTAGGTTGCTTCCATATCTTGGCTATTGTAAATAATGCTGCACTAAACATACAAGTGCATATACCTTTTTGAATTAGTGTTTTTGTTTCCTTTGAGTAAATACCAAGAAGTAGAAATACTGGGTTGTATGGTATTTCTATTTTTAATTTTTTGAGGAACCTCCATACTGTTTTCCACATTGGCTGCACCAGTTTGCATTCTCACCAACAGTGCACGAGGGTTCCCACTTCTCCACATTCTCACCAATGCTTGTTTTTTTGTTGTTGTTATTTTGTTTTTTGTTTTTGATACTAGCCATTCTGACTGATGTGCCGTGATATCTCATTATGGTTTTGATTTGCATTTCCCTGATGAGTAGTGGTGTTGAACATCTTTTCATGGGTCTCTGTTGGCCATCTGTTTGTGTTCTTGGGAAAAATGTCTGTTCAGGTCCCCTGCCCATTTTTTATTTGGATTATTATTTTTCTGGTATCAAGTTGTAGGAGTTCTTTATATATTTTGGTTATTAACCTCTTATTGGATATAGCCTTTGCAAGTATCTTCTCCCATTCAGTAGGTTGCCTTTTCGTTTTGTTGATGGTTTTCTTTGCTGTGCAAAAGCTTTTTATTTTGGTGTAGTCTCAGTTGTTTGTTTTTGCTTTTGTTTCCTTTGCCTGAGGAGACAAAGCCAGAAGAATATTGCTATAGCCAAGAGATTACTGCCTATATTTTCTTCTAGGAGTTTTATGGCCTCAGGTCTTACATTTAGCTTCTTAGTCTATTTTGAGTTTCTTTTTGTGTATGGTGTAAGAAAGTGGTTCAGTTTCATTCTTTTGCATGTAGCAAGACAAACTTTATTTGTAAATATCAGTTTATTAAATAGTCTGTCACATTAATTCTAATTCAAGAAATCATTTGGAAGTTAAAAGATGGGGACTCAGGGCCAAACTGGTTTCTCTGGCTTTTATTTGACTTTTGTTTCCCTTTCTCAGACTTTTCTCCTCTCCGTCCTCACAGGCCTTTGTGGCTAGGTGCCGGGCCACCATTTGGGGCTCTGTGAGAGGTGGCACTCAGCAATCCAGTTTTCGGCTTTCTGGCCTCTGACCCAGCCAGACCCTCCATGTCCTCTGCCCTGCTCACCATTTCTCTTTTGTAGTTGTTCCCCAAAGCTCCCTCCATCCCAAGTTCTGAGGTGTACCCCTGAATCTGTGGGATACCAGAGACAAGCCCAAGAAGTGAAATTTGTTTTTGCCATATACTTATAGAAGCTGCTTATATTTTAAAAGACCACAGTGGCTCTGAGGAGCATCTTGCCATATGCAAAAGGTGCATTCTTAATGTCCATATGTCTAAGAATGGGAGAAGATACTTGCAAATGATGCATCGGATAAAGGGTTAGTGTCCAAAATCTATAAAGAACTTACCAAACTCAACACCAAAAAAACAAATCATCCAGTGAAGAAATGGGCAGAAGACATGAGTAGACACTTCTCCAAAGAAGACATCCAGATGGCTAACAGACACGTGAAAAGATGCTCAACAACACTCATCATCAGGGAAATACAAATCAAAACCACAATGAGATACTACCTCACACTGGTCAGAATGGCTAACATTAACAACTCAGGCAACCACATGTGTTGGTAAGGATGCAGAGAAAGGGAAACCCTTTTGCACTGCTGGTGGGAATTCAAGCTGGTGCAGCCACCTTGGAAAATAGTATGGAGGTTGTCAAAAAATTAAAAATAGAATACCTTACAGCCCAGCAATTGCATTACTAGGAATTTATCCAAAGGATACAAAAAAGCTAATTTGAAGGGGCATGTGGAACCCAGTGTTAATAGTGCCATTGACAACAGCCAAATTATGGAAAGAGCCTAAATGTCCATCAACTGATGAGTGAATTAAGAAGATATGGTGTGTGTGTGTGTGTATGTGTGTGTGTGTGTGTATGTGTATATGTGTGTGTGTGTGTATATATATATATATATATATATATGTAATGGAATACGACTCAGTGATGAAGTTTGAAATCTTGCCATTTGCAACAGTGTGGATGGAATTGGATGGTATTATGCTAAGCAAAATAAGTCAGTCAAAGAAAGACAGATATCATATGATTTCACTCGTGGAATTTGAGAAACTCAACAGATGAACATAGGGGAAAGGAAGAAAAAATAAGATACAGAGAAGGAGGCAAACCATAAGAGACTTTTTTTTTTTAATGTTTATTTTTGAGAGAGAGAGAGAGACAGAGCGTAAACAGGGGAGGGGCAGAGAGAGGGGGACACACACAATCTGAAGCAGGCTCCAGGCTCTGAGCTGTCAGCACAGAGCCTGACGCGGGGCTTGAACTCATGAACTGTGAGATCATGACCTGAGTTGAAGTCAGACACTCAACCGACTGAGCCACCCAGGCGCCCCATCTGTAAGAGACTCTTAAATGCAGAGAACAAACTGAGGGTTGCTGGAGGGGCGTGTGTATGTGGGGGGTGGGGTGGGTTAAATGGGCCATGGGCATTAAGGAGGGCGCTTTTGGGGATGAATGCTGGGTTTCATATGTAAGACATGAATCACTGGGTTCTACTCCTGAAGCCAAGACTACACTGTATGTTAACTAACTTGAAAATTTTTTTAAAAAATGTACATATGTCTAGAAATGGACCCATCAGAACAGTTGTCCATAGGACATAAGGATCTAGGGTCTAGTTACTTTTTTCAGAGTGCCGGGTAGAGTGGCTTGTTAATTTTCTGCTAGTAGATAATTACTATGCTAAGGTGTAGGAATAGACCAAGGCCCCTGCGTGTTTTGCCCCTAAGTGGAGTTGGTGACCCAGAGTCTCAGCCTACCATCAGCAAGTCCTCTTGTGCCTGCCACAAACTGATGGCTGCACTGCTTACAGCAGAGTCTTTCATGGCTCCTTAGTGCCAGCTGGTGAGTTACAAAGGTTTCTCAGTAAGAGGAAGGCTGCTTCACAGGCAGTTAATGTAACAAAAGTAAATGGTAAGACAACTGCAGCGGCTGTGAGTGCAGACATTGCAGCACACACAGGAGTGGTCGCTCCCTGGGGACTGGCGTCCCCTGGCCTGCAGATGTCTGTGATCGGAAGTGGAGTGTCCCTGGGGTCAGCTGGTGGTGTGCTTAAGGCTCCCATATCCCCAAGAAGAGTAGGTATATCATAAACACAAGTCTGAACAGAAGGCTGCACCTGTTCCCAACACTCGTCTGTCACAAGCCATGTGACTGTGATGATCAGCATTGTGACAGACATGCTGTCATGTCCTTTAGATGAAAAGTTTCCCAAGGACCATGCTTTGAACTGTGTCTGAAAAGTAAAAATACAGCCTTCCCGTGAAATTCCCCCACTGCTCCTTTCTGATAAAAGAAGCAAGCACTTTTATTTATTGTTAGTGAAAGCAGATTTTATGGGCTCAGGTTGAGGACAGTCTTCTATCTGGTAATTTTTTGGAACCTGTGGAGGAAGGTCCATTAGATGAAATGTCGTGAAGAGTGGATTTGGTAGGAGCTGGTTGGTTTGTGAAACAGCTCTATGCTGGGAGCCTGTTTATATGCCACATTCTGTGCTGCGTGGTCAGGACAGCAGCACGTGGCCGAGATGGTATTCCCACTCTCATGGTTTATGTTTATGCAAACAAATAACGGGGCAGATGTCAAATATCAAATCTTTATCTGCAGAGAATTAAAATACAGAGCTGTGGAAGAGAGTGGAGGTTTATTAATACGTCCTTTTTCAAAAGAACACTGGAGAAGAAGAAATCAAAGGTGTCAAGTAAGGGTACGTGGGTGGCTCAGTTGCTTAAGCGTCCCACTTTGGCTCAGGACACGATCTTGCGGTTTGTGAGTTCGAGCCCCACACTGGGCTGTTAGCTGTCAGCATCAGCCCTTCCCCTGCTTGTGTGTGCGCGCGCGCTCTCTTGCTCGCTGTCTTTCTCTCTCTCTCTCTCTCAAAAATAAACAAACTTAAAAAGATGGCAAGTAGCTTTTTTTAGACTTCATAAAATATGGTGTTGGAGAGAGCCTCATTCATCCACGAAAAATAGGATGACAGAGAATGACTGTGTAAAGGTAGCAACCAGCTGCCCACTTTCCAGCACATTTATTGTTACTGGAATGTCTCCAGCAGCCAAAGTGGACTTACTAGTTTCCTTGAAGAGCACGCATGTTCTTGTTCATCTTTGTTTCTTCACCGTATAGCACAGTGCCTGTTGTATACTTGGTATGCAGTGAATGTATTTTCAGTGGGTGAATGAAACAAAAGGTTTATTAGAATTTTTCTTCCAGCACCATGTATAGAAGACCTCACTTTTCATTTATTTTCTTTTAAACTGCAGAACATTATTGGTTAAGAGTTGGGTACGTGATTTTAAAATTAAATACCCTGCTTTTTAAAAACCTACCTTTGTTTTTTTAAGTAAAATTTATAGTTTTCTCATAAATCTATTATGAAGAATGGAAGGAGCAATGTAGAAAAGCCATCTATTTCTTTGACTTTGATGGTGAATTGTTTGTGATTGGGCCCACTTTCCTAATTACTCTCATAAGTGTGTGGCTTGAATAGGGTTGACAGTTTAACCAGTGAACAGGCTCTGAATCAACTCTATGCTACGGGAAGCTGCTTTGAAAATGGAAATTGGGCAGCTGGGTGGCTCAGCCAGTTGAGTGTCCAAGTCTTGATTTTGGCTTGGGTCATGGTCTTGTGGTTTATGGGATCAAGCCCCAGGTTGGGCTTCATGCTGTCAGTGCTTGGGATTCTCTCTCTTTCTTTGTCCCCACTTTCTAAATAAGCATTAAAAAAAATAAAATTGGAAATTTATTCCAGAGACTTAGAAGCTGTGGAGCAGCAGGGTGCATGGACCTGGAGGATGAAACTTAGGATATTTTGGGATACAGTGGGATAGATCCTAAGTGGAAACTTAGGATATTAGGATACAATGGGATAGATCCATTGCTATTACTGTGGAAGTGACTTTCAAAAAAATGACAGATAATGAATTTTATAACCTGATTTGTAACAAGCTTCAAAGTTTTTTTTCCCAATGTTTATTTTTGAGATAGAGTATGAGCAGGGGAGGGGCAGAGAGAGAGGGAGACACAGAATCTGAAGCAGGCTCTAGGCTCTGAGCTGTCAGCAGAGAGCCCGACGCGGGGCTCAAACCCATGAACCATGAGATCATGACCAGAGCCAAAGTCGGACACTCAACCGACTGAGCCACCCAGATGCCCTTGTAACAAGCTTCAGAAGGGAACTTTGTACCAATGATCTCCATTCGTATATGAGACCTCTGTGGATGCTTTGTGTTCTACATGAAGGAAACCTTTGTAGGACTTTCTTAACTAAGATGCTTTTAGAATAAATTAGATTTTTTCCTTTTTGAAGAATGTTAACTATTACAAATCATGTCAAGAGAAACATTTTAAGTGAACTTTTTCACGTTTCATTTTTCTCGACTGCCATCTGAGAGAAGAGGGTACTTTTCTTCTTAGACTTGTGGGTCTGAGCTTTTTCCTCATCACTATGGAGGCCCCTTTTCTTTTTCTGCACAGGAAGGCGGCTCTCATTCACGCATGTTTATTGAACAAATGCAAGAGCAAGAAGGGGCTGGAAACATTGCTGTTCTTTGTCGCTGTCACAGTAGGAGTAGAGATGAATCTTTCGGTCTCTTTCGTTGGCGAGTGATAAAAACTGGCATGTTCTCTGGCCCTAGCAGTCTAGATGTTCCTTTCTGTGTTGTTGCTGCAACATCTTCAGATCAAGATTGAGCTTTTCAGCTAGCTCACCATAAAGGCGTTTCCCATTTCTGAGTGGGGTAGAAAAGTAAGGTCAGTCTATTTGGGAAACTCTTCATTGCAGAAGAGTCAGACTAATCTTCTCTATTGATTGTTAACACGGTGTACTCAAAGAGGGCTTGGAATATAGGACAGTGAAATTGACATAATAGCCCAGGAAGTACAAGTGCAAGTTATGAGGTCTACAGTCAGGTGGCCTGTGTCCTGTGAAGTTTAGACTGTTCAAGGCTTTGTCTATTTAGTACTGGCTTCGACATATTTTAGTTTTTACCACAGCTTTCCTCAAAAGGCCTTGGAATAAAGAGTTTAGTTTTTTTCTTGTCAGGGTGGGAATAGTCATCTTGATAGAGGGAAGATTTCATTTTAAAAATTAAAAAAAATAAGATAATTAGTTCAAAAAGCAAGAAATCCTGTGATTTTATTTGATGGCCTACTGCCTTTAATATAGAAGGAAATCTCCAAATCCTATGCATTCATTTTTGGAAAACAGAGACTATTTGAGGGAGCAACCTCCTGTATGTATCTATCCCTTCATTTGCAACTGTTTGTCTGTTAGCCCTGTGCTAACAGTACCCTGGGCCACAGTGAGGCACCTCCAGACCTCGGCTTGCCACTCAGTGAATACCTCACTCCCATGGAAGCAGGCTTTGTCTATTGCTCTTGAATTGCTCCATTATTCTGTTTGGTTAACTGGATGGTATATTCTGTTGAGAAATTGTATCAAAGCAACAACTGAATCACGGAGTACTTAGAGCAAGTAAATTGACGTAAATGATGCATTTTTCTCTGTAAAAGGTGTCTGAATGTAGGGAGAGTGTCCACAATGACGTTATTGAAACAGATGATTAGTGCAGTTGTTGTCGTGACTGTTTATCCTCCCACACACATACACTTAATCATTGGATAAAATCACCGTGAATCCTATTGCCCCCCCCCCCCCCCCCCCCCGCCGCAAGTATTTTCATTGTTTTATTGTCTATACATATTGGAACACTGTGTACATGGAACCTTTGTACATTACATTCTGTCACAGGCATTTTTCTAGGTTGTAAGATTCAATGTGGTTATTTCATGAGGCATTGATTGTATTGCAGACATGCTGTACATTTTCAAACAATTTTTTTGATTGTCATAAAATACACATGACATTTACCATCTGAACCACTTTTAAGTGTGCCCTTTAGTTAAACACATTAGCATTATGGTTTGACCCATCTCCAGAAGTCTTTATCTCGCAAAACTGAAACTTTGCACCCATGAAACAACTCAACATTCTTCCCTGCCCCCAGCCCCTGGCAACCACCACTCTACTTCCTATCTCTCTGAATCTGATGATTGCAGGTACCTTCTGTAAGTGGAATCACACAGTACTCTTTTTGTGACTGCCTTATTTCACGTAGCATAACATGCTCAAGACTCGTCTATGTTCCAGCACGAGTCAGAGTTTCTTTCCTTTTTAAGGCTGAATAATATTCCATTGTATGTATATACAACATTCTTATACGTTCGTCTGCCTTTGTGATTTCCACATTTTGGTTAACTGTGAATAATGCTGCTAGAACAGGGCATACAGATATCTGTTTGAGTTCCTGATTTCAGTTCTTTTGGGCATATACGCAGAGTTGGAATTGCTGGGCTATACAATAATTTCATTTCTAATGTTTTAAGGAACTGCCTTTCTGTTTTCCATCATGGCTGCATGATTTTACACCCCCACCAACTGTGTACAAGGGTTACTGTTTTTCTACATCCTCATTAACACTTGCATTTTCCTTCTTTCATTATAGCCATCATAATGGGTGTAAGGTGGTATTTCATTATGGTTTTGATTTGCATGTCCTTAATGATCAGTGACGAGCATCTTTTGTGTACTTATTGGCTGTTGATATATATTCTTTGGAGAAATGTCTTTTCAAGTCTTTGCCCACTTTTTTTTTTTTTTTTTTTTTAAGTTTATCTTGAAGGAGAAAGAATCTCAAGCAGGCTCTACACTGTGAGCGCAAACTCACAAACCGTGAGATCATGATCTGAGCTGAAGTGAAGAGTCAGATGCTTCACCAACTGAGCCACCTAGACACCTGTTTTGCCCATTTCTTGATTGGATTGGTGGTGGTGGTGGTGGTTGAGTTGTAGGAGTTACTTGTATAGTCTGGATGTTAACCCCTTACCAGATAATTTGAAAATATTTTCTCCTGGTCTGTGGGCTGCTGTTGCCTTTTCACTATTGATTATGTCCTTTGTACAATTTTTATTTAGATATAGTCCAATTTATTTTTCACTTTTGTTACCTGTGCTTTTCAAGAAATCATTTCCAAATCCATGTCATGAAGCTTTTCCCTTATGTAGACAGCTTTTTAAACTTAGGTTTTTCCTATCATGGATGATGTTGCAATGAATGGCTTCATGCACTTAGCTTTTTCTTTTGTTGGCACTATTTACTTTCAGAAAGAAAGATGAAGTGCTGAACCAGTTTTGTCCCACTCTAGTGCCCATGGAAACACCACCACACAGAGCAGAGGATTATCACTTGTTACCAAAGGTTTTGTTTTTGTTTCTGAAGGCAAGGAGGCATCTACAAAAGCAGTCAATACCTTGATTGCTCCTATCGTCCTCTGGAACTGTGATTTTTAAAACATGGGTCACATGAGCAACCTGGGTCACAGAAAAGGCACAGCACCCTTAAGAGCAGTGGGGAGTGAATTTATGTGATTCTTTCTTTGACCCTCAAATCTGGGATCTCAGGCCTGAGTGAAAGGTGAGGATGGTTGCCATGGCTGATTAGCTTCCGGTGGCCCTGGGTAGTTTCCAATCTCCCTGCACATTTGAAGGGAGAAAAGTCCTTTTGGAGAATTCTTCTAAGAGCTCAACATTGTGTAAATATAGAACATTTTCAAAAATCAAAAGTTTAAAAACTTCAAGCCATTTGCCATTGTGTTAGGAGGTAAAATCTTTGAGAAAAGCATGTTCAGTTAGGGACTGACATATAGTAATTATACCCATTTATTTAATGGAAAAAATATTCCTTTGAGAATCAGATGCATACATTTTCTTCCTCTGTATTTTAGGAGATAAAATTTTCATCAGTCTAGGTTTTAATATCCTAGAGAAACATTTCTTCAAACTTTGGCAGTGTTGATGAATTGAGGAAAAGACGATCAATTGCTCCTTTGTATTTGCAATAGGTTTTCTGCCTTTTTATACAGAGAAAAATCTGGAGCCATTTTATTACTACTGATGATTCATTTTCTTTTTTTTTCTTTTTTTTTTTTTTTTAATTTTTTTTTTTTTCAACGTTTTTTTTTTTTTTATTTTATTTTTGGGACAGAGAGAGACAGAGCATGAACGGGGGAGGGGCAGAGAGAGAGGGAGACACAGAATCGGAAACAGGCTCCAGGCTCCGAGCCATCAGCCCAGAGCCTGACGCGGGGCTCGAACTCACGGACCGCGAGATCGTGACCTGGCTGAAGTCGGACGCTTAACCGACTGCGCCACCCAGGCGCCCCTGATGATTCATTTTCAAAAGGCAAACGGTGGTAATGACCGTAAGAAGCCTTCTCATCGAAGAGGATTCCAAAAGGCCTCTTTGCAGAGGATTTTTATTTGTGTTTGCTTTTTAATTTTTTATTTTGAAAATAACCTACATCTTCTTAAGTACATAAAATAGTTTAATCAATCCCCATGTTGTGGTCAGCCAACCTCAGTAATTAAGTGATGGCCAATCTTGTTTTATCTATACTTATCACTTTTAATCCTCTTACCTCAATTATGTGTATATATATGTGTGTGTGTGTGTGTATGTGTGTGTGTGTATGTATGTATGTGTGTGTGTATATATATATATATATATATATATATATATATATATATATATATTTAATGTTTATTTTTGACAGAGAAACTATGCAAGCAGGGAAGGGGCAGAAGGAGAGGGAGACACAGAATCCAAAGCAGGCTCCAGGCTCTGAGCTGTCAGCACAGAGCCCAATGTGGGGCTTGAACTCATGAACCGTGAGTTCATGACTTAAGCCAAAGTCGGACACTCAACTGACTGAGCCACCCAGGTACCCCTCAATATATTTTTGAAACAAATCCCAGTCATCATTTATCTGTAAATACTTTTCTTTTTCTTTTTTTAAATGTTTTATTTATTTTTGAGACAGAGAGAGACAGAGCATGAGCAGGGGAGAGGCAGAGAGAGAGAGGGAGACACAGAATCCAAAGCAGGCTCCAGGCTCTGAGCTGTCAGTACAGAGCCCGACGTGGGGCTCAAACTCACAAACTGCAAGATCATGACCCGAGTCGAAGTCGGACACCCAACCGACTGAGCCACCCAGGTGCCTTTTTCTAATACGCCTCTAAAAAATAGTTTTTAAAATGTAGCCATACCTTAAAAAATGAGGATTCACTGATATCATCAAATGCCTGCAGTGATCATTTATCAGATTTTTCTTTTTAATTTTTTCTTTTTCATAAGGAAAAGTTTACATATAGTGAGGAATGTATACATGGGTAAACATCACAGTGTTACTACTTAAACCCAGATAAAGTTATAGGATATTTCCAGCATTCCAGCATCTTCCCTTGAGCTCCTTCTTAGTCGATAATCTCCCCAAAGATACCACTGTTCTGACCTCTGTTGTCAGAGGTCAGAAGGTGTTTTGTTTTGTTTTGTTTTGTTTCTCCTATAAAGTAGGCTACATGCCTCAGGTGGAGCTCAGTGCAGAACCCAATGCAGGGCTGAACTCATGACCCTGAGATCAAGACCGGAGCTGAGATCAAGAGTCAGACACTTAACCGACTGAGCCACCTAGGTACCCCAAACAGTGGTTTTCAACTTCCTATCAGTGGAATCATATACTCTTGTGCCTGGATTTTTTTTTACTCAAGATTGTGTATGAAATTTATTCATGTTATTATACTTAGCAGTAGTTTGTTTTCATAGCTGTGAACTATTCCATTTCATTGAATGCATCAAATAATTTCAGTATATTCATTCTGTTTCTAGTTCGAGGCTATTATGAATAGTACTATTAACATGACATACATGTCTTTTGAGGGCATAATAATTCTGTGTATACATATGTATACTGAGGAATGAAGTTACAGGATCATGGGACAGGCGTATGTTTATTTTTAGTAGGTATTACTAAGCAATGTATGAGATTTCCCCTTGCTCCACATTCTCATTAACACTTGGTGATGTTAGTCCTCGTGAGTATGGCCAATCTGATGAGAGTGTGGTGGTATTTCATTGCAATTTTGATTGATATTTTCCATTGTTTTTCAGCACTGCTTAATATGCTTATTGACTTTCAGATATCCACAAAAGTGAAGTGGCTATTCAAGACTTTTGCCCGTTTTTTACTGGGTTGTCATTTTTTACTGATTCTGGGAAATTCATATATTCTGAGGATCAGCTTTTTTTGAATAAGTGGATTGCAACTATCTGTGATTGTCTTTTTCAATCTCTTATGAGTGAATAGAAATTCTTGATTAAGTTTTGATGTCAGGTGTCCAGCTTTGTTGTTGTTCTTCAAATTTGATTTGGCCATTGTATTTGTCCTTTCCATGTAGATTTTCTTTAAAGATTTTATTTTTAAGTAATCTCTATATCCAGTGTGGGGCTCAAACCTACAACCCAGAGATCAAGAGTTGCAGGCTCCACCAATTGAGCCAGCCAGGTCCCCCTCCATGTAGATTTTAGAATCAACTTTTCAATACCACCTCCTTCCATACACACCCCAGGGATTTTGCTCTGGATTGCATTGAAGCTGTAAATCAGTTTAGAGAAATTAACATTGTAACAATATTGAATTCTAATTCATAAAAATTATATATCTCTATATTAGTGGTTCACAACCAAGGTCAGTTTGCTCCCAGAGGACATTTGGTGATATTAGGAGACATTTTTGTTGTCACATCTGTGGTTGGGAGGGTGGCTGTGTGGTACTGGCATCTTGTAGATAGGGGATAAGGATGCCGCTCAACATGCTACAGCTCATAGGACAGCCCCCAGAACGAAAAGTTATCTGACTCAAATGTTAAGAAACCCTGATTTAGGTCTTTAGTGTTTTTTTTTAGTAATGTTTTGAGTTTGCAGTGTGGCAGTATTGCATGTCTTTGTTAGAGTTATCCTTACAGATAATTAGTAATTTTGTGCTATTGTGATTTTTGTTTCATATTCTCATTGTTATGGGTATGTATGAGTGTGTGTGTGTGTATGTGTATATATGTATATATATATATATATGTATATATGTATGTATATGTATACATATATATGTATATATGCACATACACACACTCATACATACATACACACATGTCTCTTATATGTGTTTTATGTGTCTGTTGTATTTTAAACCTTTTATTTTAGAGATTCCCTTATCAGTTTCTTTCCCTCTACTCATATATTTTTTTCTTGTCATTGAGGAAACTAGGATCTTTGTCCTATAGAGTTTCCTGCAGCTTGGATATTGCTGATTGTATCAGCATGGTGGTGTTTAATATGTTCCCCTGTCTCTCATATCCATTATTTCATGAGGAGATCCACAATGAGACACTGATTCTATCATTTGCTTTTCATTTATTATCCCAGGAAATTTTTGTGGAGGAACTGCCCTCCTACCCAACTAATTCATTACTCTGAGTCCATAGAGAAAAGACGGGATAAATGCTTACTCTCTTTTTAATGAGTTTTCAAAATAATGCGTTGGTTCCTTAAGATCCTCCATAGACAATGAGAGCAGTGTTGGTGGTGGTGGTAGTCTTGTTGTTAATTAAAATATCATTTTGGATTTATGGTTTAACTTTATATGATGTTTCAAACTATTGCTGTTTTTACTCTCATTAGGGATTATTGTTCCATGTTTGCATAGTGGGAACCTCTTCAAAACCCTAATATAGCTTTTAAACTTCCTAGCTTTCTGCTCTAATAAGATAACTCCAGGCTGTTCCTGAACATTTTTTACCCCTGACCCAGAATCAACCATTTCTTCAAAGACCCACAATCTCTTTTACTTAATGTATTTAGAGAGGGTGCTAGACCCGCTCAGGGCTGCTGGTGGTGCTACTTCTAGGCTTTTTCAGCAGACAGAAATATTTATTTTTTAAAAGATAAAACCAAGACTTTATATCCTAAGCTATAGGGTTTTTAATTAACTACATTCTTTTTCCTATGCACAAAGTCCTGAGTCCCAACAAACAGCAACATACCTACCCATCGCTTTGTCACAAACTACATCCCCAGCAGCCTTAGAATGGCAATACCAACTTGACTGGAGAGAATGTGATTACTGAAAAAAACCTATTTTTGCCATCTTTTGGGGTCTATTTTTAAGAATATTTCATAATGAAAATGCACTGTCAGGTTATTGTGTTCTAAAGTCCCTTGGAATAGTTCTGTGTGGTTATTTTACCAACTGGATTCGCCTTTAGGTACATTAATTTTGCTGTTTAGGGATATTTACATGATCCCAAAGTCTAATCTACAAAACAAAGTGTCTACAAAGAAGCTTTGTTTCTATCCTTGTTTCTTCTTCCCTATTCCTTCTCTTACCTTGTAGGTATCTATTTTTTTTAATTGTAAGTTATTCCATCTGTTTTTTTCAATATTAGCAAATGTATATATATCCTTACATAATCCCTTCTTTAAATAAGGGAGGTTTTCACCATGTGGGCGGCTTCACTTGTCCCCACCTCTGTTGTTTTATCTACTTTCTGGTATTTAAGAAGGTTTGTATTTTGGTTCTAATGCTTACCTTTATACTTGGTCTTTACATGATATCCTTACTCCCCTTGTGTTTGGATCATTGTTTATTGGTTCCTAATATGAGCATATTGAGGTGAGCTATGAGCCTCTTTCTTCTTCCTTAGATTCAGTTTTAAAATAATGATACTTCTAATCTTTGGGAACATTTCCAAATCCCCCAAATGCATAAGTTTTATGTAGAAACACATCTGTTGGCCAAAATTGATCAAGATAAGGTAAATTAACATAGGGTTAAAAAGTCAAGTGACCCTTGTTAAATTCATTTTTTTTAAGTTTTCTTTTAATGTTTATTTTTGAGCGAGAGTGGGGCAGGGGCAGAGAGACAGAGAAGGAGAGAAACAGAGGATCTGAAGCAAGCTCCCCTCTGACAGCAGAGAGCCTAATGTGGGGCTTGAACTCACGAACCGTGAAATCATGACCTGAGCCAAAGTTGACCCTTAAGCGACTGAGTCACCCAGGCACCCCAAACCTTGTTAAATTCTTAAAACAACAGGTCTTGTGTAGCATATGAGAGGTTGCACGTTTATCGACCGGTTCATTGTACTGGGTATGCCGTCTAACATGCCAGATGCTGTGGGGTTGGCAGAGACTGTACTTCAAAGAGAGAAGAGCATTTCCATTTGGCTGGTTTTTCACCTAAGCCAGTATGGGAAGTACTGAGGGCCAGTCTAGAGTACCATGAATAATTAATAGCCTTGGCTCTCAGAAACCTAATTTTGGTCAAGAACAAGAAGCATATCCCTAGTTTCAGCTTCTTTCCTTTTTCACATGGCAAAGGGGTTAACATGTAAGCAAGGAAAGGGGAAAGCCACGCTAATCCGCACTTGATTGAAATGAGTTTGTTCCTGAAAAGCAGGGTTCTACATCTTTCATTCCTTCACTTGTTCATATCTGTTGAATGTCTGTTGTGTGTAAGACAGGATGATAAGGGGTACGGGCAGAAAATAACATTCTAGAGGGGATACTCATATGCAAACCACATTTGGGTAGGAGCCTATACTGGTATGTCCGTGCGGAGCTGTGGATGGGAAAATCGCCATCTGCGCTGCCACATCGCGCAGGAACAGAGGGACAGCAGACTTCATCGTGTGCTGTACACGTGCCACTAGAGCTTGGTTTATGGGTATGAATGCTAGTGGGGGTTCTTCACTAGTGCACTGATCTTCCTACTTCTCTTCTTGTTGGCTTAGTATCCTATTAGGTGGGGGTAAACAAGTTATTTATTGTAGAATCTGAGTAAGTACTAAGTAGATGGGAAAAAATGTAGCAGAAGGTTGATATTCCAAATAAATCAGGTTCCTTATCACCCCACCTCTTTCCCCTCCCTTCAGGACTTCCCCACCCTCCCCCCTTACTTACTTTCTCTCTCTTCCCCTGACCCTAGAGGAAAATGGATGTGCATACTGTTTGACTCAGTAATGCTATCTCTAGCAGTTTATCCCAAGAATATATTGGACTTGCCTGAAAAGATACAGGTACAAAGATGTCCATTGGATGTGTGTGTGTGTGTGTACACATACATACATACATATATACATACACACACACACACGCACACACACATACAAATGTGCATGTCCACCCCTTCCCAGACACACTGCACACAAAGTAAACTTCCTATAGGGGATTGACTAAATGTATTGTTCTTTCCTTTTTTTAGAATGACCATATGCTATCTACATAATTTAAAAAATCAATAAAATTATTTTTAAGAAGGCAGTTACTACTTGTTTTCTCTTTTAGTGCAACTTAAGGAAATTTAGATTTTTTTAACAGTTATGAATTTTGAAAGTTTATATTCCTATATTTTTTGAATTGGCATTCGTTTGATTTGGTTTCTGTTTGGTTTATGTACGTAATTGGATAATGACTATATTCCAGTGGGGGAGTGTCTGACTCTCGGGAGGCATTCTTCAAGTTTTTTTTTTGTTTTGTTTTGTTTTTTTAGCTGGAATGAGGGAGTTTTCAAGGTTGGCTCAGTGGTAAAACCCTTTGATCTACTTTAAAAATTATGGTTACTTTATGTGTGTTAAGTTTTGAACATGTTTTGCATTTTTAAGATGAATATTGATCATCTTCCTTTGGCCATGTGTTTGTAGATGTCATGTTTGTTACTAAAGCAGTCTCTTATCATTTGACTTATGTGCCTTGCTTTGAAAAATCAAGGGCAGATTCTATTCTGTCAGGTAGACTGAACTTTCTTGCCTCGAACTTTTTTCTTAGGGTAATTTAATCAGCTTTGAGACCTTACAGTGTCTCCAATTATTAGAAATATATAGTGATCCTAATATATTAAATGTTTATGAAAGTATACATTAAACGTAATTTTGTTTCCTTAACAGAAATCATAGCCCATTGATGAGTTTTGGAGCCAGCTTCGTCAGTTTTTTGGTAAGTTGGTATGGGGAGAGGTGTTGGTGTGAAGGAAACAAGTATATGAAGTATGTCTTAGAGTGACTAGCTGTATAGATAGCGATCTTTTAGCATTTAAAAGTGGAATCAAGTTTTGCCTATTAACCAAAACCTGTGAGATATACTCTTCCTTAATTTTAAAAATAAAATGCTTATACCTTTCAGAGTATTCTGTTTTTTTAATCAAAAAAAATTTTTTTTATATATAATTGGAAAGACCTTTCCAAAAAAAACAAATTGCAGTAGAGATTTAAAAAAAAAAAAAAAATCAGGCTTTGGATACTAAAGGTGTGCTTGAAAATCATTGACTAAATGTGGACTGGAAGGCAAGTTAAATTAAAATAGCTGAAATTTGTTAGTTACTATTACATTTTTAAATATTAGCATTTAGGAATTGAAGGGAATAGGTTGCAGTTGGGTTTTTAAAGAAAATTCAGCAATGTAGAAAATTGGATGCTTTTTTCCAGAAATACGTATAACATCCCACAAACCACTTTGCAACACAAAATTAAAAATAGCTATCTTAGAATGGTATAATAGCAAGTGTGTGTGTGTGTGTGTGTGTGTGTGTGTAATCAATATCACGTATAGAGATCAAGTAAAGTAAAATAGAGAAAGCATTTAGATTTCAAATCTAGAAAGATATCTGCAAATTTATGTGTCCTACACAGGCTGTCAGTGCCCAACTGCAGACGCCAGACCAGCTTCTGGTGACATAGGTTTTCATTCAAGCTATTTATTTCCTCTTACTGCTGGGGAATATGACAAACATTTTTAAGGCTTGCTGTTTTCAGGAAAACATAGCCTCCAACTTTAAGGAAAATGGTACTCTGTGGGAAGCACTACATGAATACCCACTTAACTGCAGAGGCAGTGAGGGAAACCCAGCCAAAGGTGGGGCAGGAAGGCGGGGAGGGAGGCTATGGCAGAGCTGGGTCTGCTTGGAAAGAAAATGTGGTGGGGGACTTGACCAAAGATGGCTGTGGTCTGGTTTGGCTACAAGGGGAGAGTATATTAGAGTCCTACCAAGGAGGCCTAGAATGGATAGGGCTCCATTCCAAGGGGAGGGCTTGATGAATGGATAGAGAATGGAGAGCCAACTGTGAGTTCATTAGGTCCTTCCAAGAATCAGGTGTCATGTCTGCCCCTAGAGCCCATCCATATCCTCAGAAACCTTACTCTCACTGGTGAAAGTTGCAGGTTTTCAGCAAGAAGGGGATTGCCCTTACCCAGTCAAATGTGGTCTGGAAAAATCTACCAGATCAGGTGCCTGGAAACAGGCTGTCAGTGGAATTTTTCACTGTGGACAATGTAAAATGATTTCCAAATAAGGGAACCCCTTGGAATTGCCATCCCTGAAAAGACTGAGGTTTTTCAAGGAGCACCTGCTACCTGATGTTTCAGTAGGCTTTTGTGCAGTATGTGATGGAGCCCAGGGGTCCATGCGTGGGTAGAATGGACTTTTCAGTGAGACATTGGTATAAAAACTGAGTGAAGTGGACTAATCAGAAATTATACAGGGCTTTTGTTACTGTGTTCAATAACAACATAAAAGGTTGTAGAACAGTAATTGCAAGAATATTTATTACCATATACTTTTTCATGTAGGTGTAGTAGAGGTATATTCTTATTTCATATTGAGATTATAGTTCTTGGAAATGATTAGGGTATGCTGTAACATTCTGATTCCTTTACTTGCAACAAATAATTTGTTTTTTTTTTCCCTCGTTTGGGATTTTGTTGTAATAAATTGCCTAAATTTTCAGACATTTCCTGGTTCATTCACTTCTTCCTTATTTCTTTCTTGGAAGAATGCCATGATGACATTTGAAGAAGAAAAAATGCAGTTGGCATGTGATGACTTAAAAACTACAGAAAAGCTGTGTGAAAGTGAAGAGGCTGGAGTAATTGAAACCATCAAGAATAAAATTAAGAAGAATGTAAGTACTATGTCTTTAGGTTATGAACTGGGTGCTGCTTACTTAGGACAGTGCTCATTTACTTGGTTTTTGATATTTAGGATTTCACTGAATGCACTACGTGTTTCTTACGGCTTTTGATTATGTAAAATGTATTTTTTAAAACAAGAGAATCCCGCATAACCCCATCAGTCATTAGAACCATTAAGTACATTAATTCTTTTGCTATTTTAGGATTATCTTCTTCCGTAATGGGCCTTGTGGTAAGAGCTTATGTAATGAGGCTTTCATATGTGTAATTCAAATATGTTGCATTTGGGCATAATTGAGGAATTCAACTATTTACCTAATTTTCTCAGGCCTTACCAGCCTTTGGTTACAAATAAAGTCACAATAGCACTGCAATTCACTTCTCCTGATTTTGTTTTCACCTTTCAGTGCCAAAGTCTAGTCTTTGGAGAGGCATCCTCCTACCCTGATATTTCTGGAGTGCCCACGGGTCTGCTATGTGTTACATGTTGAGTTCACAAACCAGTCTTTTGGTTATGGTCCCCAAAAGCCACCCGTCTTTTCTTTGGCTCCTTCGTATCCGGGTTGCTTTACCTCTGCCCTTGATGATGGTGTCCACTATGATGAAGCCACTGATGGGCCAAGAGTATAGTCTCTTGATGCTGCGGAAGGGCCAGAGGTTTCCTTGATTGCTCTTTCTCCAAATCCTGCATGTAATAAATGACTGAGTCCTGTTGCCTCTTTCTAAAATATGTCCTGAGTTCATCCACTTCTCTCCCCACTCCTGCCATTTCTTTAGGTCAGTCACCATCCGCATTTGCCTACGGTAACTCTCACTGTTCTTGAATTGGTTCTCCAGAATATAGTCTCTGAAATGCAAATAACATGTTGCTGGCTTCATCTTCAGTGTCCCTGCCCCCTGCCTCCCCCCCACCCCCACTATTGCCATTCATAAGGTCCAAACTCCCTACAGTGGCTGATGGAGGACTTTTCCTCTGCCTAAAACATCCTCCTCCCTTTTGACCTGGTTCCTATTCTGTCTTGAGTTCTTCCTAGATCGTGTTCTCCAAGGACTCTTGCCTGAGCCCTGAAGCCCTGTTGAGTAGGTTTCCTACTTGTGCCCATGATACCCTGTACTTTATCCTTCAGAGCACTTGCTACATTACATGGTAACGAAGGCAGTGTTCCCTCATTAGACTATAAGCTTATTTACACGTCTGTCCTCTGTATCTAATGCCATGCCTAACACCTATGTTAGTAATTAACATTTGCAAAGGATTTTTGCAATTTAAAAAGCATTTTCACGTGTAGTGCCTCATTAGCCCTTCTAACAACCCTACACAGTAGAAGTTATTACAAAGAAACAGAAGCGTCAATAGACTGACATTTGCCTAGGCAAAGTAATGAGTTCTGGGACTACATCTGCAACTATAGTGACCATAATAGATTATGCTAATCTAGAAAAAAGGGAAACAGTTCATTCTTTTTTGTCTACTAGTTATGCTATTGTTGTATTTGCGAAGATCCCATCATTTCTTTTATCACTGATACAGCCTACGAAAGCTAATTTAGCTTATCTCGTTCAAGTTCACTTTGTGTTAAGAATGCATTATTCTATTTCAGGGTGATTTTTCTTCACTTAGAAACATTCTTTACAATAAGGACCAACATTTTAATAACAAGTGGAGTTTTTGGTTTTACTTTTTGCTTCTTTTATTGGGGTAGTCACCTTAGAGGTATGGCTTGCATTTTGAGTTCAGTTTGTGGTTCATTCAAAGCCATTTTCTCCTTAACTAAAATGTAATCCATAAGGAATGAATCCTAATGTTCCTCCTACATGAATGAAGGTAGATGGCTGCATAGTGGCTTTTGGGGTTAGCTATTTGGGGGAACGTTTTCTACCTTTGGTGGTTTTTATTTTGGATATGTAAGAACTTCAGTTGTTTAAAAAAAAAAAAAAAAAGGTCAAACTCAACTTCTGTGTTTTCTTCATGGTTTCCCAGGAGCTTCATTGTTAATCCCTTAGGATGTTTGTCTTTGAGTTATAATGTTCTTTTAAATGGTTTTTTTCTTAATTTTTAATGTTTATTTATTTTTGAGAGACAGGCAGAGTGCAAGCACGGGAGGGACAGGTAGAGACAGAGTGCAAACAGGGGAGGGACAGATAGAGACGGAGACACAGAATCCAAAGCAGGCTCCAGGCTCCAAGCTGTCAGCACAGAGCCTGACGCGGGGCTCGGACTCACAGACTATGAGGTCATGACCTGAGCTGAAGTGGGATGCTTAACTGACTGAGCCACCCAGGTGCCCCTTTGAGTTATGAGTTATAGTGTTCTTTATCATCGTATTGTTAACAGAGCTAGATTTCATGGGAATATAGTATAAATCTGGTCCTGGCTTTCAGCTCCATGTTTCATCGTTCCTGTGTGAAATTATTTTGCATAGTCAAGTAATAGCTGTTTGGAGTCTTTTTGTGTGTGTGTGTGATTTATCAGTGTGTCCTTTCTTTCCACCAAACAGGTCGATGTCCGAAAATCCGCCCCCTCCATGGTTGATCGGCTTCAGAGGCAGATAATCATAGCTGACTGTCAGGTTTACCTGGCTGTGCTCTCGTTTGTAAAGCAAGAATTGTCAGGTATGCTGAAGCATTATTTTTAATGGCTTTCAAAATTCAATGGACACAATCAGTAATGCCTTGCCCTTTATTTATTATTATTTTTTACAGTGCCTCATATTTCAGGCCTTAAAAATCCATGGCGCTTCTTTGGGGCTTGATACTGATTTTTACTTAGGAGATTGAAACCACAAGTGTTTAATGTGTGTTTAGAGGTGTAGTTTTAGACTTGAAGTCAATGTTTCATCCTCTTGTCTCAAGATCATTCTGTCATAGAGAAATTACCAGTGCCAGTTTGATTGATCGATCATACTTTGTGAGAATCAAATTGTAATAACCTTTAAAGTGAAATATACCTGGTTTAAATTATATTTTTTAGGAAATTGTTATTGAAGGCCTGAATATGTACCAAATATGTCCAAGGAATATAAACTAATTTCTTAGTTTGTCCAAAACAGTTTTCCAGGATTCTGTAGCTTTGATATCTTGAGTGCTATAGACTCAAAATGAGTCTTTAACAGCTTCTGTAAGACTGTGTCTAACACAGATACCAATTCTTTTGTTTATGTGGTTATTGTTGTAATACTTCCAGGAGAAATTTGCTTCTTTGGTAGATAGGATTTACTTGGAAAAAAATGAAAATTCAAAAGGGAAATTAACTAAAACTCACAATCAGAAAAGTATTTCCTTCCAAACCTTAAATGAAGAAGGGTCTGTTGCTGATAAGTTATACACTGTTCTTTCTAGACTGCCAGAATCAGTCTTTCTCTCCCTCCCTCTCCCTTCTCTCCCTCCCTCTCCCTTCTCTCCCTCCCTCTCCCTTCTCTCCCTCCCTCTCCCTTCTCTCCCTCCCTCTCCCTTCTCTCCCTCCCTCTCCCTTCTCTCCCTCCCTCTCCCTTCTCTCCCTCCCTCTCCCTTCTCTCCCTCCCTCTCCCTCCCTCTCCCTCCCTCTCCCTCCCTCTCCCTCCCTCTCCCTCCCTCTCCCTCCCTCTCCCTCCCTCTCCCTCCCTCTCCCTCCCTCTCCCTCCCTCTCCCTCCCTCTCCCTCCCTCTCCCTCCCTCTCTCTCCCTCTCCCTCCCTCTCCCTCCCTCTCCCTCCCTCTCCCTCCCTCTCCCTCCCTCTCCCTCCCTCTCCCTCCCTCTCCCTCCCTCTCCCTCCCTCTCCCTCCCTCTCCCTCCCTCCCCCTCCCTCCCCCTCCCTCCCCCTCCCTCCCCCTCCCTCCCCCTCCCTCCCCCTCCCTCCCCCTCCCTCCCCCTCCCTCCCCCTCTCTCCCTCCCCCTCCCTCCCCCTCCCTCCCCCTCCCTCCCTCTCCCTCCCTCTCCCTCCCTCTCCCTCCCTCTCCCTCCCTCTCCCTCCCTCCCTCTCCCTCCCTCTCCCTCCCTCCATCTCATCCTTGAGGATGCTTTATTTCCATTTGGCTCAAGTCAGAAGTGGAATTTAACTTTTATTTCGATCTCCAAAATGTGGACTTACTAGAATTTATCCTTCTTTTAAAATATGTTCTATGCTTGTACTTTGGCCTTTTGCTTTGGCTCAACTATCATCTGTTTTTCTCTCTAATCTTCCTCTCAGGACTTGCGTAATACTTGTATGTTTGAGGGCTCAAAGCTCATGTGAAATACCTCTGAGACATCAATATACACTCCCCTCTCTGAAGTTCTACATTAATGTATATATTAAGAGCAGCAGAATGGTCCAACTTCTTGGGTCAAGATAGGAGCTCTGGCATTTTCTGTGATCTTGTACTCCTTTTTTCTGACACTCAAGGACTTCTTAAGGGAGCTTATTTTAGCCATTAGCCATTGAGAAAATATCTTTTGAGAGAGAAGGAGAAATCAAATGTAGTACAGTGTTTGAGGAGTCAGGGTAGGGGGCATCTGGGAATTCTTTATGTTCTTACAACTCTTTAAGTCTGAAAGTATATATAAATATATATATTATATACAATTAATATATATGTAATATATATAAATAATATAAATATATATATATAATTTTAAAAGTAAGTGTATCTATCCTCATTTGCTCATTCATTGGTCTAGTCAGTAAGTAATTACTGAGCATGTATGATGTGCTGAGCACTGTTACGTGAGTAGCACAAGCTATGCTTCCTGCCCTCTTGAAACTTAGAATCACCAAGTAGTGCTGTTTGCTTCTACAATTATCATTCTGGTTAAAAATTACTAGGGGTGCCTGGGTGGCTCAGTCGGTTAAGTGTCCCAACTCTTGATCTCAGCTCAGGTCTTGATCTCACAGTTCGTGGGTTTGAGCCCTGTGTCAGGCTCTGTGCTGGCAGTTCAGAGCCTGCTTGGGATTCTCCCTCTCCCTCTCTCTGCCCCTCCCCATTCATGCGTGCATGCTGTCTCTTTCTCGCTCTCAAAAATAAATAAACAAAATAATTACTAAACATGTTATAGAAAATTCAAAGTATAGAAGGGGAAAGAAGAAAGCAAGTCACTACATACCTTACCACTGGGAGAAATTACACTTTACTGCTAATGTTCTATGTTTTATATCTCTTTTACAAAATGGAATCTATAGTGCTTTATATCCTACTTTTCCTTATTAGATTGTATTTTACGTATTTTCCCTGTAACTCAGTTTCAAAATATTATATTAAATAATAACAGTTTTTCATATGAATGTGCCATGATTTATTTAACCTATTCCTTTTGGACATTCAGGTGTTCTCTGCTTTGCCTTTTTTATTAGGTCAAACCTATTCTTATATTTTATTTTTTTATGAAAATTTCTTTTTACATTTATTTTTGAGAGAGTGAGATAGAGTGTGAGTGGGGGAGGGGCAGAGATAGAAGGAGACACAGCATCTGAAGCAGCCTCCAGGCTCTGAGCAAGCGGTCAGCACAGAGCCTGATATGGGGCTTGAACCCATGAACCGTGAGCTCATGACCTGAGCTGGAGTCAGACGCGCAACTGACTGAACCACCGAGGCGCCCCTATATTTTATTAATAAACTATTTCTTTCACAAATTACCTTCTTAGCCTTTACCCATTCTCCTGATAAGTTGGTTTTAATCAATTAATATTTAATCCTATTTATCATAGATTTTTAACAGTGCTCTTGGTTTTTCCATATAATTTATTGAACAGATGCTGATATTGAAATAAAATTGATAGACATAAATGTGTATAGTGGTCTTTTGCTTTATGAACATCTTAGTATTTGTCAAGCAAACAACCAAAAATGCTCTTCCTTAGCCTTTCCTGAAACACACTGGGTTATTAAACTACAAAAAACCTACTTTGTTGGAATACATTTCTTAGAAAACATTTTTAATTTTTTTTTAATGTTTATTTATTTTTGAGACAGACAGAGCATGAACAGGGGAGGGTCAGAGAGAGAGGGAGACACATAATCTGAAGCAGGCTCCAGGCTCTGAGCTGTCAGCACAGAGCCCGACGAGGGGCTCGAACCCTCAGACCGTGAAATCATGACCTGAGCCGAAGTCGGACGCTTAACCGACTGAGCCACCCAGGTGCCCCTTAGAAAACATTTTTGATGGATAATTTTCTTGGGGAAAAGCCATCTTTTTGGAGATAAGTGCTCCTCCCCCACCCTGAGTGGGTGGCGCAGAACTGGGGGGGGAGGGTGCGCACTCACTCACCTGAGCTCCAGGTAGGGATGAGTCTGTGAATGTTTTGAGTTTGTGAATTTTTAAATTCTTTTAAAAGAACTCTTGGAGTGCCTGGGTGGCTTAGTCAGTTAAGCGTCTGACTCTTGTTTTCCCCTCAGGTCAAGATCTTGTGGGTTCTTTCTTCTCTCTCTGCCCCTCCCCTCCTCACACCATCTCTGTCTCTCTCAAAATAAATTTAAAAAAAAACTTAAAATTTAAAAAGAGCTCTTGTGCCTTCTCTCATTTGAACTTCTTTATAATGAACTGCCCCATCATCTCTCTTCATTTTATATACTATTTTTTAAATATCTTTTTCATTAACTCTTATCCAGGGCTGCTTGCTTGCTAGCTTCCCCCTACCCCATATGCGTATGTTAGCTACTTTTATAACAAAAAGAAGCTATATTTAAAAGATGGTATTTGCCATCTTATTTTGTTTCGTTTACTTCCTTTTGGACTTGAGGGTAGGTCCTATGTCATACTCGTTGTTGTATTCTTGGCATATCATATGCCCAATAAATTTTCCTCAGATGAGGGTTCTGCCTTTACTTCACAGGTGAGATGGTGGAGGCTGATGATTTAGAGAAGGCTGAACAGTTGACACAGCTTTTTAGTGACAACAGGGCCAGGGCCTGAGCCAGTGGTTGCTTGTTTCATACCTGAATTCCTAGTCTTCTCACCATTTTGCCATCACCTTAGTTTGGTGACTTGTGTCTCGAGAGGCACAGAAATTTGGGTTTCTCATGGCCTTCTCCTCTATGCCCATGCTCCCTCACTCTTACACCCTGAGGTGCTAGCTCCTGGAGTCATGTGACAGTCTGCTGTTAACTGACATGCTTCTCCAGGCCACGTTCTCTGTGCTGCCATTGTAGCCATCTGTCTAAAATTTGTTACACCTGTGCTTTAAACACTCAGCCATTCTGCATCACCTATGAAGTAAAACCCAAATTGCTTCTTAAGGAGGCACTTATAAACCTACGTCCTTCTCAGCCTCCTTGCCTTCTCAGCCTCCTTGCCTTCTCAGCCTCCTTGCCTTCTCAGCCTCCTTGCCTTCTCAGCCTCCTTGCCTTCTCAGCCTCCTTGCCTTCTCAGCCTCCTTGCCTTCTCAGCCTCCTTGCCTTCTCAGCCTCCTTGCCTTCTCAGCCTCCTTGCCTTCTCAGCCTCCTTGCCTTCTCAGCCTCCTTGCCTTCCCAGCCTCCTTGCCTTCCCAGCCTCCTTGCCTTCCCAGCCTCCTTGCCTTCCCAGCCTCCTTGCCTTCCCAGCACCACGTGTCGTTAAGCAGGGCTTCGTGCGCTTCCCTTAATGCCTTTTGCTGCCTCTTGCCTTCCTGTATACCACCCTCAGTTCAGATGCTCGCAGCCCCTTTCTTTTTCTCTTGCCTATCCAGGTACGTTCCAGGTCAGCCTCCTTCATGTTCTCCTTCCTCACGGATTCCATCATCTGCCCTTTGTTGTTCCACATGTATCCCGTGCATAGTCAGAGTGTTCATCATATGGCGGTACAAATTTTTATTTACATGCCTGTGCACGTATTTGACTGTAATCTCCTTGAGGGCAGCAACTATGTCTACCTGCTGTCTTCCCCCTCCCCCTTACCAACTATGAGTACCTACTATGCATTCCATACTGTGGGGTGGTAAGTGCTGGGGCTCTAGAGATGAGTAGGAAGTAGCTCTTGCCCTGAGGGAGCTGGATGGTTTAGTAGGGGAGAAAGAGGAGTGAATCAGTTATAATTCATTCAGGATGATACTTTACTTGCTAGACATGTAAGTTAGTCACAGATTGGGTGAACAGGGTGTGAACAGCTCAGAAACTCTTCCTTGGAAGATCAATGGAAGTTTGTTTTCTTCTCTCTGTCCTTGGCACCTGACGTGGCACTGTTGCCTAGCAAATGGTGGGTGTATAATAATGTGAATTAAAGGAAGGGATGGAGGAGGGGTGATGCCATTCAGGAAAGAGGTGCAGGATATGGAGTCCCAAGAAGAGTTGAGATTGGAAAAGTGTGTCCTTTAGAAGTGAAAACAAAACCGTTGTTCTTCCAAAGTGTGTTATGTGGGTCACAAAAAAGGGTTAGCCTGAAGTGACCTTTCATTATAGGGTTGACCAGCCTCATCTGGGGCAAGTGAACAAACAGAATGCTATGGTAGGAGATCCCACCGGATACAGTCTCCTGCTGAAAAATCTAAAACTTATCCCAACATCAATTAGTATAACTTGGTATTTTCACTCTCCAGAAGACTCTAGCCCTTTCCTGGGAAGGACTCCCATTTCTCGCACCCCCCCCCCCCCACACCACCTGGATAGAGTTAAGGCTTTCCATTAATGGGAACAGAGTTTCCTCTCTCCCCTGCATCTCCCAGCTGATTGAGGCTGGCCTTCAAGGGGGAGGGCAAATGGTCTGTGGTTTTCTTGCTCTCTTTGCCTTCCGTCAAAAGCATAGATAGCGATAGCTGAATGATTTATATTTGACCTTTCAAGGAGCCATATGGAAGGCTGTGTAGGGTGTGGGGCTCGTGAATACTGTTTCTCTGCCTGCTGGGAAAACGTGCGCTCATGAGCTGCCTTGCTACACCATCAAGGCAACTGAGGGTGCTTCCTGCAGGAGCTGCATGGAACACAGGGCCGGCTCTGCCTGATCCTCACTCAGCCTTTGTTCTGTGGTTGACGGCATCTGGCTGTGCTCAGATGTTTTGGTCACAGCATTTGGGACAGGGAAGTAGGGTGAGAGTCCTGGGGAACCTGTTTCCCTACCACATTGAGCTTAGAAAGTAGCAAAAATCGTATCTTTCTCTGTGTACATATGAACTTTGTTTTGCACAAATTATGGCCTTTGACTTAGTAAAAACTTTGGGTTCTATTTACTTGGCTCAAATTAGAAGCTTTAAAGCTTGTTACTACAGATTTTAACATGTGCTTTTAAACATTGGCACCTAAACTCCTCTCTTAGGTAAGAGATTAAAGACCTGTGGAATTACATTATTCTTTTATAAAAATAGGGTTTTTACCCTTGTCAGTTTTTAACTGAGTCTGTGCAGTTGGCATTGATGGGTTTTGCCATTTGTTTCCATTGCTACCCCTCCTTTGCTATGATTCTTCACTTGAGATCTGGATTGCTACAATGTGTTTCCTTACAGTGGTAGTCCCCTCAACCCCAATCTTAGAAATTGCCTGCTTCTCCTGGTGCAGGTGACCATTCCTCAGCTGGATGTCAGGGGACCCCACCCCGCCAAGCTGAGCACACCCTCCCTGTGTCCCCCGTTTCACTCTGCCTCTGAACAGCCTGTCCACCTGCTCTGTCATATTCACACTCCTGTAGCTGTTTCCTGGAATGCTGGCGTTCCCTGGATGGAAGCTGTGCTTCCTGAATGAAGCTCCAGCAGCCTGGAAATACAGGATAAAATGGAATGAAACTTGGTCCATAAAATTTCCAGTTAGGCCCAGAGGTAGGAGGCAGTAAAGTTTTCTACTGGAATCCCGCAATACTTATTCCGCACTAACTCGTTTATATATTTGCTGCATAGAAAACTTTAGTGACAAAAAGGAAATAAAAAAGAATAATTCACCCATCAACTCAACATTATTTGTTTTCATTTTTCTATGTATAGCCCAGTGGAGTGTATATACAAACATATATGTAGAGAGATAGTCTTAATGTTACACACTTATTTTTTTTCATTTATTTTTCAGTTTTATAATGGACAGTTGGAGAGCTGAGATTATGGCTTATGGTTCTTTTGTATCCTTCCGTTGCCAAGCACAGTCTTAGGCATGAAATGGGAACTTAATAGCTAGTTAATATTTTTAGGGTTTTGCAAGTTTTCTTTTTTTCCACAAGCAGAGAAGGGGCAGAGAGAGGGAACTAGAGGATCCCAAGCGGGCTCTGTGCTGACAGCAGCGAGCCTGATATAGGGCTCAGTCTCACAAACCGTGAGATCATGAACTGAGAGCCAAAGCCGTATGCTCAACTGACTGAGCCCCTCAGGTGCCCCTCTTTTTTCATATTTTAAATCTGTAGCCAATGGGGCGCCTGGGTGGCTCAGTCAGTTAAGCGTCCGACTTCGGCTCAGGTCACGATCTTGCGGTCTGCGGGTTCGAGCCCCGCGTCGGGCTCTGGGCTGATGGCTCAGAGCCTGGAGCCTGCTTCCGATTCTGTGTCACCCTCTCTCTCTGCCCCTCCCCTGTTCATGCTGTGTCTCTCTCTGTCTGAAAAATAAATAAACGTTAAAAAAAAAAATTTAAATCTGTAGCAGCCAATATTTATTCTATCCCAATTGACTTTTGTGTTCTTAAGAATATATGTTTCCTTCTTTTCCCATTTTTCTGTTCAACCTTTGGCATTTTGGATCATAACTGAGTGTCATATTGTTTGTGGGTGTGTTACCCTAGAAGTTTAAGGGTTTTCTCAGACCTTTTGTTTTCCTACAGTACTTCCATTCACAGAAACGTCAGTGTGCCTCCTCTTAAAGGTGCCATCTGTATCTTCTTTCTCTTTGGTTGTCCTAGAACTGTGCCTGAAATGTAGTATTTGCTCAGTAAATGTTTTTGTTCATTTGAACTAAATGAAAGTTGTTTCAAACATGTATTACTTTTATAAAGTTATAAAAATCGTTCTCTTTTAAAAAAAAAAACAACCTTTTGTTTTGCTTGTTCATCCTATCTTAACGATATTCTTTTCAGTGGACTTAGTCTACAAGACATGAACAAATCCAGAACTTGGAACTTGTCCTATGGTTGTGTTTTCAATTGTGATCCCTTAGGAGATATGGTCATCATTTATCAGAAACTTGATACATTTAAGTAAAATACTAGTTTGATTAAATATCAGCTTGATTACATGAATTGGGGGTCCTTAAGACCATCAGGTGCAGTGATTTGCCAGGACTCAGTATGTGATCATGCTCATGGCTATGATTTGTTACAGCAAAGGATACAAAGCAAAAGAGCAAAGGGAAAAGATGGATGGGATGGAATCCAGGAAAAATTGGGCTAAAGTGACCAAAATTTTCTCCCAGTGGAGTTGCATGCTTAAATCTCTGGGCAATGAGTTTTGTTATCAGCTGGGAAGCTTGTTAGAGACACAGCACCCAGAGTTTTTGTTGGGGGCTGACCATGTATAGATACAATCTGCCTTGCACATAGCCAAATTCCAGACTCCCAGGGGAAAGCAGGTGTTCAGCATGAAACATACTCTTTGTATAAGCAGGGTAGGCACAGTGAGCCACTCTTACCAGTTCTAGGAATGCTGGGAACTCTCCCAAGTCAATTTCATAGACCCTAGCCAAAGGTCAGTCTTGTAAACAGGCCTCTCAAAGGATAGCAGTAGGCCTGCTCCCGTAACTCTTTTCTGTATGTACCATATGTTCTTCGATCACTTTCAATGCAGGGATTAGACTTTGTAAATCAGCTTTTATGTTCCGTATTTTTTGTAATTTAAAAATAATGTTGACAAACTTCTTTTTCTGCTATTCTAAAGGGCCTGAAAGCCTGGGGCAGTTCATGTTGTCTTCCATTTGTGCATTGGGGTCAGATTATCAGTGCCATATTGGTAACAGTGCTGAGTGATTAAACTCTTTTCTGGAGAAAATTCCTTACAGAAGAAGTGTATATGGTGAAGATACACTCAGATAAGCACCGAGAAGTCGACTGCTCCTTCCTTTCCTCATCAGAAGGTGTAAATGTTCACAGAAGGAGAGGGTGAGGCAGGACCTGTGGGCTTGTCTGAGAGGGGTCAGCTGGGCATGGAACTGGGTAGCGACTGTGAGAAGTATGTTAAAAATGAGCCCAACAGGAAATAATGAAAATGCCTTTAAAAATAACATCTCTTCACCTCCTCTATGAAGTAGCTTCTTTTTTGCCACCTTCCTTCACTGGATTGGTCTAGATCTAGGCTGGGCAGTGGGTGGAGCGTCTTAGTCCTAGACCAAATAATGCCCTCCTAGTGAGGAGTGAGTGGTTAAGGCCCACACAGCAGGCATTAGGTAGAGATGAATGGGGGATTCTTTGCATTTCTGCATTGAACACTGATGACTTACACGTTAATGAACTGGCCGTTTGTTCACCCAGTAAGTATAAATTAATCCTTTTTGTTTGCTTGTTTTAGTTTTGGCGAGTTGCCATGCTTGGTGTACTTTTAGCAGTGAATTCAACTTAAAACTTGCTCTTTAGGAGGAAAGAAGCACAGGGTAGACAAACGTAGGCGTTATAAGAGAGGTTTATCAGCAAAGTGCTTGGTAGTTCAGAAACATGTGGAGATTCATGTTTCACAGAACATACAGAACAAAAGTCAGATTCAAGTGACGCTTGCATGCTGGCGTTAATGCATTTATTCTTTCATTCAGTGTGCATAATATACCACGTCCCAGCTCGTGTGTGAGAGAGGGGCCTGATAGGACGGTGAACAAAAAAAATACATGGTTCTTGTTCAGTGGTCATCCAGTGTAGTAAGGGAAATCAGACAAATAAGGAATTGAAGCCCTGTGAAGAGAACAAGGTGCAATGAGAGATGATCATTTTTATTGTTTTTTAAATTTTTGCTTGAATTTCAGGTCCTTCTTCAATCTCCTTTATTAATAAAGGAAAATTATTTTGAATGCTTATTTACTTCTTTTAATGCTTTTCTCCCCTTCTCTATAGCCTATATAAAAGGTGGGTGGATCCTTAGGAAAGCCTGGAAGATTTACAATAAATGCTATCTGGACATCAATGCCCTCCAGGAGCTGTATCAGAAGAAGCTAACTGAAGAGCCCTTGACTTCTGATGCTGCAAATGATAATCACATTGTGGCTGAAGGGGTGTCTGAGGAGTCTCTAAACAGACTGAAAGGTGCTGTTAGCTTTGGATATGGCCTTTTTCACCTTTGCATATCCATGGTGCCCCCCAACCTGCTCAAAATCATCAACCTGCTGGGTTTTCCTGGAGACCGCCTGCAAGGGCTTTCTTCACTGATGTATGCAAGCGAAAGTAAGGACATGAAGGCCCCTTTAGCTACGTGAGTAGCTGTATTGCAATGCTTTGGTAGATAATATAGTGTTGAAAGTAAGTAAACGACAATCAAAGCCTTTAAAGGAAACTTCAGGTAAATTGGTTGGTTGACACGATGCCACGCCTTATGCCTTTTAACGCAATGCCGAGAACTGTGTCTTTGGTGGTGTTTATAAGCTGACTTTCTAGAGAGAGGACACTGTTCTTGACTCTCATGAATCCTGTATTTTAAACAAGTAAAGCAACCACATTTTTCAACCGCAGATGATTTTATAAGCAGTTTCTGTGACCTTGACCAGAGTCACTGAGATTCATGACCCTGATTTTTGAATTTTTAAGGAATACGAATTTGATAACTTTCCTGTGATTCTGAAATTTTTATTATTACCTAGAGAATCCTGATATTGGGTCATTTTCTTTGATGATTCTGGTTGGTCCACTGGTCTCTCTCATGTGGCTTGGATATTTTGTGCTAGTCAACTAAATCGAGTCCTGTTAATCTGAGTCCTGTTAGTTGAAACTGAAATGACAGTTACTGAAACAGGAGAGTGTGGAGAGAAGCTGATAAAACTATCCAGAACGAGGATTCACCCATTCCTCCATCAGTTAAAAAACAATGTGGTTTTTTTTTTTCAGTCTGGTAAATATTCACCATTTGCAATTTGAGTAATTTTACACTAGATGCCCTTTGACATTTTTCAAAAAATGTTAATATCACAGAGACCGAGCTCTGTTTCTACTATCGATATTGAGGAATTTGGATATTCAGTCTTAATCAGTTGGTAGCTATTAAAAATATCATTAAATTTTCATTTCAAAAATATATTTGTTCCTCCCCAAAGTCATTAAATTACATAAACTGTGGTATTTTATTAATTTGATGTAATAGTTTTGTAACTTGTGATAATTTGTCTATTTATATCTTAATATTTTCTGGAAAGAAATGAATTAGTAATGTAAATTCGTCTGATCTCCAGAAGAGAACTGATTTTATAAACATGCTAGAAGCACACACTTACATAAAAATATTTGATGTGTTAGTGAAACATTTTTGTCTGTTCACTAAAGATCCTAACGAATCTGTTTTATTTACCTAGTTTATTTAACTGTTATTTTTCTTGAAAGGAGGAGTATGAAATAAGGGAATTTTAAATGATTATTTATTCTTCAAATTGAGCCTTCTCAAAGGCCAGAGAAAGAGCCCTTTTTCTGGTTCTCTCACTTATTTTAATACATTTTAGTAAAATTTGTGTCTGTGGTTCCCATATTTAAATTTGGATTCTGAGGCTTACACTCTAACTTTGTGAACACAGGAGAAAACTACATTTCTCTTTTGCAAAAAAGTAATGCCTTTATTATGAGGGGACAGTAAATTCATGGTAACCAGTTCGTCTTTCTAATTTGTGTGCTGATGAGTGAAGTGTAGAAATCAGAGCTTTATCTCAGTCCACACCTTCAGAGAGCCATCTGGAAGCCTCAGCAGAGCTAAATGCTTTTATCCTATTATTCTTCTCTCACCTGATGGGCATATGATGTATAAGCTGCGCCAAAGTTTCAGTTTTCCAAATATTGGTAAGATTAAAATGGGGGAAAATACTCTGATTTACTTATTCAAAGACTTTTGGAAGGAGTGTGTATTAGAAGAGCACGTACTGAGTTTTGACAAAGTAGAAACGCTGTAAGAAAAGCCTTGCTCAATCTTTCTCTCCCTCTTCCTTTAGATTAGCTCTGCTCTGGTATCATACTGTGGTCCGCCCATTTTTTGCCTTGGATGGCAGTGATAACAAAGCAGGCCTGGATGAAGCGAAGGAAATTCTTCTCAAAAAAGAAGCTGCTTATCCAAATTCTTCCCTCTTCATGTTTTTCAAGGGACGTATACAACGATTAGAGGTACTGTGCCTTCCTCATATTTTTAAATAAAGCCTTCTGTGGATCAAATCTGTAATTCTCACTCCGTGCTAGCATCAAAAGGAGGCAAATGCCATTGGGCGAAGGAACGTTTTGTTCTTGTGCTTTTCAGTTGCATCGTTGCTACAAAAGCCTCTTCCAGGAACCCAGGATGTTAGTCAGTAACCTTCTGTTTCAGGAGGTGGGAGAGGCAGGGGTGACGAGATTGGTGTACTCTAAGCCAGAGGCATAGGAACATTAGCAAACGTCTCAGTTGAAGAACACAATATACGATTATTTTTTTTCCGTTTCTGGAGTTACTAATAATCTGTTTCTAAATTTTCATCTTGGTTAACAATTGATTTATACACGTTATTGCCTGAAATGTCAAGGACACCATCAGCTTTGAAACGGTAGTAGCTTTTATTACTTTTTCATGGGCTTCATTTGGCCAAGCCCTGTGCCAGGCGCTTCATACAGGATACCCATTTAATCCTGAGTAACCCTATGACAAAGACACAAAGTCACCTCTTTTTTTTTTTTTTTTTAAGTTTATTTATTTTTGAGAGAGAGCGAGCGAGCGCGTGAGTGGGGAGTGGGGCAGAGAGAGAATCCCTAGCTGTCAGCACGGAGCCTGCTGTGGGGCTTAAACTCACTAACCATGAGATCATAACCTGAGCCAAAACCAAGAGTCAGATGCTTAACCAACTGAGCCACCCAGGTGCCTCTGCACCTCTCCCCCTTCCCCCCTCCCCAATCTGCTTGCTTGGGGACATGAAGATTTGAAGAAAAAGAAAAGTATAAGAAAAAAATCATATGAAAGAAGGTGGCTGTTATGCCAGGTGCACCAACAGCTAATAGAGATTCTAACAACCTCCATCTTCCAGTTAACCGGGTGCCCGGCAGCAACACAGTTAATTCTAGTCGTCAGCCTCCTGCAAACCCACTGTGAGTGCTTTTGAAGATTTTTGCTCACGAAGAAGGCTTTTGTGAGCGTTTGTGAGTGCAGGGATGATTTGTTTACTGATATTTTTTGTTGGCAACTGAGTGTATATTGTTTCCTTTCCCTCGTGAGGTGCCTCCTTAAATCTGAGGACTCCTCATCTTTACATATGGAAGTTTTATTTTAGAGATAGTACTGATAATTTATAATTGGAACCTAGTACATACAGAAAGCACAGCAGGAGCAGGATCTGAATTATTTAAACCTGTGTCTGAGTTGTTTTTTTCTCATTATCTTGCAACTGTTTTTCTTTGCATTCAGGCTCATAAGCGTTCAGTTATGTTTCTCCTTTTTCTTGCTGTCTTAGCAACATAGTTGTGATCAGTTTCTTATGCAGTCTGCTCTTTTGGTTAGTGTTCTTTTAAGCTCAGTGTTATGGTCTTACGTGTAGGGAAGGATGTTCAGTTTATTAAAGTTTCTGTGCTCCCTTGGGTTTGTGCAAGAGGAAATAACCTATATAAGGAAATTTTAAATCGACCAAGCCTTCTCACCGCAGTGACCATTTCTGAAATGAGAGTTGCGTTACAAGGTCAGTGCTTCCTTAAATGTCCAATTCTTAAAGGGCAGGCATTACTCATTTTGAATAACTGAACATGTTGATACTAGGTTCAGTGTTGAACAGATTTGCTGCCTGGGACGAGAGCCTGAATTTATAATTATGTGCAACACAGCATAAGGCACCTTAGCATTGGGCATTTATTAGAATTCTCTCTTTACTCCCCACGTTAAATGAATGCTCTAAATTGGGTCTTAAAGGTGTCAAATAGAAATGTAAAACAAGGGTTTGTATCTTAAGCTTGCCATTTTAATTTTTTATTTTCAAACAAAAATGCCTAACTTTTAGCTAAACTAGTAACTACCCCCCCCCCCCAAATACTTAATTTGGCATGGTTTTAGTTTGTGCCACAATTCGTTCCTATTAGGGACTGAGTGGATGCTAGAAGCAAGTGGTTATTCACTACTGTTGGGATGATTATAGCAATGAGGAGGCCATAGTGTCGTCAGAGGACCCTTCTGAATACAGTATGCGGAGGTACACAGTTGGCATTATGGTTCTTAGCAGGCATTCAGGCTCTTTCGGGGGTGGGGGGGGGGTGGAGAATTGTCATCTGGTGTGGGTGGTGGATATTAGGACTACTTCACCGTGAGGCAGCTTGCTTACCGGACTGATCCTTGGTTTTCAGAAAAAAGACTAAAAGATATGTTTCTGCCTCTGATTAGTGAGCTGTAGCGTCAGGGCCAAGGGGATGTGCCGGTTTTTCTGTTTGGCCCTTCCCAAGGGCCCAGAAGGAAGGATTTGGGGGATTCCGAGGTAACTTGGACTATTAATGGTATTCTCCCAGTGCCCAGACACAAGCATTTCATTTACCTTCCCAAGTGACCATGAGGAAGCTGGTTGGGGTAGGGTTGGGGGCACGTACTCCTTTGTTTGCAGATGTGGGACTGCCCAGAGGGGCTGCTACAGCTCCTGTCAGAGGCTTTTGTAAGGCCTCTAAGGCCTCAAACCGGTTTATGGAAACACGGGCCGCTGACAAATGTGCTTGCAAAGAACATGTTGGGTTTTGTTTGTTTGTTTGTTTGTTTGTTTTTGTTTTTTTTTAATTTTTAGTAAGCATTTAGGTTAGGGATAGGACCCCTGAGATCTTTTTGTCAACAAACACTCAGAGAACATGGTGTGTGAGCTTTAACCTCACAGATGCAGCATATGACACTCAGTTTCTTCAGTGAGTCAGTCTACATAATTGGAACAGCTGCTTTTGTGTCAGCTTGCTGTCCTACAGGGTGACTAGCTCAGTATGTGCTGGTTAGTTTATTTTCTGTACGCATTCTTTTCAAATCCTGTGCCCTTGCCCACTTTCTGTTTAATTTCATAAACAACTTTTTACATCCTCTGGGACAATTTGGAATCTGTCTGGGAGGATGTTTTTTGTCAAAGCCACCCCATCCTGTCACTTGATAACCCTTGCCATGGTGGTTTTGTTATTTCCTGTTGTTAGGGCCCAACTTGACCTAGCAGGTGGTCAAGTGAGGTGGTTATGTGAGGTGCATTTGCACCCCAGGATGGAGCATACCCTGTGCTAAAGGTACTGCTGCTAAAGCACGAGTCTCTGCAGAGAGAATTTTGTCTCTTTACTGCCTTGGCTTCTCCCCACTGTATGTTTGTATACTCCCACCTCCTACCTTTCCACCCTCTTGTGTTCTCATTACCTGTCCAGTTCCTGTTGACCTCTCCCGTGTGACTTGTCATGTTGCTGGGAGGCATAACTGGGTTCCTGTGGTACTTAGCATGGGATAAACGGTATATAACTAGCGTGTGATGGGTTTTATTCTTACTGAGGCTTAAGCCTGGGAAGTAGGGTTATCAAATTTCTTACTTTTTTTTCTTTTTAAGAGGAAAAAAAACGTTTTGGTGTCGGTAAAAGCCAACCCATGATTGGCAAAGTGGGTGGCATGTAGCTAGAGGGGCGACAGGTCCTACACAATACCTATATATTTACCTATATTTCCCCGATTCTCCATACTGCAAGCAGCTATTAGGGACATGGTCCCAGATGTTGTATAGGAATCTCAATTTTAAAATGTGAATTTATATAGTTTTGAATTTTTGTACTTCCATGAGTTTTTACCCAGATAAACCAGGTATGGTACTGATAAGTCCATTAAGTATACAAGTGATTAATGAGTATTTTTTTTTTTTTTGGTTGTTTAAAAAGTTATCAGGGACAAGCCTACATTTTAATCACTTATTTTTATTTCTCTCTGATCCTCTTTTTTTCCCTGTAAATAATACAGATTTCTTCCCTTCAGTTTTAACCATCTACTTCGTATGTAATATATACATGTATTTGGTTTTACATGCATATTCTTTGATTACACACTTTATATCATGTGACTGTTTAGTGATCAAACTAAGTTGTAATACCTAAACTAATGAAAGTTGATAAACATTCTAATGAGGTTGTTATTATGCACGCATTTTGAGAACTCTTATTTTGAAACTGTTTTCTAAGCTGAGACTCCTACTTTTTGAATAGATGAGTCCATTGATCAATGAGACTGATTTCTTTGTTAAGAAAAAGCTGGTTATCAAAGACTGCCTGCTTCTCTTGTGTGGCATGTAAACCTATTTCTGAAACCAGTTCTGAAAAAGAAGATGCAAAATGTCTTCACGATTAGAGTAAGAGGTTATCCTCCTAAGGAGGGTGCAGAATCAGATATTTAAATTCTGATGTGCTGGTTGGAGAAGTACAGCTCTAAAGAAATGAATTGAATAAATGAGGTAAAATGCAGCTGGATTGAAATGATGTCTCTGTGGGGCACCTGTGTGGCTCAGTTGGTTAAGCGTCCGACTTCAGCTCAGGTCATGATGTCGCGGTTTGTGGGATTGGGCCCTGCGTCAGGCTCTGTGCTGACAGTTCAGAGCCTGGAGCCTGCTTCATAATCTGTCTCCCTCTCTCTCTGCCCCTCCCTGGCTCATTCTCTTCCTCTCTCTCTCAAAAATAAATAAGAACATTAAATTTTTTAAAAAAGAAATGAAGTCCCTGCAAACCATAAAAGACTTTTAAATAAAGAGAACAAACTGAGGGTTGAGGCAAGGGTGTTGTGTGGGTGAGATGGGCTAAATAGGTGATGGGCATTAAGGAGGGCACTTGTTGGGATGAACACTGGGTGTTCTGTGTAAGTGATGAATCACTAAATTCTATTCCTGAAATCATTATTATGCTATATGTTAACCAACTTGGATTTAAATTAAAAAAAAAAATATTGTAGCCATGGGGAAAAAACAAAGAAATTAAGTCTCTGCTTATGGCAGGGGGTACCCAGATCAACAGGCATGAGCCCCTGTGCTCCTCAGGCTCAACCTGGGCCCCACTTGACTGTAGGTGCCACTCAGACAATTAGCCATTACAGTACTGCTTCACGAGGACAAAGGGAAGGAAGTTTGTCCAAGGCCTGGAGACCACACTGAAAAAGTTACAATGAACTTTACCTTTCATATGTGTGTGAATGTCCCCTGATCATCTCCTCTTTCTCTGACTTGAAGCTGCCTTGTTTTTTCTGGCAAACGCTGCCCCCTCACTACAGTCTGCTCCCCTGTTTTGTACTTCCCCTCCCGCCCCTCCTCTTCCTTCTGAGAATGATAGGATGTGGTTTCTTTACCCTGAACAGTGTCTGTAGGGACTTGCTTTGACGGTTGACCTTCGCTTCACCATGTTCATGTCACCCCCCGTCCCATCTCCTTCTCAGGCAGTCAGAGTTTTCTCACCCTTATTTTCTACTAGCTGTGAAGTTCTGGGTGAAAGGCTTGGACACATCTACACCAGCGTGTGTTCTGTCTGGGGACTTGCTTTCTGCTCATTATTTTAGGTGACTTCAGTTGTCTGAGGTACCTTTTAAAAATTGTAGTGCTTCTGTCTGTATTTTTATTAAGATGAAAGGACATTTTTCACTGGTGTTCCCCGGAGTAAGTGGGAGGGCTGTGTTGCTTTTTAGCCCACCAGTTCATGATTGGGACAGGGACAGAAAAGTGGAGGTCAATCCCTTTGGTGGTGAATTTATCAGCTAGAGAAAAGAGACGGGAGGCCTGCAGGGGTCATGGAGAGCAGAGGCCAGGTGGAAGTGGCAAACACCACAGAGGGTCTTTGCCTGAGCTCTCTTCTCTCGGGCATGTTGACATTAGTAGAGCTGTTTGGTAGCAGTGTTCTTTGCATCTGTCAAAGAGCAAGCCTGCCTCTTGTATTTGAACAGCATGCCTTGCCGGCATGATGTAATGTTGTTATTTATAGCATCAGGAAAAAGGCAATGCAGGAAGAGAAATAATTCCCTGAAGTTCTGTTCATTGTAGTCTTCTCTTCACCATCCTACAAGGTTCTCTTTATCACTTCAGGCGCCAAAAAAAATAGGGTTGCCATTTATTCTTAGAAGAACACAAAATGAGAGATTGGTTCAAGCTGGTGTGGGAGAGAGGGGGGATATATTTGTCTCCACTTTCCAGTGAGATAAACATGTATCATGTGGTTTAATAACTCTGTGCACTTTAAAATAAGAGGGTAGTAACCCAAATTGCTAATAGGTTAAATACATTTGCTCTTCTTTCAGCTCCATCATTACAGGCTGTTGGGCTGACAAGCAAGTAGAAGGTTAATGATTTTTATCCCTAAGCTCACCAAGTGTGCATAAGAGGATGAGCTTTCCCTTGCCTGCATTAGCCCTGGTCCTAGGGGTAGGAGTTCAGTGCACAGTCTGTTGTTAGGTGTCCTTGATAACAGAATTGCTAAACCGATTCGGCTACTCAGCAGTATTAATGCTGAATCACAGATAATAAGTGGGTTGTCACTCATGTCCTCTTGTGTGCTAAAGGTGACAAGGAAGACCTCTCCTTTTAAAACATATACATAATAGTTTAAGATGTTAGGGCACTTGGGTGTCTCAGTCGGGTAAGGCTCAAGTCATGATCTCCTGGTCCATGGGTTGGAGCTCTGCGTCAGGCTCTGTGCTGACAGCTTGGAGCCTGGAGCCTGCTTTGGATTCTCTGCTCCTACCCCGCTCCTGTTCTGTCTCTAAAAATAAATAAAGGTTAAAAAAAAAAAAAAGATGTTAGGCAACTCTGTAAAAATAACCCAGTGATACTTACATTTTAAGCTGTTTTGCTTCCAGTTATTTTGTGATCTTTAGTATACACATGAGACTTGATGCAGTTTTGTTTATAAATCTTCCATATTTTAACATGTTTTTATAAGTAATTGGCATGCAGAATATTTAGATTTCCATTTTGTTAATAATTTGACATTTCCTTTCGTTGGGAAACTGTTGGGATATTTGATTATTGTTGTTTCTCTATTTACCAGTATCTTACTCTGATAGTGCTGCAGTAACTAGCATATTTTTCCTTTTTTTTTTTTTTTTTTTTTTTTTTTTGATTTATTTCTTTGGATTATAGCTCCAGTGGTGTCATTATTAGAATCAGAGTATGAATGGTTCCGTAGCTCCTGCTAGATGAGAGATTATACTCAAATAGTGGGCCAGAGTATGATCATTCATTATTTTGTGCATGGTATCAGCAGCATGTTCCATTGCATAGTTTTCTTTTTATTTCCATAATGATGCAGTTTAAAGATCGTAAAATATTGCTGATAAGACTTCTCATATTCATGTATCAGAAGACAATAGTGTTTAGGTGGCAGTACTGCCTTAATTGAGCTACCAGATTCAGTATAATCCCTCAAAAATCACAGCCTCCTTTTTTGTAGAAATCGACAAAGTGATACTAAACTTAAGGAACCCAGAGACAGTCTTGAAAAGGAAAACAAAATTGGAAGATACATACTTCCTAATCTCAAAATCTACTACAAAGTAATCAAGTGAGTGGTACTGGCATAAGAATAGACCTGTAGAGATCAATGAAAGTCAAGAAATCTGTACATTTATAGATCAATTGACTTTTGACAAGGGTAAACCAGTAGCCAAAGAATAGTCTTTTCAGCAAATGGAGTGAAGACAACTGAATATCCACATGCAAGTAAATGAAGTTGGACTCCTGTATACTGTATGGAAAAATGAATGCAAATGGGTTGTAGACTTAAATGTAAGAGCTAAAACCATAAAACTCTTGGGTTAGACAGGACGTCAAAAGCACAACAACAAAAGAAAAACAGCTAAATTGAACTACATCAGAATTAAAGCCTTTTGTGCTGCAAAGAGTATTGTCAAAGTAAACAGGGGTGCCTGGGTGGCTAAATCAGTTGAGTGTCCCCACTCTTGATTTCAGCTCAGGTCATAATCTCGGGGTCGTGGGACTGAGCCCCATATTGGGCTTTGTGCTGAACACGGAGCCTACTTAAGATTTTTTCTCTCTCCCTCTCCCTCTCTTTCTCTCTCAAAACAAAAAATAAATTAAAAAAGGTTGGGGGGGGGGGCACTTAACTGACTAAGCCAACCAGGGTTAGGGTTAGGGTACATCCAACTTTTGATCTCAAATCTCAGTCTCAGGGTTGTGAGTTCAAGCCCCCTGTGTTGGACTCCATGCTTGACATGGAGCCTACTTAAAAAAAGCTGCAGAATGGGAGAAAATATTCGCAACTTCTAGATAGGACAAAGGACTTATATCCAGGATATGTAAAGAACTCTAACAACTCAATTAAGAGACAAATAAGCAACGTTTTAAAATAGGCATAGGATCTGAAGAGACCTTTCTCCCAAGAAAATCTGCAGATGACCAATAAGCACATGAAAAGATGCACAACATCATAAGTAATTATGAAGAAATGCAAATTAAAACCAAGTGAGATGCTATTTCACACCTACCAGGCTACCTGTAATAAAGACAGACAATCACAAGTGCTGGCCAACATATGGAGAAACCGGAAACCTAATTCATTGTTGATGGGGATGTAAAATAGTGCGGCCACTTTGGAAAAGTTTGGCACTTCCTCAAAATGTTAAACACAGACTTACCATATGACCCAGAAGTCCCTTTCCTGGCAGTATACCCAAGAGAAATGAAAACATATGTCCATATTATTATTTATAGAGCAAAGAGTGGAAACAACTCAGATGTCCCATCAGTTGATGAACAAAATGTGCATCTATACAATGGAATAATTCTATTCAACAACAAAAAGGAATGAAGTACTGATACGTGGTACAGTGTGGGTGAACCTAGAAAGTATGTTAAGTGAAGAGAGTCAATCACCAAAGAGCATATATTGTAGGATTCCATTTCTGTGCAATCTCTAGAACAGGCAAATCTATCAGAATTAATTTAGTTATCAGAATTAAATGATATCTATATCTCACACATGCAAATAGGTATGACAATGCAATAGTTCTTAGAACATCAGTGTACAGTCTAGAAGAAAACAGGATTATCTATGTGTCCCACTTGGGGCAGAAGATAAATATGTGAAGAAATGAAGTCTGTCATAACGAAAATGTATACATGTTTGTTCAGATTTTCACAATAAAATGTAATAATTTTCAAATGAAAGTATTAGAAGATATACGTGATAAAGATTCCTTATGATTACATTATACATTATAATATGGGCAGATACATAAGGAGAATATTTTATTTTGAGAGAGACAGATCATTGCTTACTTGGGGGTGGGGATGAGCGAGGGAGAGTGGAATAACTCTTAGCGGGTACAGGGTTTCTTGTTGGGGTGATGAAAATATTCTAAACTTAGATTCTGCTAATGTTTGTGCAGCTCAGTGAATGTACTAAAAATCATAGAATTGTATACTTCAAGTGGGCAAACCTTTTGATATTTGAGTTATATCTCAAAGATGTTTCAAGAAAGTTATGGAGGATATTTTCCATGTGAATATATACAGTCTCTTTTTCTTTGGATGTAAATTATTGATGCAACCGAATGACTCCTGAGTAAAAAGTAATTTCCTGGGGCATCTGGGGCTCAATCAGTTAAGTGATTAGGTCATGATCCCACAATTCCTGAGATTGAGCCCTGTGTCAGGCTCTGTGCTAACAGTGCAGAGCCTGCTTGGAATTCTCCCTTTCCTCTCTACCTCTCTCTGTTTCTGTCTCTAAATAAATAAATAACCCTCTCCTACTCTCTGTGGGTCGGTCTCTCTCTTTCTCTCTCTCTCTCTCTCACTCTCAAATAAACTTAAAATATTTTTCTTACATATTTTCCCAAATTCTAATGTATAATGTAATCATAAGGAATCTTCATCATGTATACCTTCTAATACTTTCATTTGAAAGCTATTACGTTTTGTTGTGAAAATTTGAACATTCAAACATGTACACATTTTTGTTATAACAGACTTCATTTCTTCACATATTTATCTTCTGCCCCAACTGGGACACATAGATAATCCTGTTTTCTTCTAGATTGTACGCTGATGTTCTAAAAAGTATTACATTCTCATACCTATTTGCATGTGTGAGATACAGATAGTTTCTTTTTTTTTCTTCAATGAAAACCATTTTATTTTATTTTTTTAATTTAAATTTTTTTAATTTACATCCAAATTAGTGTATAGTACAACAATGATTTCAGGAGTAGATTCCTTAGTGCCCCTTACCCATTTAGCCCATCCCCCTCCACAACCCCTCCAGTAACCCTCTGTTTGTTCTCCATATTAATGAGTCTCTTATGTTTTGTCCCCCTCCCTGTTTTTATATTTTTTGTTTCCCTTCCCTTATGTTCATCTGTTTTGTCTCTTAAAGTCCTCATATGAGTGAAGTCATGATATTTGTCTTTCTCTAATTTCACTTAGCGTAATACCCTCCAGTTCTGTCCACGTAGTTACAAATGGCAAGATTTCATTCTTTTTGATTGCCGAGTAATACTCCATTGTATATATGTACCACATCTTCTTTATCCATTCATCCATCGACAGACATTTGGGCTCTTTCCATACTTTGGCTGTTGTTGATAGCACTGCTATAAACATTGGGGTGCATGTACCCCTTCGAAACAGCATCCCTTGGATAAATACCTAGTAGTGCAATTGCTGGGTCGTAGGGTAGTTCTATTTTTAGTTTTTTGAGGAAGCTGCATACTGTTTTCCAGAGTGGCTGCACCAGCTTGCATTCCCAAGATATCGTTTAATTCTGATACCCCCTGTATCAGGAATATTGACACTTTTGTTTTTCCTCCTCTTATTGAGTTAAACCCTTTTAAGATAGATGGAGTCTGTTTTTTTTCTTGTTAAATTGTTTGTTGTTAAACTTTGCTATCTCCAGGGGCGCCTGGGTGGCTCAGTCGGTTAAGCGTGTGACTTCGGCTCAGGTCATGATCTCGTGGTTTGTGGGTTTGAGCCCCGTGTCGGGCTCTGTGCTGACAGCTCAGAGCCTGGAGCCTGCTTCTGATTCTGTCTCCTTCTCTCTCTGCCCCTCCCCCACTTGTGCTGTCTCTCAAAAATAAATAAATGTAAAAATTTTTTTTTTAATTTTGCTTTCTCCATCAATTTCTTTTCATCATAAGTGCACTCTTTAATCCCCATCCCCTATTTCACCCATTCCCCCCCCCCCCACATCCCCACTGGTAACCATCACTTTGTTCTCTATAGTTAAGAGTCTGTTTCTTGGTTTGTCTCTTTCTTTGTTGTTCATTTGTTTCTTTAATCCCACATATGAGTGAAATCATATGGGTTTGTCTTTGACTTCAGTTAGCATAATACTCTCTAGCTCTATCATGTCATTGCAAATAGCAAAATTTCATTCTTTTTTACAATGGGATATTCCATTGCATACATATACCACATCTTCTTTATCCATTCCTCAGTTGATGAACATTTGGGCTGCTTCTGTAATTTGGCTATTGTAAATAATGCTGCATGTATCCCTTTAAATTAGTGTTTTGTATTTTGGGTGGGGAGGTAAGTACTGAGTAGTGCTTTTCCTGGATGGTAGAGTAGTTCTGTTTTACTTTTTTTGAGGGACCTCCATACTGTTCCACAGTAGTTGCACCCGTTTGCATTTCCACCAACAGTGCACATGCATTCTGTCCACATCCTCGCCAACACTTGGCTCATGTCTTAATTTTAGCCATTCTGATAGGTGTGAGGTGATATCTCCTTGTACTTCTGATTTGCATTTCCCTGATGATGAGTGATGTTGAGCATTCTTTCATATGTCTGTTGGCCATCTGGATGTCTTCTTTGGAGAAATGTCTGTTTGTGTCTTCTGCCCATTTTAATTGGATTGTGTGTGTGTGTGTGTGAGTGAGAGTGTGTGTGTGAGTTGTATCACTTCTTTATATATTTTGGATACTAACCCTTTATCTGATAGGTCATTTGCAAATATCTTCTCTCATTCCATAGGTTGTCTTTTAGTTTTGTTAATTATTCCCTTTGCTGTGCAGAAACTACTGATGTTTCAGTAGTTTTATTTCCCTGGTCTCAGGAGACATATCTAGAAAAATGGTGTTATGCTAGTGTCCAAGAAATTACTGACTGTGCTTTCTTCAAGGATTTTTGTGGTTTCAGGTCTCAAATTTAGGTCTCTAATTCATTTTGAGTTTATTTTTGTGTATGGTGAAGGAAAATGGTCTGGTTCTATTCTTTTGGATATGGCTGTCCAGTTTTCCTGACATCATTCATTGAATAACCTTTTTCCATCACATATTCATTTTTCCTTTGTCAAAGATTGGCCATGTAATTGTGGGTCTATTTCTGGATTTTCTGTTTTATGCCATTGATCTGTATGTCTGTTTCTATGATGGTACTATACTGTTTTAGTTAGTACTGCTTTATAATATGACCTGAGATCTGGAATTGTGATATCTCCAGTTTTCTTTTTGAAGATTGCTTTGGCTATTTGAGGACTTTTGTGGTTCCATACAAATTTTAGGATTGTTGGTTCTGGTGCTGTGAAAAATGCTGTTGGTATTTTGATAGGGATTGCATTAAATGTGCAGAATGCTTTGGATATTTTAACAATATTTATTCTTACAACCTGCAAGCATGGAATGTCCTTCCACTTCTTTGTGTTGTCTTGAATTTCTTTCATCAGTGTTTTAAACTTTCAGAGTACAGGTCTTTCATCTCTTTGGCTGAGTTTATTCCTATTTTATTGTTTTTGGTGCAATTGTAAATGGGATTGTTTTCTTAAATTCACCTTGTGCTGCTCCATTATTATATAGGAATGGAACAGATTTCTCTACATTGATTTTTGTATCCTGTGGCTTTACCAGATTCATTTATTAGTTCTAGTAGTTTTTTGCTAGAGTCTTTAGGGTTTTCTATGTATAGTATCATGACATCTGCAAATAGTGAAAATTTTACTTCTTCCTGACCAATTTGGATGTCTTTTATTTTTGTTGTCTGATTGCTGTGGCTATGACTTCAGTACTGTGTTGAATGAAAGTGGTAAGAGTGGACATCCTTGTCTTGTACCTGACCTTACAAAAAGTGCTCCCAGTTTTCCACCATGGAGTCTGAAGTTGGCTGTGGGTTTTTCATATATGGACTTTATTATGTTGAGATATGTTCCCTCTAGACCTACTTTGCAACGGGTTTTTATCACGAATGGATATTGTACTTTGTCCAATGCCTTTCCTGCATTTGTAGAAATGGTCCTACGGTTGTTATCCTTTCTGTTATTGATGTGATGTGTCATGTTGATTGTTTTTGCAAATAGTGAACCACACTTGCATCCTGTGAATAAATCCCACTTGGTCATGGTGTATTTTTTTAATGTATTGTTGGATTCGGTTTGCTAATATTTTGTTGAGGGTTTTGGCATCTATATTCATGAGAGATATTGGCCTGTAGTTCTCTTTTTTTGTAGTGTCTTCATCTGGTTTTGGTATTAGGGTAATATTGGCCCCATAGAATGAATTGAAAAGTTTTCCTTCCTCTTGTGTTTTTTGGAATAGTTGGAGAAAAATCGGTTAACTCTTCTTTTGGGGCATCTGGGTGGCTCAGTCTGTTAAGTGTCTGACTCTTGATTTCGGCTCAGGTCATGATCTCATGGTTTGTGGGATCAAGCCCCATGTCAGGCTCCATGCTGTCAGCATGGGATTCTCTCTCTCCCTCTCTGCCTGTCCCCTCACTCACTCTTGTGCACATGCGCCCTCTCTCTGTTTCTTGCTCTCAAAATAAATAACACTCCCTCCCCCCACCCTCCCCCAAAAAACGTCTTCTTTAAATGTTTGGTAGAATTCACTTGTGAAGCCATCTGGTCCTGGACTTTAGGGTTTGGGGTGTTTCTTGATTATTAATTCAGTTCCATTGCTGGTAATTGGTCTGTTCAATTTTCTGTTTCTTCCTGCTTTCATTTTGGTAGGTTATATGTTTCTAGGAACTTACCCATTTTTTTTGCAAGTTGTCCAGTTTGTTGGCATATAATTTTTCATAATAATCTCTTGCTGTTGTTTGTATTTCTGTGGTGTAGGTTATTTCTCTTCTTTCATTAGTGATTTTGTTTATTTGGGTCCTCTCTACTTTGTTTGGTAGTCTGACTAGAAGTTTATCCATATTGTTGATCTTAAAAAAAAAAAAAATCAGCTCCTGGTTTCATTGATCTGTTGTGTTTTTTGAAGTTTCTATCTTTTATTTCTGCTCTAATCTTTATTTCCTTTTGTTGGGCTTGGGTTCTTTTTTCTAGTTCCTTTTGGTGCAAGGTTGGGTTGTTGGAGGTTTTTCTTGCTTCTTGAGTTGGGCCTGTATTACTATAACCTACCCTCTTAAGAACCACTTTTGTGCATCTAAGATTTTGGATCGTTATGTTTTCATTTGCATTTGTTTCCATGTAATTTTTTATTCTTTGACTTCTTGGTTGACATATTCATTGTTTAGTAGCATGTTATTTAACCTCCATGTATTTGTGCTCTTTCCAAACTTTTTCTTGTGGTTGATTTCTCATTTCATAGTGCTATGGTCAGAAAAGATGCAGATGGAGTCTATTTTTGAGACGTTTTTATATTTTTAAATGACTGTTACTTAGCCTTGATAATTGTGATTTTATAATGCTTTGAATATAACATAGATCAACTATTGCCATGAAAAGTACCTATTTAGTGGGGCGCCTGGGTGGCTTAGTCAGTTAAGTGTCTGACTTCAGCTCAGGTCATAATCTCACGGTTTGTGGGTTCAAGCCCTGTGTCGGTCTCTGTACTGACAGCTCAGAGTCTGGAGCCTGCTTCATATTCTGTTTCTCAATCCTTCTCTCTTTCTCCCTTCTCTCTCTCTCTCTCTCTCTCTCTCTCTCTCAAAACTAAATAAACATGAAAAAAGTATTTAGTATTTTATCTACTTGTTTTCTCATATATATACTTAACTATTAGTTTGTCAGTTTCTGCATATTACAGGGAGATTTTAATTGAGATTTAGAATATTTCATTAATTTCTGAGGATGTCTGTTAATTTAGGGATGCCCCTTTATTTCTTCCATTACACTTGATAATGTTTGTGTGTGTACATTTGTCCTGTTCTGAGTAAACAGGGGTCCAAATAACATAAGTATGTGTAAGTGTACCTAGTTATTTTGGGATTAAGGAGGCACTAGAAGTCAAGCCTTCTTTCTCAATCCAGTGTTACTTTGCTTTTATTTGTTAATAAATTATACACACACACACACACACACATATTATGTATATAATATTTTATATGTTGGCAAATGTTTTATATGTAACTTCTAAGTAAATCACATATATTTCAATGTGAAAATATTCAAGGAGGCTTATTCTTAGTGAGCTTTAAATCTGATATTTTATAAAAATGAGTTGGTTAGTAGACTATCTTTTTTACAGTTTGAGGAAGCAGGTCACTTAAAGTAATGAAACCATTATTAAACATTTGAGTGTTTTTCTGTTATTCGGGTACCCATTTGAAATCAATTCCTTAGTAACATTTCTTCAATCATGTTTTAAAACATCTTACTGTTCTATGCATTTTAGTTTTATATTGTAGTTTTTCTGTTTCCACTTACTATTTAAAAATATGCCAGTACTATTAATAGATATGTAAAAATGTGTCACTTTCTATCTGTGGTATTTTTGTGCTGTTTGCGGTATTTTATAAATTTGTGTCTATGATTGGGCTTTTGGATACATTGGCTTTAAATGTGATTTTTTATCAATTTATTTTTTATTTCCATTTTCTGTCTAGTTTTCCTTAATTTAGCTTGTCTTCTAATCCATTTTTTTAAAACTTTGTATTTCTCTTAATAGGTATCTGTGCTCTCATTTAGGGATTGTACTGTGTGCTTTGAAGTTCTGCTTGCATTTTGTTTTCTTGAGAGGGTTTGGGACCTGTAATATTGCTACAGTGAGAGATGCATTTGGTCTTTGTCCCTAGTTCCTGGCACAGAACTCTAAAACCTGGGAATTTCCTCGTTGAGAGGTGATAGAAGAGTATGTTGCTACTCATACCAAGCCCCTTTCAGCCTTACCCTGAGTTACGGTAATGGGTTGACTGTGACTCCTAGGTAGCTGCAGGAGGAGGGCTGGTTGGTAGGATGGGAGGGTTGGAACTTTGAGTAGCACTTCCTACTGCCAACCTCCTGGAATGAATTGGGGCTGGAGATTGAGTTAGTCATCCAGACCAATGATTTATTCAATCAAGCCTAACTAATGGATCCTCCATTAAAATCCTAAACGATGGGGTTCAGAGAGCTTCCGGGTAGGTGAATGCATCCATGTGCTGGGAGTGTGGCACACCCCGAACTCTAAGGGACAGAAGTTTCTGTGCTCAGGACCCTGTTGGACCTTGTGCTATGGGCCTCTTCCTCTGGCTGTTCGTTTTTATTCTTTATGATGTCAGAAGTGTTGTGAGTAGAAGAGACTGGTTTCCTTCAAGCTTCTAAAGGTTTAGTGCTATTAAATGTTCTTGCCAAGTGTTTTGTGTTATGATTGATTACATTTGTTATGATTGATTACATTTATTACATTTATTATATAAATTGTGTGATGAGGACTGCTCTGTCTGGTAGGTTTGTTTGGGTCTCTGTGTGGCCCTCATCCTCTGCCTGGCAGTAGCCCAGGGCTGAGGGAACCTAGGGCATAGTTTTGCTGTTAAGATTCAGCGAGGTGGTGATCTGGGAGGCCTGTGCCGCTCTTGGAGCTGTGAGTGAGTGCTAGTCCTCATTGGCTGTAATGATGACAGAGCTGGTGTCAAGGCTGCAGCAGCATGGGGACAGTGAGGGAGCACATGCCCTGGAGAGAGCAGGACTGTGTGGCAGGCAGGCAGTAAGCAGCTGGAGATGTGGCCAGGCTTCAAGCAGCATAAACACAGGCCTACTGGAAGGTAAAGCTTGGTGTGGCTCACCATTGTGCTGCCCTCACAGCTGGGGAAGGCAACACAGAAGTGGGGGGATTGGGGCAGGCTGTTTTGAGTGTGGGAGTTTGAAGGTAGAGGTAAGAGTGTGGGGGATTAGCCTGCATTCAAGCCCAGAGCCAAGAAGCCACCAGATAGCGGGAGATCCAATCTCAGTGGGGCTGGAACATTTGGTGGGAGAGAGGCAGGTGGAATGAGGGTGACTAGGGAAACAACAGATCATTTGATTTTTGTCTCTCAGTCCAAATCTCCTTTCTCATAGAAGAGTTCCTTGTTCATATTTAATTGTGTGTTACATGTGCATTGTTTTCCTTTGCCCTTCAGGGTTGTGTTTGTTTATTCTGTTTCTTTTAATGCTTACGTGTTTTTGAGATTTTTCTTTAGTATTAGATCGAAAAAAAATGATTTTGATGTTTGACTTGTCTGTCTTCTATTTGAAACATGGGTTCACATATCCATGCAGTGTTCCAGTCCTTTGTTCCTCACTCTTCTGATGCGAATGAGCATACTGTAAACTCCTTGAGAGGTGACAGAGTCAGGTTCCAGGAAATAGCATTTCTCACTTTTACCCTACCCCTTGTCTAAAGCTCTTGGAGGAAATTTTATATTTTCTCACAGCATCGTGTCGAGCTTTCCTGATTTTCTTTATGACTGTGGACTCTTAACATTTGGGCAGCTGAGTTCTTGAAGCTGTGTGTTGCTTTGTTTGGGGTAATAGTATTCATTTCTCCGCGCTATCTGACAGAGGGCTTGTTAGCTCTGGCAATCTTGTCCCGTTGCTTCAGGTTTTGATCTATGGAGCTTTGGAGAAAGAGCTCTGGGCTAAGTCTAAGGATCTGGTTTGGCTCTGTCATAAACCATACAGGCACTGTCTCCTTCCCAGTGGTTGCTCACAGACCAGACAACTTGAGAGAGCTGTAAGACCTCAGTCAAGCCAGTCAACCTTCTCTGGCGCTCTTTCTTCACCTGGAAAATTAGGGTTTTTCTGCAGCGTCTGCCCTGGAGCCATGATTTAATTGACTAGTTGGGATATGTTCCATGAAAAGAGGTTCTGTGTCAGGCAAATCAGGATATGCTGGGACTGCTCAGAGACTTGAGTTTTGCACTATGAGGGAGCTAGAGTATACAGGCACGCCGTCTGTGTTTACCCAACTTATTTGACCAGGAAAATTCTTTTTTATACAGTAGCCTGTGAGAACCGAAGGGTTCAGTAGAATACACTTCAAGAAACAGTAGGCTACATCATTCTTAAGGGTTTTTTTTGCCCCCAGCTTTAAATTTTATAGTTCTGTGGATATACTGAAGCCACTTAATTGCATATTTTAAAAGGGTAAGTTTTCTGGTGTGTGAAATATATCTCAACAAAGCTGTCATAAAAGTTTTTTGTGGTTCTTTAATCTTCAGAATTAACTACATGGGATTGCTTCTGATTTTTTCAACTTGCCTTTAATTCTCTTTGAGGAAAAAAAAAACATAGGAACTTGCCCATTTGACATCCTTTGTAGAGATGTCATTCAGTTGTAGGAAAACTTCTTAAAGTTGCTTTCCTGATTATGGCTTCTATTTCTCTTGTGTAAATCTCCGTGCATATTGGATCTTCTCCATCTGTTTTCTTCTAGGTGTGTTTGTTTATCTTGAATTGCTGCCTTTTGTGTAGTGTGATTTTCTGTAGATTATTGTATCTGTTTTTCAGAGTTAATTCTTTGCATTATCTTTTTCACTGTTAATTTTAGTTTTTTTGGTAGCATCTTAAAAAAAATTTTTTTTAACATTTATTCATTTTTGAGAGACAGAGTGTGAGTGGGGAAGGGGCAGAGAGAGAGGGAGAATCTGAAGCAGGCTCCAGGCTCTGAGCTGTCAGCACAGAGCCCAGCGTGGGACTTGAACTCGCAGACTGCAAGATCATGACCTGAGCTGAAGTCGGACGCCTAACCGACCGAGCCACCCAGGTGCCTCAATAGTATCTTTAATATATGCACATTTCTTTTAAATTCATTGCTGTTTTTCATATAAATTCCATGTCATTTTAAAAGGCAGCGTGGTACAGCTGAAAAAGCATCTGACTTAGCTCAAAACAGGCTCTTTTACTTCCTGACTGGCTGAGCATTCTGAGTCTGTGTCCTTATGCATAGAAAGAGGACAGTGCCTCTCCCATGCTAGGCCTAAATAATGTAATGTGGATATGGTAAAGCACTCAGCACACGGTACTTGGACAGGGCTTTTCCTATTTAGACAGAATTGCATCTGGATTGTAAATCCAATATAAAGCACTTTCTGTGACACTTTTTGTCAACATCCTATGTGTAACCGTTGAGAGACCAAGGAAATGTAACTGGTGCGTTAATCACTTTGACCACTCATTAGTGCTGGATTTGGTCACACAACGCTTTTTCAAGGGGGTTGCTATCCATGTGAAGGTGCTGAAAATAAAACTACCGTATTCCATTATTTGTACGTAATCAAATTTGTTGCCTGTGATATAAAAGGCCTTTGGCGGGGGGGGGGGGATGCCAAGAGAAAGAGAGAAAAAGTCCCTGCCCCAGAAGTCATTCATAATCTAACTATGAATAGCAATGTTGAATGCATGAAAAGGTAATGGCTCAAGGCAATGAAAGTGCCAAATGAATGGGTGGTCACTGTTGGTGGGGATGACTGGGGAAGAGGGGGTGGAGGAGGTGGAACTTGAGGGATGGGAGAGCCACTTTCGGTCACCTTCTCAGGGAAACCTTCCATGACTGTGGTATTGGATGTGTTGGCCTCACTCCTGCCACTGGTCTCCCTGTCTCCTTTACCAACCCTCCTCATTTCTGCCCAGAGACTCCTGTTCACTGCACACTCAGGGTGAAGTCTCTTTCTTCTTTGCTCATGGTCTGGCTCTCCCCCTTAGAATGAGAAAGCAATCTCCACGAAGCAGGGACTCTTTCTGTCACTGGGTATCTCAAATGCCTTGACCAGTGCCCAGCTCCAGACACCAGGGCTTCAAGAGTGAGTGAGTGTGAGAGGGCACAGGTGTTTGTGCACCTTGAATGAATACTCCAGCCCCTTGCCTTTTGCCTTTCTTCATTGTGCTGTGATGATAGTTCTATTTTTATAGCTCCTGGGTTTTTGTCAGAATGGGAGCAGCCATATTTATGGCATTTTGAAAAGTCCCCTCAATTACACATAATTTGTAGATTCCATGTGTGTGGTGGTATTAAAGGCTCCATCCTCCCCAATCAAGGACTGTGTAAAACCAAAACATGAGGTGTGCCTGGATGGCTCAGTTGGTTGAGCTTCTGGCTCTTAGTTGAGGCTCAGGTCATGGGATCAAGCCCCACGTCATTGTCTGAGTTGACAGTGCAAAGCCTGCTTGGGATTCTCTCTCTGTCCCTCTCTCTCTGCCCCTCCCCCTTTCATTCTCCCTCTTTCTCAAAAATAAATCATTCTAAAAAAATTTTTTTACACTTACTTACTTTTGAGAGACAGAGCACAAGTCAGGGAGGAGCAGAGAGAGAGGGAGACACAGAATCCGAAGCAGGCTCCAGGCTCCGAGCCGTCAGCACAGAGCCCGGCGTGAGGGTCGAACCCACAAACCGTGAGATCGTGACCTCAGCTGAAGTCGGACGCTCAACCAGTTGAGCCACCCAGGCTCCCCAATAATGCTTTGGTTTTAAAGTTTAAGAAAAAGAGTGACAGAATTGGTAGTACATGGATCAAAATACTGGTAGAACTGACCTATAAATGAACTCCTATATTATAACGTAAACAAAGTTTTTTTAAAAAATGAGAATAAAGCTAGAATTAGTGTCCTTAACATAGAAAGAACTCTTAGAAACATAGAACGTAGTAGAAGGATAAACAGACAAAAAGAAAAATAGACAAAATACCTGAACAGACAATCCATAAAATAAGATGCACAAATGGTGAGTAACCTTTTACCCCCATGATAGAATCAATGAGCTGCAAATTAAAACAAGGGAAAACATAATTGGCAAATGCTGAAAAACATTCTCTGTTGGGAAAAGGTTTAGGGAAATGGTCTCTTATAAACTGTTGGTACATATGTAAATTCATAAAACCTTTGGGACATGTAGTCTTGTATTTATACAAATTAATCCACAATCTGTATAGGGAACAACTTAGATGTACCATATATGCACTCTCACACATGGAGAGACCTACACATACACATACATGCATGCAGAGACCAAACCTGCCCCCGTTCATCACCTGTAAGAAAAATTCCAGGAGTGGATTCTGAGGGGGAGGGAGGAGCAGGTGGTCTGATCTGCTATCTTCGGTCAGGTACTCACACCCTTCCTAAGACCAGAAAGCTTTTCCAGACAAGCAGGACCCTTCTGATTCCCATCATGTACGGGAATGGCTCCCCAGAGAAAGGAGACCTCTGACAGTTGATGTATTCGTTTCCTCAGGCTGCCATGACAAGGAACTACAGAAAGGGGACAGAAATTAGTTGTCTTGTAGTCCTGAGGTTGGAAGTCTGCAGGGTTGATTTTCTTCTGAGCCTCCTCTCCTCGGCTTGTAGAGAGCAGTCTCCTCCCTGTGTCTTCATGTGTTCTTTCCTGTGTGTGTGCACACGTGCCTGGGTCCTCATCTCCTTCCTTCTTATGAGGTTTCCGGTTATATTGGATTAGGGCCTGCCGTAAAGACCTCATTCTAATGTAGTTACCTCTTTAGAGACCTTATCTCCAAACACAGTCACATTCTGAGATGGTGAGGATTAGGACTTCAACATATGAATTTTGGGGGGATGCAGTTCCACACATCACAGCTATCAGTGCCAATTAGTGTCTCCTCACAGGCGCTTAGGGTTTTCCTTTCTTTTCACAGGCACCTCAGATACCCTGGTAGCCTCTGAGTACGGTGCCCTGCACATTCCCTCAATGTGCCAAAATTCTCTCAGGGGTCAAAATGGAAAGAGTCACACGCCAATTTAAAGTAGACATGAACCACATGGTTTATCAAATCAGTGTAAAACAGCAAGAAGCAAGCGAAAAGGGTAGCCTCGGTTAATGCTCTGAGGATGGAGTGCTGGCGCAGGGGGAAAGGCCGTGCTACCTGAGGCCCAGCATACACGCATATAACGTCTTGCATCGCTCTGTACGTCACTGGCCACAGTAAAGCAGTGGACCCTCGGGTTTTGTTAGTGTTTCTTGGGTAGAGGACACACGGTGCCAGCATGGGTGTCACCAATGGATGGTCAGATTAAGGCCACCTGAATATTAATGTCTTATGAATATTTAGTATTCTGAATATTTGGTGCTTTTTATGTATTTATTTATATATATTTCATGTATATTTAGTACCCAGGTGCCTCATGAATTTAGATACTTTGTGACCCTTTTCGTTCTCTTTTTTCAAATATATTTTTTAAAGTTTATTTATTTTGAGGGGGTGGAGAGAGGCAGAGAGAGAATCCCAAACAGGCTCCAGGCTGTCAGTGCAGAGCCCGACATGGGACTTGAACTCACCAACTGTGAAATCATGACCCAAGGTGAAATCAGGAGTCAGACGCTTAATCGCCACCCAGGCACCCTAAACCCTTTCGTCGTCTAACACACGCACAGGCTCTTACTTGCAGAGTACATACTGTGTTCTTGACATTCTGGACACATCTCAGGAATTCTGCCTGTGCCTGACAAACTCTGCTTCCTGGTTACTTAAAACCTCTTGAAAGAATGTGCCTGTATCTTACAAACTTCCATATCTAACAGCTGAAAATGCTCAACTGCGTGTTAGAGTGGTCCACATAGGAACACCCTCTCCTAGTGGCTGGGTCCACAGGAACTATCATGTTCTTGGATTTGCCACCACAAACAGCGATCTCCTCTCTTGTGTTTAACACCACAGAATTAAGTGGTACCAACATTATTTGAATGCCAGTGGACTGGCTCTGAGCTGAGACCTTTTTGTTGGCAATTGAATGCTATCATTTCATGTTAAACAGAATTTGGCGGTGGCACAAAAGGAAACTGTTCGCTGGGGAAGTGGAATCTTGCCTTACAGATTCAGGGAAGTCTGGAATTTGATGTCCTTTTGGCACCAGAGTCTGGGTCAGGTCTCCAAAAGGACTTGGCCTTGTTTCCATTAACACCTTTTTTTTTTTTCCCCCCACGACTCTACAAAGGGAAACTTTTGCTTGCTATCTGAATTTAATGTATCTTCTCAGCTTGGTATTGCTAGTGGGAATCTTTGAGTAGAATAGAATGTAACATTAGTAACTGCAAGCTTACTGTGATGACTCTGAAAATTATTCGGACTCTTTGTGTTTTCATATTTGTACTTTGAGATCTTTTTTTAAAAAGTTCATTTATTTTGAAAGAGAGCAAGAGTGCATGGGGGCGGGGGGGGGGGCAGAGACAGAGAGGGAGAGAGAGCATCCCAAGCAGGCTCCGTGCTGTCAGTGTGGAGCCTGATGAGGGGTCCAATCTTAGGAACCGTAAGATAACCTGTACCAAAATCAAGAGTTGGCTGCTTAACTGACTGAGCCACCCAGGTGCCCTGAAATCTTTACTTTCTAAAGGGCTTTAAAAATATATTGATGTGGAAATAGCTTACATTTTTAAACTTGGAAAATGGGATTTGTGGCCACTTACATGTTTCCTTTTTCCTTTGTCCCTTGTCTCTCCAGATATGTCTGTGTTTGGGTTAGGCAAGAATACAGATTTATATGTTTTTGGTAGAATCTTAAATGGCTCTTAATTATGCCTACAGGAAAGAATCTAGAATTTCTCCCAGTAGTCTAAAACAAATTGTGAGAAGCTTAATTACCATTTATTGCAAATCCTCTTTCTAAATGTTAGAAAACAATATTGTGATTTCCCGGCACTACTAACAGGTAACATACACCTATTTTTATTTTTTTTAATTTTTATTTTTTAAAGTTTATTTATTATTTTTGAGAGAGAGTGCATGAGCAGGGGAAGGGCAGAGAGCGAGAGAGACACAGAATCCAAAGCAGGCTCCAGGCTCTGAGCTGTTAGCACAGAGTCCGATGCGGGGCTCAAACTCACGAACCATGAGATCATGACCTGAGCTGAAGTCGGCTGCTAAACCGACTGAGCCATCCAGGTGCCCCATGACATACACCTGTTTTTAAAGGCAATGTACCTTCCCCAAGAGTATTGTGTGTGCATTAATTCATTTATTTCAAGATCTCCTGAAAATTATAATTTTTTTGTCAAGGCCCAAAACTGTGTTGTTTGTGAAGTTGGCGCTGAAATCTGGTACTATTGACTAAATTTTAACATTCTCTGTTATGTCGTGTCTCCATTAAAGGAAAAAAATTGAAGTTATGGTATTTTAAACATTTTAAATGAATTATTCAATTGAAAGGCGTGGCTTTGTAGTGAACTAGTTATTTATAGTTCCAGAGCATAGAAAGTATGAAAATATTTTCTACAAGTCTGCTAGTTCTGGTATGATCCTGATACCAAAACTCCTAGAGGAGAGCACTGAACAAAAACCTATAGGTCAACTTCATTCTGAACATAGAAGCTCTAAATAAATATTAGTAAGTTAGATCCAACAATGTATTTTTGATATGCTGTATTATGACCTTAGTAGGGCTTATTTCAGAAAGGCCAGCGTCGTTCAGCCTCAGGAAATGTGTTCCTGTTATGACCTGCATTAAGGAGGTAATTGATAAAACCGCACAGTCCCATCAGTAGAGGCCCAAATAGCATTTAATGAAATCCACTTAAAAAAAAACAAACAAAAACAAAAACCAAGAAACTATTAGCAAATTAGAAATAGAAAGGGCTTTTCTTTATTTGGTAAAGGTGGCATCTACTAAAAACGTGCCTCAAGCTATATTTAATGTTGCAACGTTAGAACATCCTCATTAAAGACGGGAATAAAGTGAGGGAATAAAGCAAAGCGTGCTGTGCTTGCTAACAGCATTTTAACTGGTGGTTCTCTCCAATTAAGTCTCTTGTAGAGGAAGAGACAACACTGTCATTATTTGCAAATGATTTGAATATCTCCCCAGATCCAAGAGAAAAAGCTAAAACAATCATGAGGATCCATGAGTATAATAATGTGACATATGCAAAATCATCCTGCAAACATCCAGAGTTTTCCTCCATACCGGCAGCATTCACTCGCAGAATATGATGGAGGAACAAAGCCCTTTGACAGTCGCCGCAAGTATCATAAACTGCCTAGGAGTACAGCCATCCAGAAAGAAGTCCTGAATGGCTGGAAGAACGCTCTGTGTCTCTGTAGTAACAAAGCAGTACTTACACATTGTGCTGAATTTAATTTGGCAGCAAGTATGCTCCATTTAATTTGGCAAAGACTCATGCTTTTGCAGATGCTTGCCAACATTATTTCCTCATTTTACCAGTGAAGAAATGGAGACTTTCAGGCAGTTTTTGTGATACAGTGTCCGTGGGTAATTCACCAGACAAAAGCCTAGGTGGTACTTGACCTCCGATTCTGGGCTTCACGGCTATTTCACGCTAGCCCGTTTTCTGTATTCTCTTGAGCCCAGCGTATGTGTATTTCCTCAAAAAATTAGGCTGTGAATCAAGTATCAAATTGAGGATAATTCTCCTTTCTCTGCTCTGTTGTGAATATTAGAATTTATAATCCTAAAAACCCCTATTGGATTATTTTTATTTTAAATTATTTTGGTGAAAAAGGGGAAATCTGTTTTCACCATTTTAATGTCTGTTCATTGCAATTCCTTAATGAGTAATCAGGCCGGAACTAGCATTTATTTTGTAGTTATGCTTATTCTTGGAATAGTATCGCTAAGCTCCATAGTGGTCTCGTGTTCTGTCAGAGCGCTTCTAACAAACGGAAGGATCAGCGGTACTTTCTTCACAGTTTAATTTTGAAAGCAAGACCCTGTACTCACTTTCTAAGGCCATGTAACAAGCTTGGTGGCTTAAAACAGCAGACATTATTCTCACACAGCTCTGGAGGTCCAAAGTCCAGACTCTGTTTCACTGGCTGAAATCAAAGTGATCGGGGCTGCCCTCCCTCTGGAGGCCCAGAAGACCTTTTGTGGGCTCTGATGGTTCTTGCACTTGTGGCTGTGCCTCCAGTCTGTGCCTTTGTGATTACGTCGCCTCCTCCCCTCTGCTTCCCTCACTTGTGATTGCATTTAGGTCCACCCTGATAATCCAGGATAATCTCCCCATCTCAAGGCTTTTAATGTAATGGGGCCTGGATGTGCCCTGCCTGAGGAAAGCTCGCTCTGGAAGCAGGCACAGCAGAGCGAATGCTAGTCTGCTTCTAGCTTGTTGACCTTGATCGAACTACTCCACCTCTTGGAACCTTCGTTTCTCCATCTGAAAATGGAACCGAATACATGGCGATCTCAGATTTTTGAAAGGGTTAAGGGAAACAATGTTCATTCAGATGGGTTTTTTTTCTTTTTGTCTCTCCTACACTTGCATTTAAAGCTTTGCTGTGATTTGTACCTCAAGCCGGTACCATCCTAGGCACTTAGTAGTTGCCCGGTAATTAGTGTTCACAAGTAGTTTTTGGTCTTCTGAAGGGCGGTGTGGCATTGCATTGTCCTGCAGCTGGAGACAGCTTGGTGGCAGTGGCTCATCCAGAAGTATTTTGTGTGGGACCATTGAGGGTCAGGAATTTCGCAAACTGAGGAGATGCCTGCAAAGCAGAATTGCCAGCACTGCGGTTTTGTGCAAACGGGCTAAATTGAGTGTGTGTGTGATGCGTGGAAAGAAGTGTTGATCCAGAAAGGGGAAGCGGGCGGTGTGATGAGCATCCTATGCACGCACACACATGCACACTGCATATGAGATCTTAAAAATTTTTGAAAATAATAATTATTATTTTTTTGCCTCTTTGGGACCTTGGTGGCTATGTGCTTACATCCAGTGTGAATGTCTGACAGGGTTGGGCCTGTCTCACATTCCTAAGAGGTTACCTCCAACTAGATGTTAACCTCCTCGAGAACAGGAGTCACTGGCGCGGGGATGTATGTCCTCTCTTCGCCTCCGTAGATGGTGCTAAGGGATTGAACACCACAGTCCGAACCGTCCTGGCCCAGTGAAGTGTTACTATGGGACGCGAATAGTTATTGATTCAGCCGAGGCCTTGGTTCACGAGTCATTTGGCTTACGATGTTCCTGAGTCACTGGCTGTCCTGAGGATCTCCCTGACTCATCTGTGTGGCATGTGGGTGTCCAAGAGGCCTCCTGCAGTGACCATGCATCACTAAAGGAGCCGAGATATGCGAAATGCCGCAGGCTCTCATTTGTGATCCTCCCTGCCCCTGCCTGGCTGTCTGTGGGGAGAAGAGGCAGTAGGGACCCCGAAAAGTTGGTGGCCAGGGATCAGCAGAACGGGCACAAAGGGGACCCCAGGGAGGGCTGAGTGTGGGGCAGCGGGCATGGAATGACACCTGCAGGGGCAGGGAAGGCCCCTGAGAGCAGGGCTGTGCCAAATTTGTAGGGCATTTAGGATTTGTATTTGTTAACACCTGTCTTTGCTGTATTTAGGATTGACTTGAACTCTTTTATGCTGTTGATGCTTTTTAGGTGCTTTTATCAGGTGCTCTGGTATGAGGTTGGCAGACTTTGAAAGGGCTCTTTAGTGGAAAGAAACACTAAATGTATTTAATCAGGAGTGAGAACAGTCCTGGGAGAGTCTGCTGGACTCTGGACAGTACTAGATTAATGCAAAAGTCAGAAGTGAGTGTGGGTAGAGGAGAGGTGATGACCGGGAGCAATCAGACAGCATTTTAGGTACAGAATTGACCTAGGACTGTATGGCAGGCGGAGTGGGTCACAGAAGGGAGAGCGAGCTGAGGGCAGGATTAAAGGAGGCTTCACGCAGTCACTCAATACCGATGGGGGTCTTTCTGGCCTGGGGCGGGGCCAGACACACTCCCTTTTGTTGTCCTTTATTGCGCTTTGCAGATCTGGGGTTTTTTACGAATTGAAGGTTTGTGGCAACCCTCCGTGAAGTCTGTTGGCGCCATTTTTCCAGCAACATCTGCTCACTTCATGTCTCTGTCACATTTGGGTAATCCTGGCAATATTTTGAAGTTTTTTGTTATTGTTAATGGTGATCTGTGATTACAACTTGCCAAAAGCTCAGATGATGGCCAGCGTTTTTTAGCAATAAAGTATTTTTTAATTAAGATATGTGCGCTGTTTTTTGGGCATCATGCTATTGCACACTTAAACAACAGTATAGTAGGAGCGTAACTTTTGTATGCACTGGGAAACCGGAAAATTCCTCTGACCCACATTGTTGCAGTATTTGCAGTACTGGGGGCGTGAAACCAAACCTGTAGTTATCTCTAACATATGCCTGTTGTATACACAGGAGGGTGAAATCTAGACCCTGTCCTTGCAGGACCTCTCTGGTAACCAGGGGCTGGATTAGCAGTTACAGTGGAGCAAGTCCTTTGTATGGTCCAAGTCTGAAAAGTATGCTGTAGGAGAAGGCGTGAGCAAGCCCTCAGTGGGGGCATCTCCCGCCAGAGCAAAAGAAGTGTTTTGTGCCTAGCCAGGTTCATCTCACAACTGAGACAAATTGGAACGTTCCAGAAATCTTAAATTTTTTTTTTTAATGTTTTTTTTTGAGGGCGGTGGGGGAAGGAGAGAATGAGTAGGGAGAGGCAGAGAGAGAGGGAGACAGAATCTGAAGCAGGCTCCAGGCTCCAAGCTGTCAGCACAGAGAGGCCGATGCGGGACTCAAGCCCTCCAACTGTGAGATCAGGACCAGAGCCGAAGTTGGATGCTTAACTGACGGAGTCACCCAGGCGCCCCCAGAAATCTCTAAATTGTTTAATCTGTTTAAAATGACTGTTAAGGAAGAAGACGTATTGGAATGGAAAGGATTGTAATGTTCATGGCAGCTCTTAGCCAGTAACTCTGTTTTCATTCTTTCCTCAGTGTCAAATCAACAGTGCCTTGACTTCTTTCCATACTGCTTTGGAACTTGCGATAGATCAGAGAGAGATCCAGCATGTCTGTCTGTATGAAATCGGTAAATATGAAATGTCTGTCCAGCTTCTTGTCACGACCTGGCATTCATGCATTCCTCTTGTGTCCGGCTGGATGTCTAGCTTCCTGTCACAAGTCTTCATTCTTGTGCACGTTTGCATTATTAATGCTGTTCAGTTTGTATCTTCTGTAAAATACTTGCTGCCATTTATGGTAAGACTTTGTCATCAGAGCACAAGGGGTGATAACTTATCTCCGTGATTGTCATTACTGCGTTAGTTTACTCTTTAGAACATTTGATTTTAGGATAATAGGTCCTGTGAAAAGAATTGACTAAAACTCATTTGTAAATAACCTTACCGGACTGTACATTGGAATCCAAAACTAAGTTTTCCTCCCTCACAGTGGTGTTTACCTGAAAAGAAAAATACAGCGTGGGAGAGAGTTGGGCACATTGACCCCAATCCCAGCCCTTCTGCCGACTAGCTCAAAGACCTGGGACAAACGGTTTAAGCCTCATGGTTGTCATGAGTGTTCGGGTGCCTGCCCTCAGTGGTTGTGAGATTTAGATGCAGTAGGAACGAGTGTCAGGTGGGGCTCCTGGTCCTCAGAACACCCTCCACATGTATTAGCTTCCTTCCTTCTGCTCGCCTCCCTCCTGCAGACACATTTATAAACAGACATGGAAATACTTACTTGCTTACAGCTTTCTCCCTCTTCCCCAAAGCTGTTACTCAGTTTTTTGCTGACTGCACTAAATTCTGTCCTGTTTACCCTAGTAATTCCACAGTCCTTTTTTGTAGCAGGTGCTCTGTCTTGCGGAGGAGAATCCATACAAGTTTGGGTTTGAAATAATGACACGTTGTAATAAGGGCTTCATATTTGTTAGGGTTTCAGCCCAGTAGGGCAAGGTCACATCATACAGCACCTAGAAAGGGAATGAGGGGGCCAGGGTGAGGAGAAATAATGAGGCAGTGATGGAATCAACAGGAAGACTGGAACTCTAAGGCCCCCTGCAGAGAGAAAAGGACAAATGGGGGGTGCACAGGAGGCATTTGACACCTGTCAGGTTGGGACCCTGGGATGCTTGCCACTTGCTGATACGCTGTGGACATAGTTGTCTTCCTGAATAACTTTAAATCTTTTAAAAAAATTTTTTTTAATGTTTATTTTTGAGAGAGAGAGATAGAGACAGAACACAAGTGGGGGAGGGGCAGAGAGAGGGGGAGACACAGAATCTGAAGCAGGCTCCAGGCTCTGGGCTATCAGCACAGAGCCTGACGCGGGGCTCGAACCCATGAGCTGTGAGATCATGACATGAGTTGAAGTCAGACGCTCAACTGTCTGAGCCACCCAGGCGCCTCTAAATCTTTTTAAAGAGAAGTACAAACTAAAAGACTGGGCACTTCCTAGTGAAACAGTATTGTGTTTTAAATACCTGTTATGGGTTAGGGAAAAGAGATGAGGTATAATCCAGTGGAAAAAATATTTATATATGATACAAACCCTGCTGGAGCTCTGGGTAGTAGCCATAATGTAGGATGGAATGTATTTCAAAGAACTTGAATTAAGGCCTAGATTTGGTGGCCTTTTTTTCGTTCTTAAGATACTGCTTTCTTTTTTTTCTTCCACTTATTGAGATATAATCGACATATACTGTATTCAAGTTGTATGCCCTAACGATTTGATATGTGCATGTATTGCACAATGATTATGATGGCCTCTTTTTTTGGTGCAGCATTTTCAGGTCTGTGGCAGTGTGGAGGGTTAGAGCTGAAGGAAGGTTGGAAATCATCACAGCCTAACCCTGAGGCCTATTAGCAAGGTTAACCCAAGAAAAAGAAGCCCAGTTGTAACTCAGCTTCTGATTCAGATTCATTGGCACCTCTACATATTTTGCACTTAATTCCCATCTTACAGGATGGACATTGTCAGCCCCGATTTTTACTGTCCTATGTCTACTTCTCCTATCCCATAGAATTGACACTGGATTTTCTGGAAGTGTGGATCTCTCTCATCCCTGTACTAAAAAGGCAGGTCCAAGATGGCACAAGTACTTCACGAGGAAGCAGATATAGCAGGAGGTAGATAGCAGAGAGCAGTGGCCTTGAGTCCTTAGCAGTTCCCTCTAAGCTCTGTGGCCTTGAGCAAGTCTCACCCACCTCTCTGTGCCTTAGATTTTCTCCTTGGTAAAATGAGAACACCGTCCGCCACCTTAGCAAGCCTCTAGTAGAATTAGAAGTACGCCAGGTGCCCAGGCACACGGGGGGATGTGGCAATGGCAGGTACTGTTGTAAAAATGAGGGTAGAATTCCCTGCATTTTTGTGGCTGCCACTTCTTCCCAGAATGCCTGTCTCCTGGTGCTTTGATCTGGGAAAGAGGGGGTTCTTTCTCAGCTCTGCTGCCAACCTGGAGCGGGGGGGAGTACTTAATCTCTAACTGGCTTGTTGTCTCTACTTCTCACAAGGGTTCGAGAATTAATAATCATTAAGGAGCACCCGGGTGCTTGAAGACTGTTTGAGATCCTCACTATGTATATAATCTAACAGTAGTCCTTCCTTTTCTGTGTCTGTGCCTGCTCTTGGAGAAGTACTCCTGTACTTAGATTAATCTCACCACCCAAATTGGAGTGTAGGATACAAATTAGGGTGTTTTCATGGAAATCTTTATGTCATTCTGTGTACTGCTTCCATACTGCTTAATGGGTTGTGAAGTCAGAAGTGCTGTCTTGCATTACGCAAAATGTCACATTGAAAATACTTAAGAGAAAAAAAAGTCTTCAGGTTTTCAGGTAGCGTGCATGTGGCACTGAGACAAAGATGGTCAGCTGTATCAGATTCCTAGCTTAAAGACAGGATATGAATCATGACTTTGGGGTCCCATACTAAAAGTATTTCTTTCATAGGTTGGTGCAGCATGATAGAGCTGAATTTCAAGGATGCATTTGATTCCTTTGAGAGGCTGAAAAATGAGTCCAGGTGGTCCCAGTGCTATTACGCCTATTTAACTGCAGGTGAGTAGCTTATTTCTGTGGTGAGTTCACCACACACATTGGCTGATGGGAGGGAGATGTCAAGAAGACGTGGGGTTCTCCTTCCTCTCCTTCCTTTTCCGTAGCATGTTAATGTTCTGTGCTACCTAGTCACCCAGCGGTGACTGACTCAGTCCTGCACACCAGCTCCCCCTCTCGGCTGGTTTGGTCATAGGCTCTGTTTTGAAAACGCTTATTGTGAGGGTTTCTGTGTATTTTGCCCTAAGCAGCCTCAGCCTACCCTTAACTCCTATCCTTTACTTTCTACAATATGGTTTTTAGTTTTTAAGAATTTAAATATTTTTTAAGGAATTTAACATGTCTTTTAAATTGTGTTAATATTTTTGTTTGGATCACTAGTGCCCTGGTTACAAAGTTGTATTTGAGTAGTCTGCTCCAACCTTGTTTTACTTATTAAAACCTTCTTAAATTTACAGTGTAATTTTGTAGAACATGAGGTATTTGAACACTGCCTATCATTTAGCAGAGACCCCTTGTCATTGCTGATATGAGTAAGAGTGCATGTTTTGGCCTCCTCTCAGGAGATAAAGATATGCTGCCACCTGGTGGAGAAAGGGATGTCTGTGCCCTGAGATGCATAAAGTGCCGTCATGCCATCATGATGTACACTTGCAGAGGTGGAAATTAAAGAAAAGTACCAAGTGGCTGTGCATTTTCTGCTTCTGATAAACTCTCCTTACATGGCCATATAAGTGATTCTTTAAAATTCAGACATAATTTTAAATCTCTCATTTCCCTGAATATTTGTGTTTAATGAAGGATTTCCTGTTATTCCAGTCCCCTAACTGATCTGTTTAAGAGAATTAACAGTGGCAAGTGTGCATATCCTGGATGTTCTAAAACTGTGGTTCATTTTGAGTCAACATGAAAGCTCTTTATACCTACACTCTTGACTACAGTCCCCCTAGGGCATCCATTTTTGTATGGCTCTGTAGCTTATGTTTGAATAGGATTATTTTCAGTATAGTGGTGAATATACTTTGTCTCACACCTTAAGAGTTGTTTTACAGGGGCACCTCGGTGGCTCAGTCAGTTGAGCATCCGACTTCAGCTCAGGTCATGATCTCGCGGTCTGTGGGTTCAAGCCCCGCATCAGGCTCTGTGCTGATAGCTCAGAGCCTGGAGCCTGCTTCAGATTCTGTGTCTCCCTCCCTCTCTCTCTCTCTCTCTGCCCCTCCCCCGCTCATGCTCTGTCTTTCTCTCTGTCAAAACTAAAATAAACATAAAAAAAAAAAAAAGTTGTTTTATAGAACCCACAGGCATCTCCGATGAAAGTACCAGCTATTTCCTGAGTAGCCTCCGTGTGCCCAACATGTTGAATGCATGAACTGAAAAGCAGAGGTCTTCACGACAGCACAGCCATCAGTTGTTAACATGTTATTGAGTCACATAGTCACTCGTGGGCAGCTGTTTCTTTTTTAATCTTTGTTGATCATGGAACACAAATAAATGTGCAACGCGGCTATATGGAGGAGTATTTTTTCTCCAAATATTGGAAATCCCAGGACTATACCAGTTTGTGGGAGCTGATAAAGCACGAAAGACTAGTCTCTGCCTTTGCAAGGGGATTTTGTGCAGATGGCAAGAGGTGTCAGGAGCTCCACTACAAAGCATACACAGGAAGGGGACGATCACTTCTGTCAAGCTATCTGCCATCTCGCAGGAGCTGCCATTTGAATTGGTCCTGAAGGACAGGTACATGTCGACAGGCAGATGGATGTTCAGGGACCAGAAACACTGCCACCAGGGACTTAGTTTCCTGTACTGTTCAATTGTCATAAAATCCACATGATGTAAAATCTGCCATTTTCACCATTTTTGAGTTCAGTGGCATAGTGTGCATGTACACGGTTATGCAGCCATCACCACCATCTGTCCCTTTTTTAAACTATGTGACTAAGAAAGTTACAGATTGTCGGAGAAGGATGTCAGACTAGATGCAGCAGACATTACTCCTTTTTCATTTGCTTACTGGGTGACCTTAGGCAAGTCTTTTAACTTTCTTGGACCTTTACATTCTCTGATCTATAGCCTGATGGGGTTGGTATACAAAACAATCACTGCATTTCCTTCTGTTTTTGAGATGCCAAAGCTGCAGGAGATGAGGTCATTTTGGATGAATTCATACCCTGTCCTTTTGACCAGGGCCGCTTTCCTAACGGAATGTGGTTGCCCCTCCCTTGAACATTCAGCTTAATCCCTCATGCTCCCAGCAGAAAATCTTCTGCTTCTCCCATCACCTTGACATCCACAGCCTTCTCTGAGTCTTGGTGTCTTTGCTTCTTCGGCCCTGCTGACAGGTGTCATCCTGTGACATGCCGTGGCCCGGTGCTCTGCTTGACCACGCCCCAAAATGTGAATAGAGGACCACCTAGTTTTAGGGGCGCTCGAATAAAGGAGGAATTAGGAAATCAATGGACATTCCAGCTGGGGATTGAAAAATATGTGCCAAAGACAACATCTAAGAAAAAAAATTGATATAAATGAATTCAGTGCCATTGTAGTTGAGAAGAGTGGTTGGTAAAGTTGGTAAAGTTTCACTTTCAGAGATACAAAACGAAGCAAGTACGATTAAGTCTTTGCCTGGGGCTTGGGGTAGGATGAAGATTGTGTGCAGGCTGCCAAAATCTTACCATCCTCCAAGGCTCTCAGACTGACTCCTAGCTCCTGATCACCCCAGAAAGAAATGTTTCCTTTCTCTTCCTGAAGCTTTCCAAAAGCACTTTGGTTTTCCTACCCTCAAGGCTCTTATCAACATATACATTATAGCTATGGGACTATGTGTGTATCTTCTTTCTCCAGCTGAAATTTACGTTTCTTTAGGGTTAAAGCATGTGTTTTCTTCCATGTTCTTGCTGGTGGCTTGTAGGTGGTAGGTGGCCCACGAACATGTGTAAGATTAATTTCATGACTTTCTTTCCAGGCACAGAGAGGTACCCTCCATCCACCATGAAACTTCATGATCTTCTTGGCTCCTTATCATTCTTTCCTAGATTCCTTTTTATTCCACTTTCTGAGTATGTGGGCCTCAGCTAGACCACACTGTGCCAATAGCTGGGAATTTTGTCACGTCCAAGACTAGCGCCCAGCGAGAGGACCAGGACCACGGTTTTCCTGTATGTCCCCACAAAACTCTGGGAACCCAAGGAAGTAGTTGTTGAGGCAGTGGTGTGACAATCAACAGGATGTTGTAGGCCTCTATGTAACACTTGCTCCCTCCCGTGTTTTTCTTTGGTAACGTTTTCCAAGTACCATCAGCCTGAGTGTCTTTCCGTGGCATTTTTCCCCTGATACTTAGGGAGTACAACAATGGTTTCTTGCAGTTTGTCAGGGAGCCACTGGTGACGTGGATGGGGCACAGATAGTGTTTAAAGAAGTTCAGAAGCTCTTCAAAAGGAAAAACAATCAGATTGAACAATTCTCAGTGAAAAAGGTATGTTGGAGCCTATTGATCTGGTGTGTGTTTGTGACGGGCATTTGTAACCGACACCATCTTGGACAAGTTTTAGGAAATCCTAATCCAAGCCAGCGACTTACTTGCCAGTGCACTTTGCCACCGTGGAGAAAATTTACCCCCGTGGGCATACTTCTCTTTTGAATGGAAAGTGCTGGTTTTGCTGCACGTGACTAAAACAGCTGTTATTTCTTTGAGTGGGTAGACACATTACAGACCCTGTAGAGCTAATGAGCACATCTGGAAAGGGAAAGCACCTGTCTAAGGAGTTGGGTGGTTTCAGAAGCATCGAAATTGGCAGAATCTAGGCAAGAGATACAGACTATTGAGTCTCAATAATTTACTGAACACATCACATTTGGACCTTCTAAAAAATAAAAACATGCATCAAATGTACCAGTAGAAAGGCCCAGTACTGCAGGGACAAAGACCCTAATTTATTCTACACTTTTTAGGAAAAAAAGTTAGTGGAATCACTGTGGGTTACATGACAACTTGTCATATCCTGAATTTTCCATGATTTTAGTTTGTTACTAATGAATGAACATTTAGTGACTTAGCTTGAGTATAAACTGGATTATAATGTGGAATACCACTGAGGCCACTAGGACTAGATAAAAAATTAAAAAGTCAATAAAGCCGTAACTAAAATGCATCTAGTATTAATTACATCTTCCACGTAAGCCCATTCATTATTACTGGTCACCCAGCTTTTATAAATTCCTTGGATTTAAACTGAAATGAATCCACTTTCATCCTGTTTTCTGAATGCACCCTGGATCTTAACAGTAGATGGAGTTGAATAATGAATGAAAGGCATATCTATCATACGTTAAAGGTTAGAAAGCCAAAAATTTTTATATAGAGAGAGGTTCTCATTGTTAGCTTTGTTGGAGGGGGTTGTTGATGTCAGAGATGAACTGTGCATTTTTTAATGTCTCGAGTATGTTTTTATTTGAATTCGTTTTCCCAAACCCAGCGTGATCATTCTCACACTTGCAGGCAGAGAGGTTTCGGAAAGTAGCTCCCACCAGAGCGTTGTGTGTACTGGCCTCCATCGAAGTGTTATACCTGTGGAAAGCCCTCCCCAACTGCTCCTTCCCCAACCTGCAGAGGATGAGTCAAGGTAATAAAAAAACTCTACTCATCGGCCGGTTTCTTCGGTTTCCCGTTAGTGTTATCTGATTCAGAGAGTACAGATCTGCCATTCTTGGATTAGATGGTGGAGTGGTGAAGAACGCTCTGTTGCATATAGGTGACAGGTGTAGGTAGCACGGGAATGTGCGGACATGCTCACATCGTTGGCGGTGCGTGCTGAGGCGCAATGACTGCAAAGTGTTGCCGACTCTTATAGCCCTGGGGATTGCTGGATGCGTACGTTTTTTTCCCCCCAGCAAAAGCCCTTTGTTTTATATAAGTTTGATTCACGTTTATTAAAATGAACAGGTAGTATCTGCTTCATTGAGTTTTGACAAATATATGCGTGCTGGCATCCACCACCACAATGAAGATCTAGAACATTTCTAACCACCCCTGTAATTTCCCTTGGGCACCTTCTCGGTCAGTCCCCACCCCAAGGCAACCGCTGTTCTGATTTCTCTCTCCACAGATTACTTTCGCCTGTCCTTGAACTTCATAGAAGTTCAGACCGTGTGTACTTTTCATTGCTTGGCTTGGCTTCCTTTGTTCAGCATAGCACCTCTGGGAGTGATCCATGTTGTAGCCCGTATCAGTAGTTCGTTCCTTACACCTGCTGAGCGACACTTCACTGTGGGGCTAAATCTGTACCATGGTGTGTTTATCCTTTCTCCTGTTAACGGACGTTTGATTTGTTCCTGGTTTTTTTTAGCCATCATGAGTAAAGCTGCTACAAACATAAGTATACATCATAAGTGTACTTGTCTTTTGTGTAGACATCATATACTCATTTCTCTTGAGTAAATACCTAGGACTGTAATTAGAAGCCTAGATTTTTGATTCATGTATTTTTGAAAAAAACATAGGGGGGGCGCGTGTGTGTGGCTCAGTTGGTTGAGCGTCCCACTACGGTTCAGGTCATGATCTCACAGTCCATGAGTTCGAGCCCTGCACAGGGCTCTGTATTCACAGCTCAGAGCCTGGACCCTGCTTCGGATTGTGTGTCTCCCTCTCTCTCTGCCCCTCCCCTGCTTGCTCGCTCTCTCTCTCAAAAATAAATAAATACTAAAAAAACAAACAAAAAAAACCCAGGACCATAGGTTATGGTAATATAGCCTTCATAAAGTCATTTTTATTATAGCTATGGGAAAAGTTCACAGAGAATAAACAATCCCTGGTTGTTGATGCAAGACTAGAATGTCTAGCAATGTCTAACTCTAAGGAACAATACAGAATTTTATTCTTTGTAATGCACAAATGTGAGACTGTGTAGAGAGAATTCAGACACAAATGCACATATAAAATAGGCTGTAATTGACAGGCATAGAAATGATTATCACTTAATGTGACTAAATATTCTCTGAATCCCTTTCCAGGTATCAAAATAAATAGCAATGATGTGGTCATGGAGAAAGGGAGGCTCTTGAGTAAACATGATATAATTCTTTAATATCTTTGTTAAATATTAGTGCAGTTTTGAGATCGATTAATTAGTTTCTATCATTCCCCAGTGTTAAGCAGTAATGATCCAAATCTATTCAGCCATGTAGAGTACAGAGAAGATCTCTGTAGAGTAATAGTTCCAGAAAAAAACTGGTAGTGGATGAAAGCAATCAAATGCATTAATTAAGTGCTGACCCAGCTTTGTGTATTCAGCTTCTCAGACCCCCCATCTGTAACTTCCTTCATCAGCAGATGTACTTGGATTCTTACAGTGCTCATCTTGTGGTTTCATTTGTAGCCCTTCCCCCGCCCTGTGCACTGCATTCTTCCTCAGCATTTTATTTCTTTATCCATTTATTTTTAAACATTTAAATGTTTATTTTTGAGGGGGAGCAAGGGGGAGCGAGAGAGAGGGAATGAGCACACAAGCAGGTGAGCAGCAGAGAGAGAAAGAGAGCACAGGCAGGAGAGGGAGACAGAGTCCGAGGTAGGCTTCTAGGCTGTGAGCTGTAAACACAGAGCCCAGTGCAGGGCTCGAACATGAGCTGTGAGATCATGACCCTGAGCCAAAGTTGGGCACTTAACCAACCTAGCCGCCCAGGTGCCCTTCTTCCTCTGCATTTTAAAAATATTTCTGTATATCCTCAACATAGTGCCCAGAGTGATCCTGTTAAATGAAGTCGTGTTATTTTGGGCCTCAGAACCCTCTGTGGTTTCATATCATTTAAAGTAAATGCCCAAGTCCATTCAGTGGCCTACAGGGCTCTGATCTGTCCACCACTCTCCCCCCTCGTCCACCCCATTGCCTCTCACTGCTCCTCCTGCTTGCTCACCAGGCTCCAGCCACACTCACTTCACTGTTCTTGAACACACCAGGCACACGCTGGCTTCAGTGCCTTTGCACTTTCTCTTCTTTCTGTCTGCAAATGCGCTTCTGAACATCCATGTGGCTCCTTCACTCATTTCCTTCAGGTCTTTACTCAAATATCACCTTTTTATTGAGGCTTAAACCAGCCACAAACAAAGGTGTGTGTGTATATGTGTGTACATATGTATGTGTATCTATTTATAAAATCTTACCAAATCTCAGTATCTCTGTTGGTCCATAGAAACTGTTAACTTCCTTTCCTCCTCTGTTAGCTCCACTGTGTTTCCAATTTTCCACCCTTTTCATTTCCTTGGAAAAACTCCTGTAACATCCTCCAACATGTGTGCCCATCCTGCGTGGTAGATGGCAAGCTTCTTGAAGTGGAGGGGTCACGGCGGATGCCCCCTCAGTGATGAGTGCAGTGCATCAGTACAAACGTGGAAAGGTGCCCGCCATATGGCTTATGAAGTTAATATGATAGAATTTTTTAGAAGTATTTTTATAGAGTAGTTTTAGGTTCTTAGCAAAATTAAACAAAGTACTAGAGTTTCCACATACCACACCCCTCACTTCCCCATACACACAGCCTCCCCATCAACATTGCCACCCCTCCCCACCCCCCTACTCACCCCCCCCCCCCACACCCAGATGGATACATTTGTTACAGCCAGTGAACCAATGCTGACGCATCATTAGGGTTTAGTCCTACATTAGAGTTCATTCTTTGTTTCATACATTCTGTGTGATTTGACAAGTACGAACTGACATGTAGCCACACTTAGAGGTAGTATCCTGCAGAATATTTCACTGCCCTAAAAATCCCCTGTCTTCCAGCTGTTCCTCCCTTCCTCTCCCTCCCCCAGACTTTTGGGAACTACCGCCTCCAGAGTTTTGCCTTTTCCAGAATGTCATATAGTTAGAATCCTGCACGCAGTATGTAGCCTTTGCAGATTGGTTTCTTGTTCCTACTAACAATATGATATAATTCCAAGTCCTCTGGATGCCCAGATGTTTGATATCTTTGCCTTTCTTTGAATAAGGGTATTCACTAATGGATGAGGAAAAGGAGCCTTCTGAGTTTCAGGGGGCAGGATTGTGAACTGAATATTCAGGTCACTGAACAATGAAATACTTAACTCATGATGTTTAAGAAATTAAGTGAATTATTATCCTTGCTGCTGTTTTCACTTCTCCTTAAGCTTGCCATGAAGTGGATGATTCATCTGTTGTTGGATTAAAGTATTTGCTTCTTGGTGCCATACACAAATGTCTCGGAAACTCAGAAGATGCTGTTCAGGTAAACCGTTAATGCTGTGGCCAAGGAACATAGACTGTGAAAGCCTGTATGTGTGCTTAGGAATAAGGACAATGGAAAAAGCATTCAACAAAACCAGACCTTTCGCCGCAGTGTGAGCTTAACCCTCTACCGATCCGTGTCCTCTCCTCTCAGATGCTGGAAGGTGCTGGTGGAGAATACTAGTTAGTAACGTGTAACTTCAGATTCTTACATTGCTTCTTTATACACAGGCTTTTCTTCTGGCAGGAGTTACTTATCAGAGATGACAGTCTCAGTTGGAGAAGGAGGAAATAAGGATGCAGACAGTTTTAAAGGAGCAAAATGAAGCCTCATAGCTAGATAAATCCCCAAGATGATCAGATATGTTAGCGTGCGTTCACTTTTCCTGTGTCTGTAACTGCAGATTACCAAAGCAACTCTGGAGGTAAAGTCTAGAAAAGTGTTAGCTTAAGATATTCTGTGTACATACTATATGGAAGAGAACCATTCATTATTTTCAAATATAGTTGGGGGAATTTTTCTAAAGTTTTTGTGTCGTTGGATGTTTTGAAGTATATCCCAGTGTAATTTTGATTACTCTTTAAAAGAGTTCATGTACAGTAGTAGGGGACTTTGACTTTTAAATCCTAGAGTGTTGACATACTTTTATTTTATAATTTTAAATTACTTTTTTTTTTTTAATTTTTTTTTTAACGTTTTATTTATTTTTGAGACAGAGAGAGACAGAGCATGAATGGGGGAGGGGCAGAGAGAGAGGGAGACACAGAATCGGAAGCAGGCTCCAGGCTCTGAGCCATCAGCCCAGAGCCCGATGCGGGGCTTGAACTCACGGACCGCGAGATCGTGACCTGAGCCAAAGTCGGACGTTTAACCGACTGAGCCACTCAGGCGCCCCAATTTTAAATTACTTTTTCAGCACAGGGTCATGATAGTTATTACACAGCTCTGAGTAGCCTGCTTTAGATCACATACTTAAGTATCCGCAAGATACAGTCAAGATACGTGTCAGGAGTGGATTCTTGGCTTGTGTGCTTCCTGTTTTAAATATTGGTATGTTACTTTGAGATGCAGATCATGATGTTTTCCGCATTAAGATCAGTAGAGGCTAGGGGCGCCTGGGTGGCGCAGTCGGTTAAGCGTCCGACTTCAGCCAGGTCACGATCTCGCGGTCCGTGAGTTCGAGCCCCGCGTCAGGCTCTGGGCTGATGGCTCGGAGCCTGGAGCCTGTTTCCGATTCTGTGTCTCCCTCTCTCTCTGCCCCTCCCCCCCTCCCCCGTTCATGCTCTGTCTCTCTCTCTGTCCCAAAAATAAATAAAAAAAGTTGAAAAAAAAAAAAAAAAAGATCAGTAGAGGCTAGGTTGTCAACTGGAAATAGAAGAAGCACAAATTGAGCTGACCGATGGGTAGCATAGCCTGGAGGCAAGCATGCAGCGGGCTTGTAGATATGGATGAGGTTGGGAAGAAATAAGGTGCCAAAACAAACATCTAGAATACAGAGATAAGTCCCCCCTTCTGTCTCCTGAAGATGCGATGAACCTTAGGTGGGAAAATGAGTTAATTGTAGTAACTTTTGTATTACTTTCAGTTCTTTCAGCGCGCTGTTAAAGATGAGTTGTGTCGTCAGAATAACTTATACGTCCAGCCATATGCTTGCTATGAACTTGGCTGTCTTCTGTTAGACAAACCGGAGGTAAGGCCTCATATAGTTTAAATAACGTTCATCAGCAAAAATGCACAGGTGAGCAGGCACAAAGCATCCTTCATTTAAAGTCAGTGAATTGAACATGGTGGGTTTTTGGTTTTGTTTTCCTTGATTTCATGCAGGAAAAATCCAAGAAGTGAGTCATCCTCTTTTACTATGTTTACTGAGGCAGTTTCTTCTCTGGAATGAGCAGTATAAATGTACCTTTTTGGACAAAAACTCACTCGAGGGGAAAATCATTGCGTTTTTTAGAATGGTAGGATATGAAGTAGTACGGCTTATTCAGAAGAACACGGATTTGCATTCGGATTCTGACTCTGCCTTCACCTTAGTGTAGGAGGCTGGTTATGTTCCTGAACCATGTATCTTCCTCCTAATGTGTAAAACAGGATAAAAAATACCTGCCTTGCCAAGTGAATGGAGATTATGGTGAGAATAAATGAGGATGATGTGGTGATTGCTTTAAAAATTTCAGAATGCCATGTAAATTTGACAGTTACATATTTAAGTATACTGGGGAAGTTTTGTTTTTAAACGAGTGGATTTGCTTGCTACCTTCTTTTAGAAACTCAGTTACATAATACTAGCTTTATGAGATTCTAATTTTTAGTAAGTTCATTATACTTTCAAATAAATAGGCTTTCTAAAATTAGAGCTAAATCAACAGAAATATGATTCAAGACTGACCCTTAAATATGTAGCCCATCTCGCCAAATACAGGCTTGTAATTGGTAAGTCATTTTAAATTCTAATTTTACCAAAGTAGAAAAGGCAAGTTTTGTCATTTTTTGTAGAAAACCCTAACACCATATTCTTTAGGAAAAGTTTTACTCTTAATATGGCCTTAAAATGTGTACTTAAAATATAACAAGCCTGGTCCATTTCTGGAAACGTGAAGCTGATGTTCTCAACCAGTAATGCATTCCAAAGTCTAACTTACTGATGTCAAGTAAACTTTTTAATGATCATCAGTTTTAGGTTGCTCTCTAAGATCTTAAGCTATAATAACTCTTCTAAGTTGTTAATCTCTTGTTGTATAATGAGGGTTATGCATAATTATTTAGTAATGCCTTAGTGTGAACTTAACAAGCATCATTAAAGAAAAATTGAGTGACTAAACTAGAATGAGCAGTTGACTCACCTCTGTGTCTACTGTGAATTGTTTTAATTAATCTATCCTGTTATAACATTTTCTGCTTGAGTATGTCCAAATATAGATATTAAAAGATATTATGTTTTTCTTACATTCATAGACTGTAGCAAGAGGCAGAACTCTACTTCTTCAAGCAAAGGTAAAAATACTGTATCTACCTTTTTCCAGGGCCCTTCTTATCCTCTGTTGTGTCCACTCGAGTCTGAATTCAAGAAGTTTTGTGAGATGATTGTTCTGATTGATATTTCTGGAAAGGAAAAGTAATAACTAATTGATTTGGTGAGCCCTTGATGTTTAAGTGAAATTACTAATATAAGAAACTCAATGAAATCGCCCATCCTGCTTTAAAAACACACTTCAGGGGAGGGGCACAGGGAGAGGGAGACACAGAATCTGAAGCAGGCTCCAGGCTCTGAGCTGTCAACACAGAGCCTGACACGGGGCTCAAACTCACGAACTGTGAGATCATGACCTGAGCCAAAGTCGACTTAACCGACTGAGCCACCCAGGCACCCCCATAACTATAGTCTTGAATGAAGAATTTCTAATAGCAGGTTAGATTGAGCACAGTTCAAGACTACTATTTCAGGAATAACATGAAGACAATTTTCCAAAGACAGCATTAATGACATCCTCCTGGACATTTTAGAAATGAACCCAAAGTTTGAGGTTTGGGAAATAAAATTGAGTGGATGGGAAGCAGTGTGAGAGATTTTACTTGAGGAAGCACAAAATCGTGTGGCTTATATTGCAGTGTTTCAGAAGGCTCAGTTCATAGAGTTCATAAATCTCCTTCTTTGGTCTTACAGGAGGATTTCTCTGGCTACGACTTTGAAAACAGATTGCATGTCCGCATCCATGCTGCTCTGGCCTCTCTGAGGGAACTGGTTCCTCAGTGATAGACTCGGACTTCCTGTTCTGTCCCTCCCTACCAGGTTCTGCACTTTAAAATGAAAGCAGAGGACACAGCTCTTCTGGAAGCCCGAAGACCGGCTTTTCTTCTGAAAACCACCTGTGCCAGGGACACATTTTCCCAGTTAGGCTGACATATTAAAGATCTCCTCTTTTAAACGTATAGCTAAAAAGTAATAATAATGAGGATACTAGTAATTATAACTAACCACCTGGGGAGAGGGTTAAGTGACCTTGTTCAAACATTTTAGTTTTGTGATTTATTATTTTTAAAATAAAAGCAAACTAAATATTCCACCTGTGATCTTCTAGGAACGCCTACCTTAAGCACACATCCGACTGCATATAACACTAGGAGGCACCTGTAAAATTATCAACAGTATTATGACATAGCATTTATATTGTGTTTTGAAAAAAAAATAAAAGTGCTTTCTAGTGTTTTATTTTATCCTCTAACTTGTGAATAACATAGCACAGATATTCTTATTCCCATTGTCTAGACAAACTCAGGCACAAAAAGGCTAATTGATCCCAATCAATTATTCCTGTTATCAGTGGAGCAGTGAATAGAACACAGATCTCTTGACCACAGACAGAATATTCTTGTAAAACAAAATGTGTTAATAACCCAGAATTTCATGTTTTCCTTATTAAAACACAAATGCGCTTCAGCTGAAGTTGTGTCATCAAAAATACTTACCTCCAGATCGTCTACAGAATGTTTCAAAGTAATGAACACTTTTTTCCTTTGAAAGCCAACCAAGTAGAAGCAAATAGATAGTTTTACAATCAAAAGTAGAACTGTTTTGCTAATTTATTAGAAAGCCTGGTCTATTGGCTAGATAAATAATACCTATATTTTAGGAGTTTCCTTATCTTTGTGATAAATTATCTTGTTACCAACTTTTGGAGGTCTTTTAACAAATTACTTGACAAGGTATTCTTAAATGAACATAGGTGATTGTTTTTTTTCCCTCAGAATATTTGCTGGTGAAGGATTTGCTGGGCTATCTGTTGCCAGGATTTAATCATTGTCTCCTTAGCTCAGGTTATTCTATAAAAGGAGTTCAAAGTTAATTTTTAATCCTTCATTGCTAATTTTTGTTGTCATTTAATTCACCTCTTAGCTCAGTGCTGCACACCTTTGTTTTTGAAGAGTCTAAATACCTCAGTCACTTGAGAATTTCTGCCATAATTGTGTGCCTAACTTGGCTCAGGCTTAAGGTTAGATTTTTTAAAATTTATACTGTGCTAAAGAGAGTATCCTCTTGGGGTGTCATTTATTTACATATCATTGTAGCTGAAGCATGATCTCATATGATATTAATACTTTAATATTTCTTTTCAAAATAAAACCTAGGAGGAGCAGCTAGGATGTTGACAGCTTTAACCTACTTCATCTGATTCTGAGGGAATGATAATTTCTTTGAAAGAAATAATTATTCCTCACTGACTTTGACTAAATTATATTCATGATTCCTCACTTCCAAAGTGTTTTATTCACATGGACTCTTTCTGGTGTGAATCCTGCCTGGATTTTTGACGCTAGCCAGAGAGAAAAGATTGCTATCTTACATTCAGTGAATGAGCAGATGCAGAAGCCAAGTAGATGCTTTCTGAAGAAAACACTTGGTGTTTAAAAATATCGGAAGCCTAATTTCATGGAGGCTTAAGGGAAGAATATTATGAATTTGTGAAATCTGGCCCTAGCCATTTTGTCCTTGGCTATAGCATATGAGCCAGACTTTCCAGTTAGGGTTGTGGAGCATTCTGAACCCAAAGTTCTTGGTTCAGGTCATACTCACTTGAATTTTCAGTTCAAATATTGTTTGAACTATTATTCAGTATTCAAAGGTTACATGAAGCCCTGTACTTTAGGATTAAACAAAAACTATTCCTGCACTCACTGCTTTAAAAATTTATTTGTATCTCTCCAGAGAGATTTCAGGATTCAAATAAGTTTGTATTCAGTTCACTGACCACTTTAATAGTCCAAGAGTAGGTCTGTTTATAACTCTTCCTATGTTTGGTGCCGGATAGCCCCTGTGGTTTGTGTGTGTCAACAGGGCCGTAGAGTATGGAGAGTACCTCCCTACCTAATGGGGTAGGTAATGATTCTAAAGTCTCTAACAAAAGCCACAGTGCAGGTATAGTACTATTAGACTGAAATCTGAGAACATTTTTGAGTTGAGTAATTCATAACATTTTCTGGCCTGCGTGCCATGATTTAACCAGCCTGTGAACTGTGATCTGCCTAGAAACTTAGCTTGGTGTGACTTGCTCTTTACCCCCTCGTGGATGAAGAAAATAATCCTATAACCAGAACAACTTGGATCTACGTGTGCTTTTTTATGTTGGCATCACTCCTTCCTCATTCCTATTTTGGAGGCTCTTAAATGGATCTTCTAATTTATGAGCGTCAAATGTATTTTTGTATTAGATTTGGCCTACGATGAGAGAAATCTCTAATGTATATGTACCCTGAACACATAATTTGTCACAGCTTGGAGGTATGGTCTAATGTGACATGTACCTTTGTGGTGTTAAAATATTTAAGATTTTTTTATTAGGTTAGGGTCTGATTTTAGCACATGATAGCTAAGTATTTGAGCAAGTGAAGTATTTCAGATGTCACAGATAACAAGGAATTGTTGAATATTGTGCAAGTCAATGATTATAGAGTTTGCACTCTTATGCTTCTGCCAACTAAAAGGACAGTGCATATTTGATTTTTAAAATAGACACATGTGCGTGTGTGTGGGTATTCCTTTGCTGTATAACTTTCCTAGTTGATTGCTTCCTTAAGCAAATTGTGGTGGCAAGTATACACCTACGGATCTGAATCGATGCAGGTACACATTGACAGTCACGATGTACTGTTTGGTGTTTCTTACATATTCTTGAATTTTGTTGGTGGTATATCTTGTAGAAAAAAAATTGTTAAGCTCATATCCTCCCCAGGAGATACATAATAGAGGGAGGAGACTTGGAAGCTAGGAAAGAGAAAAGGACAGCAAGGGCTCGGGAGCAGGAGACAGGAAAGTTGATCGATAAAAGATGTGTCTCTTCTTCACTAGAGTATAATTTGCCCAGTGCACATTATAATTGGCTTTCTTGTGAAAACCAGAAAGACTGAGCTCTAGCTCCCAGTTGACTTGGGTGAGCTCTGGGTTACGCTTTGTCCAGCCACAGGCCAGCTGGTTGCAAATTTTAGTTGTACAAATGAAATTAGCCTTCCTTTGAGAATCTGACTCAGTAGCTATGAGGTAGGGTTTAGGAAGGCATTTTTAACAAGCTCCTAAAAATGATTCCAGTGCAGGTGGTTTAAATTAAAGCAACACTACCCTAGGTTATCATCTTTTGGTAAGTATTTAGTAAATCTGAGAGAAGAGCCAAACACAAACCAAACATATAGCAAGGTTATGCTCAGAGAGTGTATTATGGGGCCACTGAGGAAATGCTTCTAACCCATTGGCTTCCTAAAGTAGGAGATCCCTGAGTTTTAAAGGATGTAGTCAGGTGAAAATGATGGCTAGAAGAACATCTCAGGCCTTGGTCTTGATGAGCAAAGGCACAGAGGTGACAAACAGTATGTGTGTTCAGGCCAGTTTCGAGTCAGGTGGGAACGAAATAACATTTGAATTTTGCAGAGGTCACGCCAAGAGCCTTGAACTTCCATGAAGTAAGAATGGGGAGCAAGGAGAAATGCAAAGCAGAGTATCATTTTGCATTTAGATCCCTAGTGACTGAAAGGACAAGAAGAATATAAAACCACCTGAAATCATTAATAAGAGTTCTAGAAATCAAAGCAGTGAATAGTGGTTTGAAAATTTTTGGTTAAATGTTTTCACTGTAACAATTTGCCTCTCAGGGACTTGGACAAAAGAGTCATTGATGAAATGTGGAAAGAGGACATGCATTGCAGATATTCTGCACAGTACCTAAGACCTGTGTGTCTGAGGTGGCCTGCCAAGGTTAGGCTACAGAAGCATAAATAATTCCCAAAGATGCCATAAATGGGGTTTGTACTTGGGGGTTTTAGAAAGTTTCTATCTTTGATAGTTAAATATATTATGAACGAAAGCACCAAAAATGGTTCATTTCACTTTTATCCACCAAAATGGGGCCCCGGACAGTGGCCAAGGACAAGTATCATCTGCAGACCTATCATCACAATCTAAAATTAGCATTTCTGCTTTCAAAATGCAATCTTCAGGAGAAGAGGGAGCCTGTGACATAATGAGCACTCAGTAACTATTATTTGGAAGATTTAATATGTGTAGAAAGTGCTCTCTGTGCAGCATAAATGGAGACTGGTGCCCTAAGCATTGCCTCTTAAGAGCTCTGGAAGCCTTAACTGTTTTCTGAATTTCTTTAAAGTGTTTTGTGTTTTTTTTTTAATCATATCTATGCCTTGAAGATACTGTTTGGTTGATTTACAATGATTCTTGTTTAAATATTTGAAAACGAATTACGTTGAAGCCCGTTTGGAGTTTGGTCATCATGATTATGGTGGCAGTTAATGCCCAGCTCAAGTATGTGAGTTTGAATGGGTGAAAGAGCAGGGAGCAGGTATTTGAAACAAGTCGATGTGCCTTTACTTTGGTCTGAATTGCAACCGGTTTCTGGTAGTAGGATTTGGGGAGGGTGGGTTGTGTCTGTATTGCCAGATCCGAGTTACAGAAAGTGGAAGTCTCAAGATTATTGCCAAATTCTCTTCCCACAGGTGATTTTCTCAAAAGGGAAAGTACTGTGTTGCATAAAATTATTCGTTCTCTTCAACATTTTAGCATTATGTATACCGTGACAGACTATTCTTCTAAAGGCTGGCTGAAAAGAGTAACATTGTGGAGGAAGGGGTAGTGCGAAGAGGCGAGGCGGCGACTGCAAGAAATGCCATAAATCTATTTGTTTCCTTCTACACCAGCTCTTATTTTATGATGAGCGATGAGAAGTGGAAAGGCCGTAGCCTTGAGCGACTTCTGGCGGTTTGGAAACAGCAGTTTGTATTCTAGAAAAGGCAAAGCCCACCTGCGTGTCTGGCCCGCGGAGTTGGAGCCTTTGTCCTTTGCGGCTCCCCATTGGCTGAGGACGCTGAGGCTCCGCCTCCTTTCCTGACCGCGAGCCCTCAGCCGGAGGGAGGAGCTTTGTGACGCACGCCCTGACGTCCACAGGGCTATAAATACCCAGCTCAGCGCTTCTACTCCTTCAGGAGCCGCCGGCAAGGGGGCAACGAGGAAGCTTTTTATAGCGTAGGCGGAAAGGAAAAGGTGGGGGAGTCTGGAGAAAAGGCCCCCCCCCCCCCCCCCCGCCCTGCGGCCCAGGAGGCGGTCACGCCCTCGGGGCGCCTCTCGCGGTGGGCTCGGTGGATGGTTCTTCCAGTGCTGGGGAAGACGGAGGGCCCTCGGAGTGGGAGGCCCATGGGGAAGGGCAGGCTCACAACCGTGGGTGTGGCGGAGCTCCGGGAGTCCCGGCGGTGGGTCTGCCACCTGCGCCTCCTGAACTAGACGCGGAACCGGGACGTCCGCTCTCCGTTTCGCTGCCCTTCCCACCAAACCAACGGCAAACCAAGCACAGACCCCAACGTAGGTCTTAAGGGAGCGGTGTGTATTGTTGACGTTTCCTGTGGCTCTGAAGCCCGCACTCCCGCATTCTCAGCCTACAGCACCGTTGTCCCGCTCAGGCGTTAGCCCTGGGGGAGTGAGTAAAAACGCAAGCTCACAGTTCAGCACAGGGGTCGGGGTAGTAAAAGAAGTTTTGGACAAGTAACCTCTAAAGGAGAGATTTGGGTAGAATTAAGCGGTCGGTTTTAAGCTGTGTGTGTGTGTGTGTGTGTGTGTGTGTGTGTGTGTGTGTGTGTGTCTGTCTCTGAGTACCCGTCGATGTAGTCCTGCTTGGTGTCGCAGTATTTCTCAACTTGCTCAGGACAATTTTTCTCATGGGACTGTGTTGTAGGACGTACAGCATCCCAGGTCTTGGGGCACTGAAAGGCCTCGCACACTCCCAGAGTGTGGAGTGGTTGGGGGCGCGGCATACCGCCTGCGCGGAGAACCAATAGGATCACTGTACGGCCGTTCTGTCCACGGTTGGTGGCAGCAACTGCCAACTGCCTACAGAAAGGGTGTTTGGGTAGCTCCATCATGGCTGCCGGTAAGCCGCTTTTCCAAACGTGACTTATCCACTCACACTGGGGTGCAAAATGTGTACTTGAAAAAAAATTATATACACATGCACACAAAAATAGCGTATCTGTGGATCATGCATACAATTACTGCCTACATCCCTTAACGTTTAGCTTGTAGCCTGCCAAAGCTGCACTAGTGGTGTGGGGTTGTTTTGGTTGTTTTTTTGTTTTTGTTTGCTTTTTGCGCACTAGTGGTTTTTTAAAGATAGTTTAATTCAGTAAAGGTCAAGTTGACTTAAACTTTGAGAGTAGATTTTCATTAAAGGATTCAATACACTTAATTATATCCTCAAAAGATTTGCTTTGACCAACAGAGATTCATTTTTTTTTTTCCTGACCTTTGGGAAGATGAAACTGCTTTTAAATATTCAGCATTTTGTTATGACACACAACTTTTTATTAGAGGTTGGCTCCTTATATAATTGCTGTAACTAAACACTGCAACTTAGCCTATGAAACTCGTTACTCAACTGTAGGGATGTTGTTGACATGATTCATTATATCACACTATTCCCCTCTTTATGAGGACCTGGGGGAGAAATTTCTCCTGGGACTCGGTGTTCAGAATGCCTCCGAGTCTCCCAGGCAACTGATTTTTTATCTCAGAAACATGAACCATTTAACCAAATTTTTCCTATTTTGTGATGGCTGCCTGGTAGCTCAGGGGCTGATTTGACACGCCATCTCCATCAAAGTGTAGGATGTATGGCTTGCATGGGGATACTAACCTTACCTGTGGCTTCATCATATTTTTCCTACCATGATTTTTCCCTTACCATTGAACTCCTTTCCTTAAATAGTTACTTCTGTTCTTTACATGTATTTATAAACCTCCTGAAATCATCTTGTACAGTGAAACAGAACACACACACACACACTGACACACAGTTTAGGATGGCAATCTTTGCAACTCTTGAGCATTACAGGTTGGACTATGCAATACCCTTGGTACCACTTAAAATCAGAAAGGCGGCAGAAAGGGGAGAGAGGGGAAGACTAGGGCAGAGGTTAAGGGAGGATAGGAGAAAAGAGAGACGTGCATAGGGTAGTGGGTGGTGTGATACCACAAGTAAATTATACCTATTCTGATTGTTAAAGCAAAGGCTAAAAATTGTATATTGAAAGACGATCAACGTGTTCAGGGATACATTTAGAAAAATGAGGAAAAAGATGTTTTCTTGTAGAAACTCTATTCGACAATTCTATCTGATGAAGGTACAGAGAAAAAGCCAGTGCCCATGTAATTTCAAAGGATGTTTAGGCACCGATACACGAGCTTAATTTATCTTTCTTGAAATTCTGCACAAAATATTTACTAAATTTTACAGAAACAAGTTTTGTTTGGTTGGCTCTTTGTTTTTACTATCATCCTAGAGTTCTCACCAGGGCTTTCCCCAGGGGGTTTAATAGTGCTACTCTATTGCTCATCTGCACATAATGAGCTAGTGTGTGTGTGTGTGTGTGTGTGTGTGTGTGTGTGTACGCACTCACGCCTGTGTGTTAACTACCATTAAGAATTAGCCCACTTTGCTAGAATAAATGCCTAGAAATTGGAACTAAAGGTAATAATTTCTATAGGAGACAGATTTGTTGTCAGAAGCTATCATATACTATTTATAAGACCTTGTTTTTCTTCATTATAGTTGATATTACAGACATCCTGCCCAAATGATTTCTTCAAAGCCCAGACTTGTCGTACCTTATGGCCTCAAGACTCTGCTCGAGGGACTTAGCAGAGCCGTTCTCAAAACCAACCCACCAAACATCACCCAGTTTGCAGCAGTTTATTTTAAAGAACTCATTGTGTTTAGAGAAGGTTTGTTATTCCTTGAGATTATATATTTGTTGCTTTGAAAAGGAAGGCATTTTAAGTTGGGAATTTGATGTCTCTAATTTCCTGCATTTATTCCTTCAGGGAATACTTCTCTGGATTTAAAAGATCTCGTTAAACAATTTCATCTGATTGAAGGTAAGTACCACAAGTAGTAACAGTTTAATAATACTAGTTATAAATCATTGCATCATTACTAGCATACATTCAAGCTTCAGAATCATGCCCATAAATATTTTGTTTAATTATACTGATGTTTGTTTAATCACAGTTTAATTTTTATTATTGGATCATTTTTTTTTTTTGAAGATTGGAAACTGACATTTTGGGGGATTTTAAATCTTTAAAAGACAAACATAGGAAACACTCATCTTCAAACCATTTGGTAAAATGAGACCTAGAACAGTATGTATAAACTATGACTCAGACCCTTCCTAATGTCCTCTATCTTTAAGGAAGTACAATGAACTTTGAAGAAAACTGGATGTTGTAGTAATAGATGCACTACTTAGGAAAGTTGTATAAACACTCTTCTTGGAAGATATTTTTATTAAGAAAAAAAACATCTTTTTTTCTTTTTTCCTCCTATGGTAGGTTAACTGCAGTTCAGTTGGAGGGCAAGAAATCAATTGTCATTGACCATCTTTTCTGTCCCAAGTTTTTCATAGAAAGTGGTCTTCTCCAGCCCATCTCTCTGACATAGGGCTGTACAGGGCTTTGATAAATTGTGTTTTATGTATATGTGTAAATGTCTAGGTGGACGTGACCGCATGAAACTGCATTGACAGAGGAGCACCGAGAAAAGTCAGATGGGGAGTAAGAGAAAAGCATAGTTACATGGTGACAATTTGGGTGGCTCACTAAAAGCAAAAGGGTGATCCCAAGGACAGGCATGCATATCTAAAAGAATGGTAAGAAGAAGCTTTTGGCAAAATTTTGTGGAGAAAATGGGAGACTCCCGGGCAGGGAGAGAAATAACGAAGTATTTTTGCTGCTTTAGCTGGCCAACATTTTGGAATGACTGTGGAGAAAGAAAAGGTAGGATCAGTGAGTTTAAGCCACTTTTATACTCTACCAGTTTGGTGATGCCAATAGATAACATAGTCAAGATAGGGAGAAGTCAGGAGTAGGATCTAGGAAAATGTAAAGATCATGAGGGATTTGGGTCTATGGCAAAAGACCCAAAACAGAAAATGAGATTAAGGCTAGCAAGAGTCAGCATTTGAAGGGGCAGGAGAGTCCATTGCTGTGGTTCAGGAATATTTTACTATCTAGCCTGGCTTCTTCCCTGCAGGGTCCTGAGGACATTCCCAGCTTACCATGAGACACAGGTCTGGGATTTGCTTACCACCAGCAGGACATACAGACAAGTGCAAGAACCCTGACAACTCTCCCCTTCCCTGTGAACCTTTCTCTTTGTACTCGTGCTGTCTATACCAGGAGCTATGTTTGAGAGGATTGGGATTGTGCAGGCTTACTATGTTTGAGAGTGGTGATAAAGTCGGTGAATCTTTATGGTGGGAGGTAGCTAACTGGTAGCTTTAAAAAAAATTTTTTTTAATGTTTATTATTTTTGAGAGAGAGTGCAAGCGGAAAGGGGCAGAGAGGGGGGGGGGGGACACAGAATCTGAAGTGGGCTCTAGGCTCTGAGTTGTCTGCACAGATCCCGACGTGGGGCTCGATCTCATGAACCACGAGATCATAACCTGAGCTGAGGTCAGATGCCCAATTGTCTGAGACACCCAGGCTCTTCTAACTGGTAGCTTTTGAGACTAATTTGTTTACTGAAGAACTTACCCACCATTCAGCTTAACAAGTGGACTAAATTAATGTGGATTACTTTAATTAACAGACTGAATGGCTGTAGACCTAGATTGCTCTTTGGCAGTAGAGTAGAAATGAACATTGCTTATTCTAGTTTACTGGGGAGATGGGAAGGTAACATGAAGATATGACCAGAAAATATATTGATTTCATTGTTAACTAATACCAGTTTGGCTCATTTGTCTGCCTTTTATTGTTGTATCAACTGGTTTATTAATGGAAAACAGTGTCCATTAACTTAGGTCCTATCGTAGAGACTGCATGAGTCTGTGTGTATCCAGGAAAGCATCACTCTGGGCTAAAGAGGGACTATCTAGGGATATAGAGGCAGTTTCCATTTGGTAGGGCATTTCCTCCCCTGAATGACATCCTCCTATCTTCTAACTGGCTTAATTCCCCAAACGCAATTCCTGTGGGAGTGCCAAGTACATTTGGCTGCATGGTTGTTGGGTTCTCTACAATAAAAATGTAGGTAGAACAAGTGGCACCTTCTCCTCTAGACAGACTTCCCTTCTGTGGATCCCGCTGCTGTATATGGTGGCACCTATAGTACCCTACATGCTCTCTCGGTCCCAAGGATTGTGGCTCTCCCAAGATTTCAGTGATGTGCAATATGGAAAAGTGGACCATTCTTTGAGGACCATGTGAACTGACCCTTACTTTGGTCTTTCAGTCTCTTCAGCATGAGGCTAGGTCAACCTAAAGGCAGTAGCAGGTATTAGCGCTTGCTGATGTGGGGCAAAGGCTAACTCCCATCCCTAATGCATTGGTCCCCACTCACCTCCCAACTATCAGATGTGACTGTGAAAGACATTGGTTTTTGTCTACAGTACATCCTTGCGCATACCCTTTTATTTGAACACTTCATCCTGGATTTTTCTTGGAAGGAGGCCCATTTTTGGTAGCTTCTTTATAGGACAGACAGGGTTCACCCATCTCCCAGTGCCCTTAAAAATTCATACAAACTCAGGTGATGGAAGAGGTGGGGAGGAAAAGTACCAGATACGAAGCAAACTTTTCTCACTTCTCTGTTGTCTCTCATCATTTCCTCATTTTCCAGAGCCTAGGACCTATGGGATAGTCCCTGACTGTCCAGGCCTCCACTGTGGCATTTCACCCATATATGCCTATTTCCAAAGTAGTTCATGCTGTGAAACTTTCTTGGACTCCCTTCTTGTTTTTTTTTTTTGTTTTTTTTTTTTTTGCAATTTGATTAAACAGATCTCACTACCACATGAATCCATGAAAAGTGCTGCAATTTTTCAGTCTTCTCAGGAGTTTCTTTGTTAATAGAGATGAATCATTAATTGGGGGGATTTTAGAAACTCAGCTCTATTTTAAAGCAAAAGAGTTGTCTCTTAAGTTCCACCACTTAGTATATGGTAGGAAAAGAAAGGAAAAAGGAATGGAATCATTGAGTACAGGCTTACCTTGGAGATACTGTGGGTTTAGTTCCAGACCACCACAAGAAAGCAAATACTGCAATAAAGCCAGTCAGATGAACTTTTTTCATTTCCCAGTGCATATAAAAATTACGTTTTATACTATACTGTAGTCTATTAAGTGTGCAATAGTATTATGTCTAAAAAAAGTGTACATACCTTAATTTAAAAAACTTTACTGCTAAAAAAAAAAAATAAAATGAATTAAAAGGTAACTACCATCTGAGCTTCCAGAGAGCTTGATGGTTGCTCTTGATGTTGATGGCTGCTGACTGATCAGGGTGGTGGTCCCTGAAAGTTGGGGTATCTGTAGCAATTTCTTAAAATAAGACAACAATAAAGTTTGCCACATCAATTGACTCTTCATGAATGATTTCTCTATGGCATGTGATGCTATTTGATAGCATTTTACCCACAGTAGAACTTCTTTCCAACCCCAGTCAGTCTTCTCAAACCCTGCTGCTACTTGAGCAACTAAGTTTATGGAATATTCTAAATTCTTTCAACGGTCTTCACCAGGATTGTAGACCATCTCAAGAAACCACTTTCTTTGCTCATCCATAAGGAGCAACTCTTCCTCTCTTCAAGTTTTATCCTGAGACTGCAGCAATTCAGTCACTTCTTCTGGCTTCACTCCTAATTCTGGCTGTCTTGCTGTTTTCACCCCATCTGCAGTGACTTCCCCCACTGAAGTCATGAACCCCTCAAATTCATCCATGACTTTGGAATTAACTTCTTCTAGATGCCTGTTAATGTTGATATTTTGACCTCTTCCCATGAGTCACAAATGTTCTTAATGGCATCTAGAATGGTGACTCCTTTCCAAAGGTTTTCAACTGACTTTGCCCAGATCCATCAGAGGAATCATTATCTTTTGCAACTATAGCCTTACAAAATGTATTTCTTAAATAATGAGATTTGAAAGTTGAAATTACTTCTTGATTCATGGACTGCAGTATCGATGTATTAGCAGGTATGAAAACCACATTCACCTCATTGTACGCCTCCATCAGAGCTCTTGGATGACCAGGTACATTGTCCCTGAGCAGTAATATTTTGAAAGGAATATTTTTCTCTAAGTGGCAGGTCTCAACCCAGAGTTTAGGGGGTTTAAACTCTAAACCCTCAGTTTATTCAGTTAACCGGGGCGCCCGGGTGGCTCAGTCAGTTAAGCATCTGACTTTGGCTCAGATCATGATTTCGCAGTCCATGAGTTCGGGCTTCGTGTTGGGCTCTGTGCTGACAGCTCAGAATCTGGAGCCTGCTTCAGATTCTGTGTCTCCCTCCCTCTCTCTGCCCCTCCCCTGCTCATGTTCTGTCTGTCTCTCTCAAAAATAAACATTAAAAAAAATTAATAAAAGTAAGTAAATAAAATATTCAGTAAGCCATAGTGTAAATGGACATGCTGTTACCAGGCTTTGTTGTCCCATTTATAGAGCCCATGCAGAGTAGATTTAGCATAATTCTTAAGACCCCCAGGATTTTCAGAATGGGAAAAGAGCATTGGCTTCAACTCAAAGTCACCAGCTGCAGTAGCCCCTAACAAGACAGTCAGATTGTCCTTTGGAGCTTTGAAGGCAGGCATTGACTTCTCTCTAGCTATTAAAGGCCTAGACAGCATCTTCTAATATAAGAATGTCTCACCTACATTGAAAATCTGTTGTTTAGTGTAGCCACCCTCAGTCATGATCTAGCTAGATCTCCTGGATAATTGCGGCGGCTTCTACATCAGCACTTGCTGCTTCCCCTTGCACGTTGATGTTACGGAGACGGTGTTTTTCCTTAAACCTCATGAACCACCTCTGCTCGCCTCAGACGTTTCTTCTGCAGCTTCCTCCTCTCTCAGACTTGATAGAATTGACGAGAGTTAGGGCTTTGCTCTGGATTAGGCTTTTGGTCTAAGGGAATGTTGTGGCTGGTTGGAGCTTCTATCCGGAACACTAAAACGTTCTCCCTATCAGCAATAAGGCTGTTTCGCTTTCTTATCATTCGTGTGTTCACTGGTTTAGCACTTTCAATTTCCTTTAAGAACTTTTCTTTGCATTCACAATTTGGCTAACTGGTTGGCATAAGAGTTCAGCCTATCTCAGCTTTCACCATGCCTTCCTCACTAAGCTTAATCATTTTCTAGCTTTTGATTTAAAGTAAGAGACATGAGACTCTTTCTTTCACTTGAGCACTTAGAGGCCATTGTAGGGTTATCGATCGGCCTAATTTCAATATTGTTGTGTCTCAGGGAATGGGGAGGTCCCAGCAGAGGGAGAAAGATGGGGGGAACAGCCAGTCAGTGGCCTTGCTTAACAGGGTTGCCACAAACCTTCAGTTTGTAAAAAATGCAATACTCGCAAAGTAAAATAAAGTGCGATAAAATGAGGTATACATGTACCTGTTTTGTCCTAGGTACTTACAATATATTTTGTCAATTAAGACACCTTTATAAGTAGGTAACATCATTGCAATTTTACATGAGAAATCTGATGCTTGGGTGTGATTACATAACTTGTAAGCTTCTAAATATTAAGTAATCGGTAGAGTTGGGATGTAAACTGAGATCTTCCTAGAAGCATAACTCATGCTCTTTCTACAGTAAATAGCATTCTAGGATCCCTCTGGAAAAACTTGAAATTCTTCAACTAAAAGAGTGAAGGGAGAGGAATTTCAGCTCCCTTTCCCCACAGTATCTCCTCCTCTTTCACTTCTTCCTCCATCATGTTGTGTAGACCCTGAAGCCAGATTGTGCTAGTTGTCATTTTTTCAGCACTCAGTGAGGAGGGTGGGAAGCACTTTCCTGTTCAGAGTGGTAAATGTATTCTCAACACCACTATCACCTAACATCCCCCTAAGCTTAATTCAGTCCGGTTTCTAGTATCAGCCTTGTCCTGCTTCCAACAAAGGCAGGAAATAACAAACTCTTCTGAAGAACCAAGGAGGCCTAGCCCACCCTGAGTTAACCTGTTAGCTTTTCCTAGTCATCTTGGACATTCTTGGCTTGGCCATAGAACAGTAATTACCGTCATGCACTGTTGTGGATCTTTGGGCCCAGTTTCAATTTCTATGCAGCACCATAGCAGTTATGTGTATCATTAGATGTTGTCTTGAGCTACTTACTCATATCAAACATTTATGAAGTTTTTAGTTTAATTCTTAGTTTTAAAACCTTTTTTAAGTTTGTTTTTGACAGAGACAGAGCTTGAGCAGGGGAGGGGCAGAGAGAGAGGGAGAGAGAATCCCAAAGAGGCTCCACGCTGTCAGCACAGAGCCTGATGTGGGGCTCACGAAACGGTGAGATCATGACCTGAGGTGAAGTCAAGCGTTGGAAGCTTAACCAAGTGTGCCACCTGGGTGCCCCAATTTTTAGTTTAATTCTTGTACCAAATTCTATTCTCATGCATTATTTTCATGGTTGGTTACATATACTTGTAGCTATTCTCTCTTATTAAGTAAATGAGAAATGTATCAATTTCAGGACAGCCTATACCAAATTTTGTGAAGCCCTGGTGCTTACTCTGCACTTTCCTGGGCATTTTTTTTTTTCAAGTAAGGAAATCAAGCTACACTGATGCCCTAAACAGGGATGGGTGATGTGCCAAAATGATCTTTTTATCTCTCCAAGTCTTGTATTTGTCTAGACAGGGTGGTAAAATTTGTACCAAGGTAAGAATTACATTAAGTTGAAAAGGGTTCAAATGATTCTGTGGTGGTGATGTTGGGAAGGGGGCTTGGGCCTTTTATGCTTTTCCACTGTGTTAAGATTAATCAGTTGGGGGAATAGTCCATACTAAAGACAGCAAACAAATCATTGAGCCAATGATATAGTCAAGAGTTGGGGTCAGACTAGGGGCAGAAACGGAGCTAATTAGGATTGAGAGAGGAAGCAGATATGGCAAACCAGAAAATTAGGACAAGGAGGTCAGGGACAGCAGGACCCAAGAGTCAGTACATGAAGGGAGAACATCTTTGAGAAATTTATCGCTCTGCTAGTCAGGAGCCTTGATAGCTCCCTATTGTTCACAAAATCCAAACTCTTTGGTGTTGTAGGGATACTTTTGCAAAAATATTAAACTCTAATATACATGATTTCAGATAGCCTCTGATTGTTCCTGTTCACTCCGTTCATGTCTACCCATTGACGTATTCATTTGCTTTAGGCGAAAATAGCTAGAGCAAGGAAGTCGTTACTCCGTACTGAGTCTCCCAAGTTCATAGCAAGAAAGCTAACACTTTGGAGTTTTGCAGGAACCTGTTTTTGTTGAGAGAAGATCTTGGACTTTCCAGAGTGGAATTTTAATTTACAAGCCAAAGATTCTGGTAGAGTCAAGTTTATATTTAAAATTTTTTTTTAAAATTTGTTTTTGAGAGAGAGAGAAAGAGAGAGAGAGGGCGGGAGAGGCAGAGAGAGAAGGAGACACAGAAATGGAAGGGGGCTCCAGGCTCTGAGCTGTCAGCACAGAGAGGATGCAGGGCTTGAACCCATGGACTGTGAGAGCTTGACCTGAGTCGAAATTGGTTGCTTAACCGACTGAGCCACCCAGGCACCTTACAAGGTTTTATTTTATATATGCCAGGGAGGAGGGGGGTGGGTGGGTAAAGTTAGGATATAAGCTCATCTCCTGCTGCAAAGGGAGGGGAAATGAGAAGTCCTTCCTGGCAATGGGGCTGTGGTACTAGGGCGTGCATAACAATTGCCAGCTGAGATCCAGAGCAGTTATAAGGAAGGTAAAATCTCTGATTGGAATTCCCTAAAACGTGAACAAAACACTTGCTCTTTGCTTTCCTGGGTGCCTCTCAGAGAAGCAGTGTGATTAGCATCGTTTAACATAACCTATGCTACATTCAGCACCTCCACCATAATTGTAATTGTGATCAGACATTCAGTAAGTATTTGTTGAATAAAAAATTCTATTTGAAGCAGATTAGAAATAATGGAGAGTCTTTCTCAGATGGGCCTGAGATAAGATTTCTGATGCCCCAGGATCTGCATGTGGCTTTTAGTTGGTGCAGATGTGTTTCGATTGTCCCAGAGTGCTGAACTCGCAGGGCGTCGGGCTGAGAAAAGTGCAGTTGCTCAACCTGCCAGCTGAGAGCTACAGCACAAAATGTCCAAGCTGGGACTGAATCAAAATTGGCAGCTAGGCCTCAGAGGCTAAAGAGGAACAAATTAGGAAGGGCTCTCCCAGTCCTTGAGTGAAGTAACAGGCCACATTTTTCACAGGGTGGAAATACTTCAGGAAATACAGCAAAGTCAGAGACAAAGCCCAGAGCACAGGCAATAGGTGCTGTGCCTCCACCAGAGGTCACAGACAGGTGGCAGGAAAGGGCTACATGGGTCAGAACCAGAGCTAACTCTCACATTCACATTCCTTCTTTAGAAGTGGGAGAACCTTCGATAAAAGAGCGATACCCCAAAAGGGTGAATAATTAACCAATAAACCAAAGGAGACTTTTAAACTAGAAGGGATAAATACTTTAAACCTAGATCAACTAAATTTTGCCATGTAGAAATGAGCATTTTAATGCAGACAGAGAAAGTAATGCTTTGTGACAGGTCTGTCATAGTGTGTAAATTTTCATCCCTTTACAGGCCCCTGAATGCAAACACAGCTTCCTGCAATCTGCATCTATCCTGCCTTTGCAATCCTCGCTCCCATTAAGTACAAGACAGTTTGTTGTCTTCTGAGTTTTGCTTTATGCTGCTCCCCTCTCCAGGAGTTCCTTTCCACCTTTCAAGTGCTACATATCCTTAAAGCCCAATTCATTATTTCATTTAACAAATATGTACATTCCTACCCACTGCCAGATGTTGTGCTAGGTGAGATTCAGTGGGGAAGGAGAGAGTTCACTTTCAGCTCTGATGGAGGGGCTGGTATCACACCTAGCCTCCTATCAACAGCCATAATGCTGAAGAAATTGTACAAAACAAAGTCCAGTGCCTGGATACTTGGGAGAAGAGATTCACAGAAAGTGAGCCCCTCATTCACCCTCGCAGCATTTTTCAAACTCTTGCACAGGGAAAGCGAGGCCAAGCAGAGAGAGTGGAAGTGTCCCTGGGAAGAGGAAATGCAGAAGCAGAGTTAGGGGCTACTAATATGGCTAGGATTCAAGCAACAAAGTATCTGAGGGAGTGTTTGCAGAGAAGAATCCTACCCCCCCACCCCCATAAAAAAACGCAAAGCCCTTTTCGTTGGGGTTGCTGGCCAACCCCGAGCCGCTTGCCTGTGGAGGACAGCTTGGGGCTTAGCCGGGAAGAGCTGGGGGGAGACAGGCAGCTGAGTGGGGGGGTTTGAGAAGTAGTGTGCTGTTGGTGTGGGGGAGGTTGGGCCCAGCCGAGGTGAAGAGACTTGTGAAACTCTGGCCATGCAGTTGAGACTCGAGGAAGGTCAAAGCCAAGGAATAATAAACCTTGTGGGAGGACTAAGAACAAAACTGAAACACACTTTGTGCTTTTCCTGCAGATAGCATTCTGGTATTAGGGAAACATTTCCCCAAGAGAGAATCCTCAGTGCGGCAAGCAGATGTGACCGCGTGCGACGAGGAAGGGCCGGGGGGGGGGGGGGGGGGTGGTGGCAGGCAGATGCGGAGCTGAGAAAAGGGGCTCACAGCAGTTTTCCAGTCCTAGGAGTTTCTGCACGTCGCCAGCCCTCTAGCCATCCCCAGCCATGGGAACTTCTTCCTGCCCGAGGACTCACCGAGTCCACACGTACACATGGGTCCAGAGTTCTCTCTCGGTCCCTCTTGTCTGGGTCAGTATGGCTTGGCCTGCATTATCAGATCTTGCCAGCAAGATCACTACCATTTTTAGGCTAGACTAGATGGGGCTTCCTAACATAGAAGTGTCCTGTAGTCAAGTTTTCCGATTCATCGTTAAATTTTATATATGCATTTTCTTAAATTGAGGAATGCCTTTATTAACATGACAGCATTTGTTTCATTAATAAGCTATTCCATCAGCTGAAGATGAGGTCACTTACTGCTCGGGTTGAAGTCTTGCCCTCTGCCCTCTGGTTTTGTGTAGGAGTTTAGATCAGAAGCTTTTTCCATGGAGGTTTTCAACTCAATTCTAGGCAGTTATGGTCTTTTCCCTGATGCTGACCAGCTGAAGGTGGTATCTGATTATGCGTTTTGTCACCGTGCTGCTCAGGGTCACTTAGTTCTGAGGAGATGAACTGAGTGAGGGATCTTTTGAGTGGATCAGGACAGGGAAGTTTCATTACCCACACGAAATCACTGATGTTGGGAAATAAAGCAAACTCTTTTGTACTCGTGTATGTACTGCCATCTGAATGTTCTACCTGTTACTGCTTTAAAGTTTGGTGGCAGGTGGAGGGGGACACACGCTTATTAACCCATCCGGCTGTTTGTTAGTAGAGAGATGGTCAGAAGGAATGACACACGAGAAGAAACCAGAATGTGTAAAAGAACCGGTAGGAACATCCATAGTTTCCCACGAACCTACACGGATGGAAAAATCTACAGACACAGAGGAGGACAATATAGCTGGACCACTGTTCATCAGCAAAACCACTCAGTTCCCATCAGTTCATGCTGAGCTGCTCCCAGAGCCCGAGGAGACGACCGAAGCCGCTCGAGGCTCCAGTTCAAAGCCAACTACCTCTAAGGCTATGAGCCCACCGTCGTCACCGTCTCCGGCAGCTGGCTCCCCGGAGTTTGCTTATGTCCCAGCCGACCCAGCTCAGTTTGCTGCTCAGACGTTAGGTAACGTTGCATCTATTCATTCTGATCAGTCTGACGTGTTAATGGTGGATGTGGCAACAAGTTTGCCTGTGTTTTCCGAGGAGGTGCTCAGCTCAGAGGCTGCCGAAGATGCCGCGGCAGCCACTCCTGCTGTGTATTCTGCAGAGGTGGTGGCCCTGCAGGTTCTGAGCCAAACATCTGTCCGTGTAGATTTGGGTTCTGAATCTAAAGACGATGACGCTGAGCCATCAACGGCTTCCTCATTCCCCTTGCAGGATGAACAAGACCCTCCTGCTTACGATCAAGCTCCTGAGGTCCCTTTGCAGGCTGATATTGAGGTCACATCATTCGTTCATATATCCTCTATCTATAACGATGAGCCTGTGACTGAAGGAGTCACTTATGTCGAGCAGATACCAGAGCACATAGTTATCCCTTTCACTGATGACGTTGCTACTCTTAAAGAAAATGATCAGTCATCACCCTCTGGTCCCATTCCTGTAGCACTCATGAGGGGCTCAGGCAAAGCCGTAGGTTCTGGAAAACGTGCACAGTCGGAGGAGGACGCAGAATATTCCTCGGTGCAAATGGAGGCAGAAGCAGTTCTGTACTCCAACACCTCCCTGCAAGGTCCGCCTGCACAACTCCAGGATGCAGAGGGCTCTACCAATGCAGTAGGCTCTGAAAAATCTTTGCACCTTGAAATGGAGTTTACTGCTCCAGTCCCTGGCAATCCTGGGCAGGAGGAATCCGGGGAAAACTCTGCCACCCAGGAGATGGAGGCCACACTTGCGCTCTCTGGGGAAGCTGCCAAAGCAGGGAGCTTGGGTGCATCTGTAAGGTCATCTGGTGGTCCCCCCATTCCTGTTCCAGAAGGTCTTACTGAGCCAGAAATCGAACCAGAGTGGGAAGCAGCACCCGAACAAGGTTTGATGGAGCCAGGTAAGAAAATTAGATACTGACAAAATTAAAGATTACATTTCAGGTGCCATCTAGATTTCAGGTAACCTCTAGGTAGGCTCCCTACAGATGGGTCGAAAGACTTTTAAATAGTTCTTAAAACGGCAAACCTACGTAAAGGCTTTGTTGAATTTGAGATTTTACCCTTACAAGATGAGTGATTTTAAAGTGACATCACCAAAGCTTGGCCTCAGAGTTTGCTCGACACGGCACAGGTAGTGAAGAACCCTAAGAGCCAACTGTCAGGCCCAAGATACGTGAGGTGGCCGCGGTGGTGTTGGTTTGCAATTCCTCGCTTGTGAACGTAAACTCCAACTGCACAACGCCTTCCGGAGGCTGCGGCCTGTGGCGCGTCAGGGAAATGGTGGTGTGTCGCCCTTGCTTTCGCGCTGCGGCAGGAGAGCTCTGCGAACGGGTGTGGGGAGCTGGCCTGGCCCCGGCCTCCTGGCTGGGGGCTCCTGCAGCCAACGGGGGGGGGCTTCACGCCTGGATGGCGAGGACGGGTCAGGCCCAAGTTCTGTCACACGGGAGAGCACGGAGGACCACCGGGCACTGGCACTGCCGAAACGGCTGGTCTCCTGCCAGCTCCCTTGACGGGTGCTAACACCCCACTGCTTTCGGGGCTGCTGGATCTTTCGGGGGCTTTCCCGTGATACAGAAACGATTTGACCTCTCTCTCCATCTAACTGTGGCGTTTGGTCCGCCCCGCCCCCGGCCTCCTGTCTCCTCCCTTTTAGGGACGGATGGGTCATACAGGAGCCAACCTCCCCCATTCCTTTTGCAGAAACACTCTCAACTGCGGCTCTTCCCAGAGCCAGAATGGTCAAGTGTTACCAAAGCAGGTGTTCGGGGATCAAATTCTGTCTGGCAGTGTGATGGGGTCCTGCACAGCTGAGAAGGCAGAGGGCAGCGTTGGGAGCTGGCACACAGGACGGGCACTACACTCGTGGCTTATGCAGCACTGGCATCCCGAGTGACTGTTTTCAGGGCCTCGCCCTTTCTAAAGCACTACGAGGATATTTCAAATGGAAGACTGGGCTTGTCCATATTTTTAATTGGCTTTGCAGAAGGATCAATTGACAGCATCTGAAGCTACTGAAAACTTACCAGTTTAATCATGTGCATAGTGTTATTTTCTGGGGAAGAAGAAAAGCTACACCGGGGATACAAGGCCCAGGGCTCACAAGGTGAACTTAGCACACTCTGGGCAAACTCCATCAGGAAGGAGTTTCGCCTCCGTCCCATCTTCTGCGACTCAGCTCTCCACGACAGTACAGTCTTCACTAGGCAAGTCAAACTTGACATCATAGATTCCTGGGGGTTAGATGGATGGCACTCCCTAGACCTTTTTTTTTTTTTTTTTTTTTAATGTTTATGTTTGAGACAGAGAGTGCGAGTGAGGGAGGGGCAGAGAGAGGGGGAGACAGAGAATCTGAAACAGGCTCTAGGCTCCAGAACCCGACGTGGGGCTCGAACTCACCAACCGTGAGATCATGACCTGAGCCCAAGTTGGATGCTTAACCGACTGAGCCACCCAGGTGCCCCTAGACCTCTTTTTTCTTAACCCGAGACCAACAGGCCTCATACTGCCACCTAGGACCTTTGACCTCAAGCCTCGCCTAAAAGGGGTGCTCTCTGGGGTTCTGAGTCCTAGATCATGAGATGATCGTACGTGGGGACAAATTAATGGGAGATGATGGTGCCTGTGAAGGGCCAGAGATAACTGATAATGTAATCAAAAGATTGCAGCTGTATTAACACTTTTTCAGTGGCTTCACATGCCCTTCAGTTGGTTGTTTTGGTAAAGCCACTAGTTTGGTAAAGTCCTGAGGATGCTGTGACAGCCACATCTAATGGGGGTGTCCCTGGAAGCGGCACTTAGCATGAGATTGCTTCTTTAGCCACAACTCTAGTGCCCCTGCCGCTTGCTGTCCCAACACTGTTCTCGCTTTCCAACTGGACAGAACCGCTCTTCTTTCACATTACCAAACACTATTTAGCCCTCTCTCTAGCATGCTTTATGGCACATATTTACTGCTCCAGCTGTTTATATGTAAACTTACAAAGACATTTCTGTGCATAGCGCCTGATACAGAGACCAAACCTTTAATGCCTGCAAATTTTTTTTTTTTTATAGCCATAGCAGCAAGTGAAGCAGGACAACCACCACCATATTCTAACATGTGGACCCTTTATTGTCTAACTGATATGAATCAACAAAGTCGCCCATCACCGCCACCTGCACCTGTGCCTTTCCCCCAAGCAACCCTCTATTTATCTAATCCTAAGGATCCACAGTTTCTGCAGCAGCCACCGAAAGTTACTTCTCCAACTTACGTGATGCTGGACGACAGCAAGAAGACCAGTGCCCCACCTTTTATTTTAGTAGGCTCGAATGTTCAGGAAGCTCAGGATTGGAAACCTCTTCCTGGACATGCTGTTGTTTCTCAGTCAGATGCCTTGAAGAGATACACTGCAGTCCAAGTACCCATCGCTGTTCCTGCAGATCAGAAATTCCAGAAACATACCCCAAACCCCCAGAATGGTAGTCCTCTGCCAAGTGGACAAGATGTCCCCAGGCCACAAAGCCCAGTTTTTCTCTCTGTCGCATTCCCAGTAGAAGATGTAGCCAAAAAAGGTTCAGGATCTGGTGACAAACGTACCCCCTGTGGAAGTTATGGTATTGCTGGAGAGATAACCGTGACCACCGCCCATGTCCGCAGAGCAGAAACTGGGAACTGGTAGGTGCGTTTTCCTACCATAATGTGTGGGCCTTGGCTTGCTCCTAGTGTTTGATTTGCTGATCTGGAGGTTGAGGTGTTTATGAAAATTGCATTGAGATATGCAAGGAGTTGGTGTATACTCAAATTTGATGAGGTTACTATCTCCAAGTTCATTGCCCCCAATTGCTAATAAATGCAGTGTGTGTACTGCACCGTGAGGACTACTCGGACTTGGTGCCTAATACATGAACCGATCCACTCGATCACCTGGGAATATGGGTTCTTCATCTAGCCCCTGGAAGATACTAGAAAAAGGGTAGATTTATAAGAAGACATTCCGTAGGAACTGTATAATCCAATTGGCGTGTTAAGGGGTGGGTCGGAGCAGAGACAAGACATGAGCACTGGGGACAACTGGAGAGAGATAAGAGATTGTGTGTAGAGCAGTATGTTTGTTCCCTCTCAGAGTGAAGATTTATAGATTTACACAGTAGGAGTCTGGAAACGCCCTGAAGAGCCCAAACTGGAATGAACTGTGGATAAGACAGTTTTATCACTCACAGATGATCATTAAATTCTTTATCTACCCGGTACTTAATGCCATGTCCTGTGCTCGTCCCTCCTTCCTGAGGTGGGTAGGCAGGGCAAACCAGGGGCCTTCCCACTTAGTGGGGGAAAGCACCAGAGTTAATTACACCATGTGAAGTAGGGGGAACCAAACAAGATGCTGACAGGTGTTCAGGCCCAGATGCAAACTGACCACTGAGTGAGTGCAAGGAGCCAGCCTTGTAGAGACCCCACAGACCAGGCCTAGGGCTTGAAAGAACAGGAGTCAGACACCCCAAGGAGGCCAAAATGAGAGCGGCTGGGAAGAGCCGGGACAGCACCTAAGAGGACGCTGGAGCTGTGAAGAGAGGACCCTATGAGTCAGGGCCTCTGTGTCCCTAGGAGAGAGACTGGGGTTAAAAGCTCAGTAGGAAGCCAGAGCTGGAGGTCACTAGAGGGAGCAGAGACAGGAGTTAAGGAGGTATAATGCAACTGTTAAACCCACACCCCCGCGAGTTCTGCTCCTTAAAACAATTTGTGGGAATTTCAAGCTGAACATCTGATGGGCAAAAGCTACATTTCCTTCACAGGCAGGTTCGAATACTACATCGCATTTCAGGAGACAACTCGGTTATCAAATCTTAGGTCTACGTGCCCTTATTCATCACCCCCTTTGTAGACTTTTAGCAGAATTGTCAAAATGGCTTTCTCAGCATGAAATGCTGGGATATTTCACTGCAAATACAGGTAAATGAGTAGATAAGAATTTAATGATAGGAGTGCAGACCTCGTATTTCTGATCTGCCGTTCTTTTTACTTGTTCATTTTCATGATTAAACAATTCACTGTTTGCATTCCTAACAGATGCCAGAAGTGACGCCATTTGAGTCAACCTTCAAGGTGGAGTCTGCCACCCCGTGTAATTTGTCAATAAACTTCATGCAAGCATAAAGCCTTGTGTTCTCATTTTGTAATTCAGGACAACCGATTACAGAAGGCCATAAATCTTTGCAGACTTGCAGAGCCTTTTCCAACTCTGTATATACACCGTAGAAGAAAAAACTCCCACTCTATTAACACCTCTCCTCACACATTTCCTAGGTGGGCATTCCCACTTGGGAAGTCCATGTTTGGTGTGCACACCAGGGGAATACAGGGGGCACTTCAGTGTAATACTGTATTTACCCAGATAACACTCCCCAGTGCTGACTGCCTCCTGAGCCTGTGCTGGTTAGCTCTGTGGCCCCACGGACGGCAGGACCACGAGGGCTCTGTGCACGGGCACTCGATAATTTAGGATCCTACCAATTGCCAACATCAGTATATTTGAAAGTTTAAGAAACCACACTTTTGGGGAACATTCTAAAGCCTTTATTTAGCATCAGGTAGATTATTTCATTGTAACACTTGTTAACTTCAAGACAGCAATTAAAATAATTTACTGGCAGCTACCTAAAGCCCCTTGGAGCAAGATCTCAGTCCAGGGTTGGGTGGATAAATACCATTAGATTAATGTACCCCAATGAAAGGGGCAAAGCTACTGTATAGTAGGTCTCCATACAGATTTTAAGTACACGGGGGCCTTACGTACTTGCAATGCACAAGACCCCCTATTGTGTAGTTTGGTACTTATAATACATGAGTGCAACTTCACGTCTCAGGTGGCCTTTGCCACAAAAGTTGAAGCATTTATAAAGGTTTGTCATTATGTAATGATGGTGATTAGAATCTATTTCTAGGGCATTTTTGTGAACTAGATTTTATACGAATTTTCAATTCAAACACCTTTTAATTCTAAGGACCATGATTACAGAAAATTGTAAAAGTAAATTCAGAGCACTAAAATACCTTTTCCAGTTTAATTTTTTAGAATTTTCAAATCAGGAACAAGTTTTTCTTTTTGGAAGTGGGAAGAGGTAAAATTGAGAGGATTAGTACGAAGAAAAGCCATCTTTTTAACGTAGTCTTTACACAATGACATAACCTTCTCTACATTTGAGCACATTAACATTGTATAGAAGAGTTCTAAACATTTCAAAGTCACATCTAAAACATTCAAGCATGACAGCATAAAAATATTCAAAATAACTTGATTTGGGACTACTATATAATTCCATAAAGCTAAAGTTACAGTTGGGTATAAACTTTCAGTAGATATGGCAACAGCAACCATAAAAAGCATTTTCTCCACACAGTTTCTCTTACCTCTCTAAAACAGTGTTCCAAAGAAGTAAGTTTGGATAGCAAAATTACCCATTTTTCCTGACTTTCCTCACCAATATCACCTCATGCCCTACTTTTGTTGAGTGAAATGCAAGTTATCTCAGAGCAGGTTTTTTCTTTTTTTAAAAGATGAGTAGAAACCAAGGAAAAAATTTAAAAACATAGGTTTAAGACTTATTTTTAGATTAGCCAAACACCCTGACTTGTGTGCATTTTAATAAATGTCAGGCAAATTGAAGTAGTTTCTGTCCCAGTAGCTGCCCGAGTAAAGCCAGTCCTGTGCTCCATTGTAGGGATTAGGACCTTGATGGAACCACCTGTTTAAAAAGAAAGCACAAGATTGATGGGGGAAGCTGAAATCACAGGGTACCTGCCACTTCGCCCTGAGTTACGGATTTCCAAAGAGACTTTTAAAGAAGTCCTATTGTTTTTAGAGACCGCCTATATACTATAGAGAGTAGGAGTCCAAAAGATAGGATGATACCACACAAAAGGTTCGTGAGTTTTTTCACAGCATTCAGCAAGAGTACTCAACAGAAGTAGGATCTTCTGTCTGATGGGATAAGAACAATACTATTTGTCTAATTGTTCACTCTCTAGCCACATTATCTTCCACCAGGAGGCTTTTTTTTTTTTTTTTTTAAGGTTTAAGGAATTAGGACAAGGAAACGAACTTTTATGAACTTTGACAACATACCAGAATAACAGGTAAGCTACTGGCTTCAGAGATGATGCCCCGTAAACTCAAAGCAGAAGTGGAATGTCAGAGACGTCTGATTTTAAAGACCATGATCTTTCCAATCTACTGTGCCACACCTAATCCGCTGAGACTAGTCCTCACCTTCCTAGGTCTCCATTTTCTCCAGGCTAATACGAATTCTTAGGTTGCATCTAGCAGTTAACATCCGTATCTGTCTTTTCTAGTTCTGCACAGAGGTGCCCTAATCATTTTCTTACCCTTTAAAAAACATCACATCACTGTTTCCGATAGCCCCAAGTGTTCTTCAGGTGATGGAAATGCAAAATTACTTGCTCAAAAGGTTCACAAATTTGTGTCACATTAAAAAAATTTTTTTTAACAAAATGAAGTTACATGTGTTGGGTAAGTCTCAAATGTCCCTATTATCCCTACAGTAGCACAAAATGCTCTAAGAGAAAAGACTGCTTCAGATTAGGCAGATTCCTTGGAGGACCACAAAGTAAATGTGCATTAGACCACATTTTCTAGAATATTAATATCTAAATTCTCTATTCAGTTTTTGGGACTTTTTCCTACTTAGAAAATTTGAGTCTACTTTAAATGATCAAGATAGATCAGATTTGGTTAAGTTAAGCAGACTGGAAATATAACTTAAAAACCTGTTATTTGATCAAAGTCACAAAATTCTAACAGTATGAAGTATATAGTTACACACCTTTTGGTCTCAAAAGTCCAAGCAGTAAAAGCACTTTTGCAGTTAGGCTTAGCAAAGTCAAGCACTTCAGAAAAGCAGGAAAATCCAAATCAAGTAAAAAATAATTTAAAAAATAATCCAAGCCTCAGGCCATGGTGCCATGGGGTAAGCCAAGTTCTCTGAAGACCAGGACTGCAAGCCCCCCTTAGGGCCCGCCTGCTCTTGGACAGGGTCCGAACGCCACACTGGAGATGAGCACACCTCAGAGTTGACGGTCTGATGCATGGGATTAGAGTCTCCCCCTCAACCGCTAGCTCTAATTTTGAGCACTCGTGTCTGGAAACCTCCGCTCACACACAGAGACCACAAAGTCCAGTTAATTTGTCCTAAACTCACACATTTTAGGCACAGGTCACATGGAAGAGGAAGGTAAGATTTCTGTGCTTTTAGTATTTTGGAGTCTACGGCGTCTGCAGGTCTGAATCAGGAACGTAGCATTCTATAAAATGTGAATTCTGCATGATGCTCAGATGATCAGGGAGACAGCCTCATCAATTTTTTTGGCCTCATCACATCGCCCGCCTCCCTCCTCTTAAAAATCCTCTCTCACCGGTCCCTCTACCTCCTCCCTGTACCACACTGATTTCCTCTAGGAAAATAGGTCAGGATTACAAGCAGGCCTTTTCAAAAGCAGGGGCCATAGCTGACAGCCAAAAATTTGGGAGCCTATCGTCTCTTCGAGTGAAACCAGTATTAGCAGGAATGCCAGCTTTTAGCGCGGAGGAATTTGAGACGGATTTTAATAAGTTTCCGGGTTTGATAACTCTGAAGGCTAGTTAGCTCTAACCCAGCAGAGAATGTTCCTTTATAAACTGTCCTGCCCCATCCTACCCTAGTCAAACTGAACCACGCCTTTCCAACACACATCGTCAATCCTGAGAAGAGTCAAGTCCGTGAGTGTGCACTCTTCCCACCTCCACTAAAAAAGAGCTCAAAGCACATATTCTTTGGACAAAGGGTCGATAGGATCATTTTAAAGAGGTACATTCATATAAGTACTACTGATGCTAAGAGACAGTGTGGTAGAGAGGCGTCAAATTGTAGCCCACAAACGCGGCCCCTCGTTTTATTTTCAGGCGACTACAGAGCTATTTAAAGCTCATTACTTTCTGAATGCTATGACTTTGACAGTAAAAATTCTTAGTGGACTTTTCGCTTACATTGTACACCTGAAAACACGACCAGAAAAATAAAGGAGTTAATAATGAGAAATATAGTATAAAAGTGGGGTTTTCTGCAAAAAGAGACTAGAAATTATGATAAAATGAGTCAAGTCTTTTCAAAAGGGATCACAGGAAAGCAATGTAGCTTTTCCTTAAGGATTAATGAAGGTGGAGGGTTCTAATCACAGGCCTGCGGCTCACTAGCAGTGTGCCATGAGCAAGTCCCCTAAATGAAATACACCAGCATTTGTTTTCCTCTGAACAACAAAGGGATTTCTGGGCCACTTTCCAAACTGTATTCCACGGAGTTTTAGGGAGCTGGGGAACGTACAGGGTGGAAGAAGGTGAGGGGTGGCCAAGGTCCTGCCCCTACTCCTCACCCGACCACCGCAGCTCTGGTTCCACACATCCTGTATTTGGAGATTCTTTATACATTCATTGGCAAAAAAACTTTTTATGCTAACCACGTCCAAAAAACACTTAGACTGGATGAAATCTAAGGTCATTTCTAGTTCTAATAATTATCTATTTCTCAGATGCAAAAGGGCTACCAATGTCTACTGAAATGCTTGCAAAAGTACACCCATATTGGCTCTGCAACTCATTTAATAACCGAGTTATGGGACAATGGTTTCTATCATGTGATACAAACGTAGAAAATGTTTTTATTCTATTCCTGTTTCCAAGTGATTCTATTACTCAATACAGGGACTCTGAAAACTTCTCTTTAAAAAAAAAGTTCAAAACTTAGAAATTTTATGGCCACTTTCTATTTCTGAATGGTATCCAAGGTTACTTTATACATATTGTATTTCTGGTACATGTCTAATCCCTTGTGTTTGGAAGAATAAAGGCACTGTCTAAATATCTTGGACACATGATAAACATATAAGCAAACGGCCCTGTACGTTCACTCACGTGTACTATAAGAAAATAGCTCCAAACCTACTTTCATGCCAAAATCTGTTAATTCCAGATTTTACCTTCCCTCTTACAATAACGAAAAGGGCAGGACGTGGCCAGACAAGGAAGGCAGACGGTTGGCTTAAACGACTCACCTCCAGTTAATTGTGTGGCAATATTGTAACCTTAATTTCCAGATAGTCCCTTTCCTGTGTCACACATGCAAGTCTTGCCGCTTTTCTCTCACACCTGGGAACACTGGCAGGGCTTGTGTCAGGCCTGGCTTAGCAGATCTGCATCTGAGTGCCCTGCCCCCCACAACAGCCTGGGGTGCCCCACACGCACCTTGTCTTCCAGTCCTCCTCCGACTTGGACCTGTTTTTGCGGGCTGCTCTTTGTTTTTCCTCAAGTCGTTTTTTTTCTTCACTAGCTTGATCTAAGGTATGAACATTAATGGAAAACCGTTATTCTCCAGGTAGAGCCTGCCGGGCACAGTACTAAGCACAGTGACGTTTTGGACGAGCACCATCTACATGTATTCACACGATCTCTGTCTTATTAGAAAACAAACATTACGTTAAAATTTTCACACACACCCAAGGTAGTGAGAGGCAGAGGGGTCACTCAAGGCCCAGTCATCTCTTTCTACAGTCTAGTCCTGAACAGCTTCTGCATTTACCAAAAGAACCTACTAATCTTGGGGCATCCAGGTGGCTCAGTCGGTTGAGTGTCCGACTTCGGCTCAGGCCATGATCTCACCATCTGTGAGTTCAAGCCCCATGTCAGGCTCTGTGCTGACAGGTCAGAGCCTGGAGCCTGCTTTGGATTCTGTGTCTCCCTCTCTCTCTGTCCTTCCCCTGCTCGCACTCTGTCTCTCTCTCAAATATAAGTAAACATTAAAAAAAAAAAAAAAAAAAAGAACCTGCTTATTCTTTTTAAAAAAATTTTTTTTAACATTTATTTATTTTTGAGACAGAAAGAGAGAGAGCATGAACAGGGGAGGGTCAGAGAAAGAGGGAGGCACAGAATCTGAAATAGGCTCCAGGCTCTGAGCTGTCAGCACAGAGCCCGACGCGGGGCTCAAACCATGGACCGTGAGATCATGACCTGAGCCGAAGTCAGACGCCCAACCGACTGAGCCACCCAGGCGCCCCAAGAACCTGCTTATTCTTAAGGCCAAAATAATTATGTTCAAAAGCTTCAATGGAAAATTGGGTGGAAAAACTGAATCAATGTGAAATTTTCTTAATCCTTGGTGAGACCTCACAGAGCTTCAGATTCTATTCATAAGAAATTCAAACAATTTTCAAAAATCCTGTCTCACTGATCATTCAAGGACAGCATTAGGGCATGTGGTTAGAACAGGGCTTTTGGACCCTAGTGTCCCCGACACATCATCACACTGCCGGGGTGCTTGTGGGGCGTCCTGCGAGCTGCAGGACCTCTGGCAGCACCCCCAGCTTCTAGCCACTAGATGGCCAGCAGCAGTTCCCCAGACGTGACAAACTCTCCGGACACTGCCGCACATCCTCGGGGGGGGGGGGGGGGGTGCTTCCCTTTTGAGAACCACTGATTTAGAACAGATTTAACATCAGGTAAAAATGTTGTAATTAACTGAGGCCACACTCTTCTTTGAGGCTCACGAGGTATTATTTGGGTTCTTAAACATACAGTGAAATAATTAGAATATAGTTTAAAGTTGATAACGATGCTATTATTTTCTCAAATTCCCCTCTGACATTTAAGACATGCCTCTGGCCATATGTAGAATATTAAACCGTCAGGGAGGATCACTGAAATAATGAATCTAAGCTACTAAAGTCTACCTCAGATTTCCAAATTTTAAATGAAAGCTACTGAATTTATATTGAATTCAGACTAAAAATGCTCGTACCATCACAATGATGCTACTGATCACACGACCCCCTCCCCCACATCTATCTACACCATTTCACCACCAGACACTCGTTACCTATTTCTCCATTCTCCATGGCTCTGATGTCAGGCCGTAACCTGCAGTCTGTCTTAGGAATCACGCTCTCCATTTCCTTGTCTACTTCATTCAAAACCATTGCAAAGCTAGTAAAGTTATACATCTGAAAAGCAGCAAAAATGTTCAAATTAACATGTAGCAAGGCGTACTGCAACCCGAAAGCCCCTGAAGACACAATGACTTGACAATGACTCCCTGAGTCTGCGGTAATGATGGCCCGCCTTCTTGACCACTTTGTCTTCAGCATTTTCACTCAACTCTGCCCCACCTGGGGTGTCTGTCCCAGAGAGATCCCCACGCAGGCTGCACACGATGAATATCCTCCATCACCGTCAACTTGAACTATAAGCCACATTGATGTCCTTTTTACTTCATTAAAATCATAACTCACTGGATCTGGGGGCTTACTACTGAAGTATTTGTACCAGCCTGTATTTGACGAGAGCCAGTCTTACTCCTGAGTTATCATTAAAGAAGCCCCTAAGAGTTCCACCCCGACATCTTCCCAGCCATACCCCAGAAGGGACCGACGGCATGAACGCAGAGTCTCAGGTGACAAGGGAAACTGGCAGACAGAAGCCAGCAGAGGGACGGCTGAGGAGCACTGGGGCGACAGGCCGCACCCTTCTGTGGTCTGGCTGGGCTGGCCCTGCACGTGCCTGGAAGGCACGCTCTCGGCACCGAAGCAGCCCCGTCTCACCTGGGCAGAGTTTGGAGGCCGTGGGGCTATTCGCCACAGGAGAACACTTCCAGGGATCACAAACACACTTTCAGAATCTGGCATTGGCATCTCGTCCGACTCCTCAGAAGTGCTCATCTAGAAGAGCCAACCGATGGACAAAATTAAAACGTTTTACAACAGTACACTTAAAAATTGTAAAATAACCACGGTTTCCCGCATAGACTGAGCGGTGCGGGGGGGTGGGGGAACAGGGGAGCCGGGACTCTCTCCAGCGGTGCAGGGAGTCCACAAACACTTGCTGACCAGGGGCTAGGAGGCCCTGAGCTTTGTGTGTGCTGTGCCAGCTAGTGTTATGTGCGCTAAGGTAGCACTACTCTCATCAGCACTCTTTACTATAGTGTCTTATTCTTCCTAAAGCTTTTTTAATTTTTTTTTTTTTTTTTAAAGAAAAGTAATTTGCTGGAATATTTACTGGAGCATTATGAGAATAAGAAAAGGTTAAATTCTTGGGGCAGTTAACTAAAATGGATCAAAGACACAAAACCAGTAGGGATCCTAAAAGCATTCAATAAAAAGAGAATTTAAACGGATGTTAGGCTAATGAGGAAACGAACGATTCCTCTGGCTATCCCGCACGGGCAGACCGTGCCAGAAGCTCTCGAGGTGCTGATCCTTCCGTAATAAACCTATAAGGACACAGGAGCTCCGCAGCTCTGTAGGTACACGGACTTCACGCCTTTGGAAGGTTAGGTAATACCCCCAGTGTCACACAGTCACCGAGATACTTCAGCCAACATACGGCTTACAAAACAGCAGCAGGGAGGCGACAGCACCGATGACGACAAACTTGCCCTGGCACCTGAATGCGCTCAGGTACATGGGCCTGCAGCAGCTCCGTGCACACAGGAAGGGGAAGTGGACAAGGCACGAGTGGGTGAGAATAATCTCGCTCTCCAAGAGCACTGATCTACAAAGACTGGCAGGATTCACGGGACATGAGGGACATCTTCTGGGATGCTGCCAATGTCCGTGGTCCTCTGCCCCAACTCCGTAAAGGAGGGTGGATGCCACGTACGTTGGCAAGTGCGTGTCTTTGCCAAGTGGCCTCGTACTGGCCCGAGTGACCGCCAGGGCTCCCGGTGTCCTGGAGCATTTCCTTCTCTGGCCCCCTCGGTCCTGTAACAGCTGTGGAGAAGCATCAGCACATCTCCCAGAAGGAAGGAAAGGCAGGCGGGACAGACGTGGGGTGTGAGGAGAAGAGCAGAACAGTGCCCGGAGATGCAGGGAGATAAAAAGAGAAGAGTCAAAGCCACAGCAGAGCGGCATGCCGGGACATTTTAATAAAACTCCTTCTGCCTCAGGACCATGGTTAACTTAATTACAAAGAAACTCACTAAAAACTACACCTATTTTTGAGGAGGATTGGGGCTTCTTAACTTTCACAAGCACGAGGTTCCCGCGAGGGGAGCCAGGGAGCCTGCCTGCTTGCTGGTGCTCGGCCCCTGGCACGCCCACGTGCTCTGAGCAGAGGGACCTTGGTATTTAGTGGTCTTGACTATGAGCAGGTATTACTCCGAGCCCTTTCCAGCAGTCGTCAACTCACCTGACAAAGCAGGTACCAGTAGTATCCCCGTTTCACACATGAAGGCCAGGGAGAAGGCACGAAACCTGACTCTACCCACTCCTCGGTGTTGGGGAGGGTTTCTACCCAGAGCTTGTGCTCTTAACTACCCCGCCAGCTCCCGGAAAGCAACCAGTCCTCAAATATCTCCTGTCGGAACACGTGCACTCTTTCTTTAGCCCTCTGCTCCTCTGACTGAAGGAAAGGAACAGGAGCGCGCCGAACACGAGAGCCTCCTTGGGCCCCGGGACAAGCAGCTGTGTGCCCTCCATGTGGGAAATGAACAGTCTCATGAGGAAGAAAGGTGAGTGGGGAATGACTCCCTTAACTGCACTGGTCTTAACTTCAGTGGTTTAGACACGAAAGAGAGAGAGAGAGAGAGAGACAGAGACAGAGACAGAGAGAGTGCCCACGCAAGAGCGAGAGCAACAAAACTGCTAACAGGCAGGAAAATGTAGGAAATAATTTTGGAGGAAATTTTAAACATTCAAATGATCTCAACTTCCTTTTTAGAAAAAATTTTTATATTTTTTGAGAGAGTAAGAGAGCAAGCGCACTCAAGCAACAGAGGGGCAAGGAGCCCAACGCGGGGCTCGAACACAGACTGTGAGCTCATGACCTGAGCCGAAACCAAGAGTCGACGCTTGACCGACTGAGCCACCCAGGCGCCCCTGATCTCAACTTCTAACGCACATAAACAGAAAGAAGGAAAGGAACATCCGTCCCAAGATGAACTCCCACTTTCCAAAGCTATGTGAATTCGAGTAATCAACGCCTCACGCATAACCTCACACAGCCACAAGAGTAGCACGCGGCCGTACTCCATGAAGCTTATGCCGCACAGTTGCTACTGGGGCAGGTTATCTGTTCATTCAAAAGATTCAAGGATGTCTGTCAAATCTACCTCAATTAAACAAAGAAGATCTGAGGAGAAAAATCACACGCGTTAGCAACCAGAAAAAAAAAGATCACACTGTGACCCAATAACGGGCCGCCTCCAGAACGATTAGTACAAATTCAAAAGCCCAGGGATTCCTCCGGTACCACCTTACAGCATGTTCACCTGTTTGCTGTTTTTCTTCTCTTCAGTATTTTTCTTGTCGTTTTTTTTGTAAGCATCAAAAGTGGCGGGGTCCACACTGTACAAGCACTCGGTCCACTTCCCATAGAGGGCACAGAGCCTCTTCTTGCTGTCGAGAGACATTGATATTCAGCCAACAATTAAAGCCGTGTTTTGCTGTAACTGAATCTTACCATGAAAATGATTATGAATCAGATTCTTTAAAGAAACAGACCTTTCCTTGTAGAAGAAAAAATTTTCAACTCACTGAAATGTTTGTTTCCTAGGTTATGGCAGATTTTAATACTGACATTTTAGTTAGCAAATGACACCTATACTACCCAACACCTAAAATGGACACTTTACCTTTTATCTTGAATGTAGCCTTCGACTTTATGTAATTCCTTACCAAAAAGGCCGCATGGCTTAAAATTCAACACACATTTGTCCCCAGTCCTGTGAAGAAGATATTAAGCTCAGATGACCATTCACCACAGAAGCAGCAGTAGAGAATAATGAGGAAGGTGACCTTTCTAAAGCAGTTGCTGTTTACTGATTTTCTAACACATGTCAGGCTCCACACAGTGGTTGTTACGACTAATCCTCAATTAGTACTGGACCCACCATTAAGAAAGGTGAGCAGGGTTCATAAAGAACAAGAGATGTGCTGCTATGGAGTCAATGTCTGTGTCTCCCCAAATTCACATGTCAAAGCCCTAACTCCCAAAGTGACGGTCTCTGGAGGTAATTCAGTCACGAGGGTAGAGTCCTCACGAATGAAATTAGTGCCCTTTTAAAAGACACGAGACATGAGCTGTGTCCACTATGTCAGGATGCGAGGAGATGGCCCCTGCGAACCAGGGAGAAAGCCTGCACCAGACATCAAAGCTGTCAGCATCCTGATCTTGGACTTCTTAGCCTCCAGAACTGCGAGAAATAAATTTCTACTGTTTAAGCCAGCTGGTTTGCGTGGCAGTCTGTTAGAGCAGTCTGAGCTGAGTAAGATAGTTGCCCAAGGTCACAAAGTAGGCTTTGAACCCAGCTCTTTTTAACTTTCCTGTTCCCCCCACCCCACCTCCTCTGCAAATAATACAAACTAAGCACTATAAGCAAAATGAACTGAGGATGAAATTACAATTTCATCTGTAAAAGCTCAGAGTTCGCCCAGTCGTCCCTGGTCAGAAACTTGCATTCATTAAATGGATGGGCTTCTATTTACCCAAGGGTCGAACTGCCTGGTTCTTAAATTATCATCAGGCTCTACTAGAGCTTTTGAAAAAAACAAAGACCCCCACCGGAACGGGGTGATGACAGCTGAACGGATACATAAGCCCCCTAAAGCGTCTTACTTGTGGTTTGTGATTTCCACATTGCCGTACTGCTCAATCCAGAGTTTACCCACGATGATGTTATGTACGCAGCAGGTAGGATTTGTCCATGTGTATGCTTCACTGTGTCTAAAAAACAAAAAACCCAAAGCCCAGAAAAATAAATGAGAAGTGTTACTTTGTTTAAAAAGTCTCAAAAGTGTGACTCAGGATAACAAATCAGACAGCTGGAGATAACTAAGCTCTAAGACTTTGAAACCTCTATTGATGTAAACTCACAATAAAATGGGTTATTGTCTAACTACTCTTGTTGTTTCTTAAAAGGATATAGAAGCTTAAGAGAAAAACCTAAACTTTCACCGAACTCCAAATAAACTATGTATATACCAGTGTATCTTGTTTTATTGTACTTGGCAGATACTGTGGCTTTTTTTTTTTTCCTTCAAATTGAAGGTTTGTGGCACCAGGCATTGAGCAAGTCTATTGGCCTAATTTTTACAATAGCATTTGCTCACTTCATGTCTCTGGGTCACATTTTGGCAATTCTTACGGTATTTCAAAGTTTTTCATTTATTGCTACATATGTTATGGTGATCTGTGATTATGACTCACTGAAAGCTCAAACAGCTAGCATTTTTAGCAGTAAGATATAAGATGTATTTGGATTTTTTTTTTTTTTTAGATATAATGCTATTGTGCACTTAATAAGACTATAATATAGACCTCACATAAGTTCCAAATGCACTGGGAAACCAGAAAATTCATCCGACTTGCTTTACTGCAGTAGTCTGGAATCAGGCCTTCAATACCTCCTATGTATGCCTGTCCTCATCTTAGGCATTCAAAAGTTTGGTGAGAACATTAAAAAAAAAAAAAAAATTGGAGTTGGAAAATAAAAATGAATGTCTATTTACGACTAACCAGAAGAGTACCTTCCAGCTCACCAAAGAGAAAAATTTAGGTCAATAAGCACCAATTTACACATCCTTTCCTTTTGAAAACATTTGTTTCACGTCTTCATACATTTGTGTTTTTTACATGTATTTTTCATTTACAAATAGCAAAATTCACTTTTGCTGGCATATTATTCTTGGAGTTTTAATGCATGGATAGACCTTTGTAACCACCACAATCGGAACATAGATCAGTCACAGCCTCCCAAATTCACTCATGCCCCTGGTATAGTCAAGGTCTCCCTTCTACCTAATTCCTGAATCCTTAATTCATCCCTCATCCTTATACAGTGCATCTGTTCTCCACTGTCTTTCCCCAAATGCCATATACAGGACATGATATATTATGCAACTTCTTGGGATTCATTTGTTATGATGCATTTGAAATCCCATGTATCAATAATCTGTTATTTCTGAGTAGTATTCCACTGTATGGATGTGCCACATTTAACCACTCACTCACTGAAAGACTTTGGGTTGCTTTTAGTTTTGAGCAATTATTATTGTTATTTTTTAAAATTTATTTTAAAAAGTTTAATTCCAGTGTGGTTAACATGCAGTGTTATATTGGTTTCAGGTGTACAGTATAGTGATTCAACACTTCCATATATTCCTCAGTGCTCATCATAAGTGTACTCTTAATCCCCTTCCCCTGTTTCCCCCATGCTCCCACCCCCCCACCCCTCTGGTAACCATCAGTTTGTACTCTATGGTTAAGAGTCTGATTGCTTGGTTTCTTTTCTTCCTTTGTTTTTTAAATTCCATATATGAGTGAAATAATATGGTAGCTGTCTTCCTCTGACTGGCTTATTTTGCTTAGTATTATACTCTCCAGATGCATCCATGTCGTTGCAATTGGCAAAATTTCATTCTTTTTTATGGCTGCATAACATTAATTTAGACACATCTCTTCATCTATTCGTCTGATGGACACTTGAGCTGCTTCCATAATCTGGCTATTGTGCAGAATGCTACAATAAACACGGGGTACATATACCCCTTTCAATTCGTGTGTTTGTATTCTGGTAAATATCCAGTGGTGCAATTACTGGATCGTATGGTAGTTGTATTTTTAATTTTTTGAGGAACGTTCAGTTTTTCATGGTTATTAATACTGTTGTTATAAACATTTGTGTGCAGGCTTTTGTGACAACATAAATTTTCATCCTCTAGATAAATACATAGGAGGGGACTGCTGAGTTGTACGGTAAACCTATCGTTAACTTTATAAGAAACTGCCACACTGCTCTCCAGGGTGACTACCGCTTTATATTCCCACCAACAATACTTCGTTATACTAAATCCTTGTTAGGAGCTGGTATTATCTGTTTAAAAAATTTTTATTTTAGCCATTCTAATAGATGTATAGTGGTATCTCGCTGTGATTATAACTTTGTATTTCTCTAATGACTAAGGCAAATTGAGATCTTCTCATGTGTTTGCCACTTATGTATATCTTTTGGTGAGGTATCTGTTCATGTTGTTTGCCCAATTTCTTACGGAGTTGCTCTATCTATTGTCTTAGTGCTGAATTTTGAGAATTCTTTATATATCCTGGATACAGGTCCTTTGTTGGTATATGATTTGCAAATGTTTACCCATGTACAGCTTCTCTTCTTCATTTTCTGAAGTGTGTCTTTCACAAAGCAAAAACTTTTCATTTTGATAAAAATCTAATTTATCAATTTTGCCTTTTCTAGATTGTGCTTTGGTATGTATCTGTAAGAGGTCAGTGCCTAATCCAAAGCCATAAAGATTTTCTGTTTTCTTCCAAAAGCTTTACAGTTGTACATTTTAATCTATGATTTTGAGTTCATTTTTGGATAAGGTGGGAGATAGGAATTGAGATTCATTTTTTTTTAAAGGTTTATTTTTGACAGAGAGAGACAGAGCATGAGTGGGGGAGGGGCAGAGAGAGGGAAACACAGAATCTGAAGCAGGCTCCAAGCTCTGAGCTGTCAGCACAGAGCCGGACGTGGGGCTCGAACTCACAGACCGCGAGATCATGACCTGAGCAGAAGTCGGACGCTCAACCGACTGAGCCACCCAGGCGCCCCGAGATTCATTTTTTAAATACGCATGTCAAATTGTTTCTACACTATTTGTAGAAAGGACTACCCTTCACTGAACTGTGTTTGCACCTTAGTTACAAATCAACTGACCATACTTCTATAAGTCAATTTCTCAACTGACCTGTTCCAATGATGTACATCTCTACCCTCTTGCCAATACCACAGTTTCTTGATCTCTTGATTTTTAGAGTTAAGTCTTAAAATTGGGAAATGGGAGGCCATCGATTCTGCTCTTCCTTTTCAAAATTGTTTTGACTATTCTTTTTTTATTTGCCTTTCCATACAAATTTTGGAATCAACTTCTGTATACCAAAAAAATCATCCTGGGACTTATTATTTGGATTGTTAATATTGTTAATTGGTCAATTAGGGGAGAATGGACATCTTAACTATATCAAGGCTTCCAAATATACTGAAACAGTCTGTCTTCCGTTATCCAAATATCCTTTGTTTTCATCAATACTGTGTAGTGTTCATACAGACCCTGGACATACTTTATCAGCTTCATTCCATTCAGCTTATCTCAGTTTTTGTACTTGTCACTATAACTTTCAGTATTAAAATTTCCAGACATACTTCTATTTCTTGGCTAAAATGTCTTCCTATTCATTTTAAGCATGTTCATGTTTATCTCATGGGGCACAGTTATGAAAGCTGCTCTAAAGTATTTGATACGAATTTCAATACCTGACTCATCTTGGGGCTAGAGCCTATTGTTTGTCTTTTCCATCATGAGTTACTGAGATTTTCCTGTTTCCTTGTAGGTCGAATGATTTTGGAATTGTATTCTAGACATTTTAATAATAGGAGATTCTGGGCCCCCTTAAAATGTTCCGGAGAATACTGTTTTTGTTTGTACTGTTAACATAATTTCAGGTCACAAGTCCCAACCCAGTTTCTGTTGCCTTTGATTGTGGTGTCAGTTTAATTTTGTAGCCTTTGTAGTGCTATTCAGATCTATTATTTCCCCTCAATAGCCAGTTGGGGACCTGGGCACTGATCCCACACAGCAGTTCAGATCTAAAGGCCTTTGGTGTGCCACTTCGGGTCACTGCAATGCATAAGTGTTAAGGATGAGCCTGGAACTCATACACTGCTTAATGGGATCCCTTTCTTGATCTCCCTCCTCCCTCCATACTTGTAGATACCAGAGGAGTCTTTCCTCTGGCCTTTGCCTAGAAAGCTGGGGTTTTAAAGTGTTCCTGCTCTGTCTTGCATTCCCCACAAGTGAGTCTTCCTCTGGGGCAAAGAGAAAAGAAAGAGAAAAAGTAACAGGGATTCTCCTCGCTCTCTTTGGCCTTTATCCAGTTCCTCTGGCCAAGGAGGACCTTTCCCGAGATTTAGGTACTTCTGTGGCTGCTGCTGCCACTCCAGGAATGTAGCTGTGGGACCTGGAGCTTGCTCTGGGGCAAGGCTGGGAGAGAAAACTAAAAAGGATTTTCCCTCCTTTCTACATCCTGCAAAGGCCTCTTTTTAGCTGTTCTAACTAGAAACAGATGGCTTCTTCTGAAACTGTTTGTCTGCCTCCACTGTCTGGTTCTAAGGTCTGAGCTGCTCTGACTGTAAGCCAGGCGACAGTGGTTGGGTAGAGTGAATAAAACCAGGAACCTGCCATATTGGTCTTCAGGTTCGTATTTCTCTCCCCAGTCTGTGATTCTTTACTCTTCAGAGTCCTCAGATAGTTGCTTTATGTCTTCTGACCAGTTAAAATCAGTAGAAAAGATAGACTATAGGGTGCTCATTCCATTTTAACTAAAAGAGGAACCACCTTTGAATTTAAATCTAACTTTTTTCTTTTAAAAATTTATTCAATTTATTTAAGTGAAAAACAAAAACAGTTCACCCATTTCTTTCATCTCCTACTTTGTACCATTGGTAGCCACCAATTTGCTTTCTGTATGTATGAGCTTTTTTTTTTTTTTTTAACGTTTATTTATTATTTTTGAGAGAGAGAGATGGAGGGAGGGAGGGAAGGAGGGGAAGGGAGAATGCAAGCATTTTCTGGGGAGAGGCAGAGAGAATCCCAAGCAGACTCTGTGAAGTCAGCACAGAGTGTGACGCAGGGCTTGATCTCACATGCTGTGAGATCATGACCTGAGCCAAAATCAAGAGTCAGACACTCAACTGACTGAGCTACCCAGGTACCCCAGGGCTTTTTTTTTTTTTGTTGTTATTGTAAATTTTTATTTATTTACTTACTTATTTCCACATGTAACAGAGCTCATATAGTATTTGTCTTTGACTTATTTCACTTAGCATAATGCCCTCAAAGTCCATCCATGTTGTGCAAATGGCAAGATTTCATTTATTTTTATGGCTGATACTCCATTGTGTTGTATATGGTGTATATACACACACATACACACACCCTCCCCACATTTTCTTTATTAATCCATGGATGGACACTTCCATATAGGCACTTCATTTCCTTTGGTAAATATCCAGAAGTAGAATTGCTGGATAATGTGGTAGTTCTGTTTTTAATTTGAGGAATCTCCATACTATTTTCCAGAATGGCTGTACAAGTTTGTATTCACACCAACAGTGTACAAGGGTTCCCCTTTCCCCACATCTTCACCAACACTTGTTTTTTTTTAGTCTTTTTGACACTAGTCATTCTAATAGGTGTGGAACAGTATCTCACTATGGTTTTGATTTGCATTTCCCTAATGATTAGTGGTGCAGAGCATTTTTTCATGTACCTGTTGGCCAACTCTGTGTGTTCTTTGGAAGAATATCTACTCAGGTCCGCTCTGCCCATTTTTAAATCAAATTGTTTGTTTTGCCATTGAGTTGTAGGAGTTCTTTATATATTTTGGATGTTAACCCCTTATCAGATACATATGATTTGCTAATACTTTCTTCCATTCTGTAGGTTGCTTTTTCATTTTGTTGATGGTTTCCTTTGCTGTAAGAAGTTTTTTGTTTGATGTGGTCCCACTTTTTTTTTTTTTTGCTTTTTCTTTTGATGTTAGATTGAAAAAGTCTTCAGCAAGACCGATGTCAAGGACCTCATCACTTATGTTTTCTTCTAGGGAGTTTATAGACTTATATTCAAGTCTTTGATCCATTTTGAGTTAACTTGGGTAAGAAACTGTCCAGTTTCATTCTTCTGCATGTGGCTGTCCAGCTTTCCCAACATCATTTACTGAAGACACTGTCCTTTCCTCATTGTATATTCTTGCCTCCTTTTTCATAAACTGGCCATATATATAGGCATAGATTTATTTCTGGGCTGTTCTGTTCCATCCATCTTACCTTCATGTTTTTATGCCAATACTACACTGTTTTAATTACCGTAGCTTTGTCAAATAGTTTGAAATCAACAAATGTGATGCCTCCAGCTTTGTTCTTCTTTCTCAAGACTGCTTTGGCTCTTCTGGATCTTTCATGGTTCCGTACCAATTCTAAAACTGTTTGTTCTAGGGGCGTCTGGGTGGCTCAGTTGGTTGAGAGTCCAACTTCGGCTCAGGTCATGATATCACGGTTTGTGGGTTCAAGCCCTGCATTGGGCTCTGTGCTGACAGCCTGGTGTCTAGAGCCTGCTTCAGATTCTGCATCTCCCTCTCTCTCTCTGCCCCTCCCCAGCTTGTGATCTCTTTCTCTCAAAAATAAATATACACTTAGAAAAATTGTTCTGTTTCTGTGAAAAATGTCACTGGAATTTTGATAGGATTTACATGGAATCCGTGGATTGCTTTGGGTAGTATGGATATATTAACAGTATTAATTCTTATAATATATGAGCAAGGAATTAAGAAAATAATCCCATTTATAACTAAATCAAAAAGAATAAAAGACCTAGGAATAAATTTAGCCAAGAAGTGAAAGACCTGTACATTGAAAACTACAAAACATTAATGAAAGAAATGGGAAGACACAAATAAACGGAAAGATATTCCACGCTAATCTTTTTTTTTTTCTATTGCAAAAGAAGAGAACTTTCAAATTTACCTAATGTCTAAGATGGGCCACACAATTATTATTTCCATATTTCTCAAAGTGAATTTTTTTTTTTTGAACACTGATTCTTTTTTTTTTTTAATTTGAATTCAAGTTAGTTAACATACACTGTAGTCTTGGTTTCAGGAGTAGAACACAGTGATGCATCTCTTACACATGACACCCAGGTGCCCTCCTTTATGCCTGTCACCCATTTAACCCATCCCCCCACTCACCTCCCCTTCAGTAACCCTCAGTTTGTTCTCTGTATTTAAGAGTCTCTTATGGTTTGCCTCCCTCTGTGTTTTTATTGTATTTTTCCTTTCCCCTGTTTATCTGTTTTGTTTCTTAAATTCCACATATGATTGAAATCATATGACACCTGTCTTTCTCTGACTTATTTCGCTTAGCATAATACAGTGTAGTTCCATCCACGTTGTTGCAAATGGCAACAACGCTTAGTAGTATTCCGTTGTATATATATTCCACATTTTCTTTATCTGTTCATTTTGAAAGATGGATAAAGAAAACATCACCATGATGTACAGAAAGCATCTTCCTTAAGAACTATCATGGAATAATTGATTCCATTCTATCTTAAAATAGATCCAAACATTAAGTTAAACTTTTTATATATACCTATATTGAAAAACAACGGCTATTGCCCTGTTTCTCAATTCTTTTACAGAAAGTGGATAATTTACACTGTTTATAAGCTGTTTCTTTTTCTCCAACTTTAGAACAACACTGTCAGGTCTGTGGGTAAGTGTAGACAGACATGAAAAGAGTTTAATGGCTTGATTCCAACTCACTCAAGGAGCTCCAAAGTGATGGTTCCTTTGGGTTCTGCTTCTACACTCTTGCCCCAGAACTTCAGTTTGGGGTAGATTGAGCCATGAAAGATGAAATCGTTGTTTAATCCTTCAGCATGAAATGCACTAATGGGTGGGTGATGGCTGACCTGCTCCGAGATGAGTCTGAAACCAAGGTCATCTCTTGAGATTTAAAAAGAAAAAAAAAAAAAGCAACACTGTAATTAACTCTTATCATGTAACGTGTACATCACTGTCGTTTCAGTCAAAAGGCAATGTAAAAGTATTAAAGCAGCAGATTCTAGCTACTTGAAAATATTAAAGAACACACACATGAATTTGGGTGACCTGCATGAATTGCCAATATGAGCCATGTAAATTTAAACTTCTTCCACTGATACTAGGATAGAGGAATCTAATGTGTCCCCACCCTTCCAAACGTTTAGAAAATAAATGCTATTGGGGCGCCTGGGTGGCTCAGTTAGTTGAGCGTCCAATTTCGGCTTGGGGCATGATCATGTGGTTTGTGGATTCGAGCCCCACGTCGGGCTCTGTGCTGACAGCTCAGAGCCTGGTGCCCACTTCAGATCTGTGTCTCCCTCTCTCTCTGCCCCTCCCCCGGCTCAATCCTCTCTCTCAAAAACCAATGATCATTAAAAAGAAATTAAATAAAAAAAATAATAAATGGTATCCAAACTTGTACAAAAAGGGAAGATTCAGAAAAACTAAAGCCAAATGAATTCCTTAATTGTGGATCAAGAAACAGGCAAACAGAAGTGCATCTATAGATGTGTCATTGCCTTTATGCCAACAGTACACATTTATGTTACTATATTTGATATGGGTATTAAAAAAATTCCAATCACATGATCTATGTAAGGAGGAAAGAATAATTAATCCCACATGATCAGAAATATTGAAATCCCTTAATTACTTTTTATAATGGTGCATTTTATGCATGTTTCCACATTTCTGACAGTCTCTAAAAGAGAAACAAACATCAAAATTGTTAACTTGCTCCAGGAATGCAAATGTTGGTAATGTTAAAAAAATATATATGTTTTTTTCCTCTTCACCTAAAAAGCTACATGTATCACGCAAAGTCAACTACCCATCTCAAAGAGTGAAGGAAAGATCTTTACCGAACTAATTCGTAAGTCTCTCCCAGAAGCGGGTTGAAAGGCTTTCCAGTGCGTTCCCACTGAGAAGCAACAGCAGATACAGCAAATGCAGCTACACACTGTGGAACACAGCATTAGAAGTTAAAAATAGCCTCACTTGCTCCCCATTCTTTAAGGAACTGAAATCTTGAAGATAATAATTACAAAATTATTTTGAGGAGTTTAATTACTTTGGATTTTTAATATATCTCTAGCAACTTAATATGTAAGTGTGTGTATTCAAAATGAAAAATACTGAGTCTCCTGCTATAGTCATTCTGAGCTATGGTTTTTGTTACACCCTGAGTGCTACAAATTCACTCAAGAACTTTTAAAAAACTCTCAAACCCCAAATTACTTTTAATTGCCTTAAAATTTCTAAAAGTACAATTTGAGGATAGGGAAAAAGATATAAAACTAAACAAATTGGTATTAAGTCCCATGAGGTTGGGAAAAGCTGATTTATATAAATGAAAGAACAGAAAGATTCCGTTTAGAATGCTATTGCTTTGTCTGGAGAACAATGTGTCTATTCTGCTCTGCCTGTAACTAATCCATCTATACACATCATGTAAGCATCTTCTATCCAAAACAAATTTACAAAGTACAATTCCTTGTTATCTTTTGTTTTAATCTAGAATAGTGTGTAAGTTAATTACACACATAAGCATAAATATACATATTTGTGTATGTATGTGTGTGTTCATTCCTTTTCGGAAATACTCTAAGAAAGTGTGAAAGAAGAAAAGTTGAGCTGTTTCTCCCAACACATTACTTTCTAAAATGAAGACTCAGAAACAGCTCACCAACATCCGATTTGGTTATGGACCACCTTCTGCTTCTCTTCCAATTGTCACTCGTCTGCCCACTGTGGTGGCACTCTGGCCAGAGGATGGCAGGGGAAGGAACACAGAGGACACTCCAAATATTCTAAGTTTTAATAACATTTCCCAATCTCACGCTGGATTGAACATGAATTTTGTGTATGTTTTGGGGGTGGAGGTGGCAGAGAAGTCTGAGATTTAAACCCTTTCAGTGTTTGTTTGACACGTACCTGCATCCTTTCCACAGAATCAGAAAATGAACTGGCCTTGTGGATGAGGTATGTATGTTCCATATATTCAGTGAGTCGTTGTAGGAAGCTCAAAGGCTCATTAAATATAACTGGCATGGTGATCTTGGATAGTTCCTATTTAACAAGAAAATGGAAATGGTGATGTCAATACACATGACAATATATATGACAAACTTACCTGCTGGTATCTTTACCTCACATGTCTCCTGGGAAGGAAGTAACGGAAAATTGCAGCCCATGAAACTGAATTAGCATCAGTTCACTTTCACAAATCTTTCCCAGAGGGCAATATGGAGTATATTGTTCTAGGCCTTGAAGGAAATATAAATACTCCCCACACATTCTCCTTCTCTTCAAGGAGCTCATGATCTGGTGAGCATTAGATAACAACTATTAATAAATCTGCCTTAGATGAGAATTAGGAAATGGGGGGCGTCTGGGCGGCTCAGTCTGTTAAGCATCTGATGCTTGATTTTGGCTCGGGTCATGATCTCACAGGGAGACTGAGCCCTGCATTAGGCTCTGCGCTGAGAGCACAGAGTCTGCTTGGGATTCTCTCTCCCTGCACCCCACCCCTGCTCATGTTCTCTCCCTCTCTCTCTCAAAATAAATAAATGTAAAAAAAAATTAGGAAATGGGATACAAAGATGATGGGGCCCCAAAAACCAAAAATCTTCATAGTGAGCTAATGATCAAAGCTGAAAGAAATTTCAGGCTGTTTTTGAACAACATTGAGGTTTCCTGAGCGTGCAAATCTACTCTACTTTGTGGACTAGGTACTAGAAGGCTATCGTACACATTACAGAATAGGCTTTAAATTCTGTCTGCTAGAATGATACAATCACAGTAGACTTCCAAAAATAATGTAATGATTAGGCAGCGGGCGGGGGGGGGGGGGGTTCTGACTTGAAGTTTTAACCCCGTATACCCTATCCTGCCAGCAAACAACAGCATCATTAGTTCTTTAAAAAATTCATTACGTAACATACTTATCTTGGTATTCTCTAGGATATTCGGATGATCTTCCCATCCCTTCACCTACCATTAGTTATGTTTCCTTTGGAAATCAGGTCTTTCATAAATTTACTGACTAAAGCTACAGGCCAGGTGAACATTCCCAAGGTGCCATCCAAGTTGAATGCCACCTGCCTTAGCTGACTTTCCCCTCAATATCCACGTTCTTACTAATCCATACAATTAAAAGTAATATAACATTCACAAGACTACAACTAGAGTGCATTAGAAACATTAAGCTCATTCATTACCATAAAGTATTGCAGAACAGACAGACGTGTAACAGCTCAACCTAATTAACAGAAGCGGTAAGTCTATTGCTGTCTCACTGGGGAGACAAGGGAGAATACGAACACAGAAAGAGATAAAGAAAAGAAGACTGCACTATATACACTTGGAGATCTCAGTAAGTCCAGAAATTCACTGATGGGGCCCACGTCAGAAAACTGGGACTACCAATGTTTATCTCCAATGAGATGTCTCAAGCTCTCTTCCTTCTATTAAAAAATACCTTTCTGGGGTGCCTGGGTGGCTCAGTCGGTTAAGCGGCCGACTTCAGCTCAGGTCATGATCTCGCGGTCCGTGAGTTTGAGCCCTGCGTCGGGCTCTGTGCTGACAGCTCAGAGCCTGGAGCCTGTTTTGGATTCTGTGTCTCCCTCTCTCTGACACTCCCCCGTTTATGCTCTGTCTCTCTCGGTCTCAAAAATAAATAAACGTTAAAAAAAAAAAAACAACAACAAAAAACTTCCTTGGGGCGCCTGGGTGGTTCAGTCGGTTAACTGGCCGACTTCGGCTCAGGTCATGATCTCGCGGTCCGTGAGTTTGAGCCCCGTGCCAAGCTCTGTGCTGACAGCTCAGAGCCTGGAGTCTGCTTCATATTCTGTGTCTCCCTCTCTCTGACCCTCCCCCGTTCATGCTTTGTCTCTGTCTCAAAAATAAACGTTAAAAAAAAAATTTAAAAATGCCTTCCTTGTTTTCTTTCTTTAAAGAAACAAAACAAAACAAAACACAAGGGTGCCTGGGTGACTCAGTCAGTTGAGCGTCTGACTTCGGCTCAGGTCATGATCTCATGGCTCATGAGTTTAAGCCCCATGTTGGGCTCTGTGCTGACAGCTCAGAGCCTGGAGTCTGCTTTGGATTCTATGTCTCCCTCTCTCTGCCCCTTCCCCACTTGCATGCTCTCTCTCTCTCTCTCAAAAAAAAAAAAAAAAAAAAAAAAAATCATAGAGGAATACATAATTCTTGAAGTAAAAATGAAAACGCTCCTTTACCCAGAAACGAAGCACCATCAACTGTTTGGGATATACTGCTATGTAATTACACAGCAATATGTTAGATGTTGGGGATTTCAATACTCTACGTGCAACGGACAGATCACCTAGACAGATGATCAAAAAAGAAACAATGGACTTAAATGACATGTTAGGCCAGACAGACCCCACAGACAACTACAGAACATTCCACTGAACAGCAGCAAAATACATACTCTTCTCAAATGCCCACAAAACATTCTCCAGGACAGATTATACATTAGGCACAAACAAGTCTTAATAAATTTAAGAAGATTCAATTGATATCAAGCAACTTTTTGAGCCAAAAGAGTATGAAATTAGAAATGAATTACAAGAGGGGTGCCTGGCCGGCTCAGTTGGAAGAGCATGTACTTCAATCTAGGGGTCAAGGGTTTGAGCCCCACTTGGGCTGTAGAGACTACTTAAACAAGTAAAACTTGAAGAAGAAGAAAAAAATTAATTGTAACAAAAAAAAACCCACATAAATTCACAACTATGTGAGATTTAAAACATACTACTGAATAACCAATCAGTCAAAGAACCAAATTCAAAGGGAAAATCAAGAAATATCTTGAGACAAATGAAAATGGAAATACAACATGCCAAAGCCGATGGGATGCAGCAAAAGCAATTCTAGGAGGGAGGTTTACAGCAATAGAGGACTACCTCAAGCAGCAAGAAAAATCAAACAATCTAACCTTACACCTAAAGGAGATAGAAAAAGAACAAACTAAGGCCAAAGGTACTAGAAAAAAGGATGTAACAAAGATCAGAAGGGAAATAAATGAAATAGAGACTAAAAAGCCAACAGAAAAAAGAATTCAAATAAAATAATAAATAAAAGGAAAGACATTATAATTGATACCATAAAAATACAGAGGATCATATGGGCAAAATGGGTGAAGGAGAGTGGGAGACAGAGGCTTCCAGTTATGAAATAAATAAGTCATGGGGAAAAAGGTACAGCACAGGGAAGGTAAGCAATGTAACATATGTAATGTGTGGTGAGAGGTGGTAGCTACACTTGTGGTGAGCACAGCATAATGTGTAGACTCGTTGAATCACCACGCTGTACACCGGAAACCAGTGGAACATTGTATATCAACTACAGTTCAATTAAAAAAAATACATGGAAAAAATGCAAAGGCTCATAAACTACTATGAGCAATTACATACTAACAAATTGGAAATCTTAGAAGAAATGGATGAATTCCTAGAAATACATACCCTACAGAGTGAAATCATGAAAGAGGAGAAAATCTGGACAAATTATCAATAAGGAGACTGAAACAGTAATCAAAAGTCTGCCAACAAACAAAAGCCCAGGATCACATGGCTTCACTGGTAAATTCTGCCAGAATGTACTTTTCTGACTCCTTCAAAAAATAGTAGAGGGAACACGTCCAAATACATTTTGTGAAGTTAGAATTAACCTGATCCTGAAACCAGGCAAGGACCCTACAATGAATGTGCATCTGATGAGCACGGATGCAAAGTACCTCAAAGTATTAGCAGACCAAATTCAAAAGTACCTTAAAAGGATCATATACACCATGATCAAGTGTATACACTTGATCAAGTGGATACACTCTAAGGATACAGGATGGTTCCACACCACAAATCAATAAATGTGATATACCACATTAACAAAATGAATGATTAAAATCATATGATCACCTCACTAGATGCAAAAAAATACATGTGACAAAATTCACCATCCTTCCATGATAAAACTCTTAACAAAGTGGGTAAAGTGGGAACATACCTCAACCTAATAAAGTCCATATATGACAAACCCGCAGCTAACATCACGCTTCCTGATTTCAAACAGTATCACAAAGCTATAGTAATTGACACAGTATGGTACTGGCACAAACCTGGCCACACAGGTAAATGGAACAAAGAGCCCAGAAATAAACCCACACATATCTGGTTAATTTCTGACAAAGGAGCCAAGAATATACAATGGGGGGAAAGGACAGTTTCCTCAATAGATGTTGCTAGGAAAACTGGACAGCCATATGCAAAAGAATGATGCTAGACCACTATCTTACACCATTCACAATAATCAACTCAATACAGATTAAAGATTTAAATGTAAGAACTGTAACCACATAACCCCTAGATGAAAACACAAGGGGTAAGATCGTCATAGGTCTTGTAATGATTTTTTTTTTTTAATCTGACATCAAAAGCAAAAGTAACAGGCAAAAACAAACATCTGGGACCATATCAAACGGAAAACCTTCTGCACAGCAAAGAAAACCATCAACAAAATGAAAATAGCAACCTATAGGATGGGAGAAAATATTTGCAAATCACGTATCTGATAAGAGGGTAAGATCCAAGATACATATTTAAAAAACTCTTACAACTTAATAGAAACAAAAAAAGATTAAAAAATGGGCACAGGAAAGGAGTAGATGTTTTTACAAAGATGACATCCAAATGGCCAATAGGTAAAGGTGCCCAATACCACTAATCATCAGGGAAATGCAAATCAAAACTACAATGAGATTATCACCTCCCACCTGTTAGGATGGCTTTTATATAAAAGAGATGAATGGCTGGCAATAATGTGGAGAAAAGGGAGCCCTTATACACCACTGGGGGGATGTAAAGTGGTACAGACACTGTGCAAAGCACAATGGACATTTCTTAAGAAATTAAAAACAGACCTGCCCTATGATTCAGCAGTTCCACTTCTGGATATTTACCCAAAGAAATGAAAAGACTTTTTTTTTTTATGAAACTTATTGTCAAATTGGTTTCCATACAACACTCAGTGCTCATCCCAACAGGTGCCCTCCTCAATGCCCATCACCCACTTTCCCCTCCCCTCCACTACCCATCAACCCTCAGTTTGTTCTCAGTATTTAAGAGTCTCTTATGGTTTGCCTCCTTCCCTCTCTGTAACTTTTTTTCCCCCCTTCCCCTCCCCCCTGGTCTTCTGTTGAGTTTCTCAGGATCCACATATGAGTGAAAACATACGATATCTGTCTTTCTCTGCCTGACTTATTTCACTTAGCATAACACTCTCCAGTTCCAACCACGTTGCTACAAATGGCCAGATTTCATTTTTTTCATTGCCTAGTAGTATTCCATTATATATATAAACCACATCTTCTTTCATCAGTTGATGGACATTTAGTTCTTTCCATAATTTCTATAGCTATCGTTGAAAGTGCTGCTATAAACATTGGGGTACAGTGCCCCTATGCATCAGCACTCCTGTATCCCTTGGGTAAATTCCTAGCAGTGCTATTGCTGGGTCATAGGGTAGATCTATTTTTAATTTTTTGAGGAACCTCCACACTGTTTTCCAGAGTGGCTGCACCAGTTTGCATTCCCATCAACAGTGCAAGAGGGTTTCCGTTTCTCCACATCCTCTCCAGCATCTATAGTCTCCTGATTTGTTCATTTTAGCCACTCTGACTGGTGTGAGGTGCTATCTCAGTGTGGTTTTGATTTGTATTTCCCTGATGAGGAGCAATGTTGAGCATCTTTTCATGTGCCTGTTGGCCATCCGGATGTCTTCTTTAGAGAAGTGTCTATTCATGTTTTCTGCCCATTTTTTCACTGGCTTATTTTGAAAACACTAACTTGAAAAAACATGTGCACCCCCATGTTCATTAGAGCATTATTTAGAATAGTCAGTATGGAAACAACCTAAGTGTCCATCAACAGATAAATGAATCAAGAAAATGTGATCATTGGGTCAAGAAAATGACATACACACCCAGGAGTATTATTCGGCCACACAAAAGAAGAAAATCCTGCCATTTGTGACAACACGGATGAAACTGGAGGGCCTTATGCTAAGTGAAATAAGCCGGACAGAGAAAGACAAGTATTCCATAGTATCACCTACATGTGGAAACAATCAACAACAACAACACAATAAAGAACAAACTCATAGAAACATAGTAGGGAGGTGGTCACCAGAGGCTGCAGGTGGGGAATATGGGAGAGACTGTTAAAAGAGTACAAACTTTTAGTTGTAAGACGAGTAAGATAGAAAGATCTAATGTATAACATGGTGACTATGGTTGTTAACACTGTTTTCCATAAGTGAAATCTGCTAAGGGAGTAGAATTTAAATGTTCTCACACACAATGTAAGATGAGATGTGTGTATGTGAGGTGACTGATGTGTTAAATAACTCAAGGGGAATTTTTTCACAGTGCACAACATATGCAGTCATCTTATATATACTTTAAATGTCTTATAATGTTGTCAACTATATATCAAAAAACCCCATCCCTTGTACAGCCAATGTGCAGTATAGAATATACATTAGAAATAATTTTTCAAAATATCTTCTGAAAAAAATTAATTTACCATCTACTAGGTGCCAGGCACTATTTTAGGCACTGAGTTAAAAGACTTGGTAGGGCCAGTCCTGACCAAGGATGCCCTGCTCTCTTCCCTTACCTCTTACAGATCCTACCCATATTTGAAGGGTCAGCTCAAGTCTCTCCTTCTCAGCTGTTCTAGTTTTCATTGATTTCTCACCTCCTCCAACACCCGGCATACCAGAATCTATATCTCACAATTTAGCTCTTGGTCATGTATTGGATTGCATACTGTTATGTCAGCTCATCTCGCTAACTCTACAGTAATACGGTTCTTGAAGGGAGGGATAAAATCCTATACTCCACCTGTGTCCTCATCACCCCAGAGAGAGAAGGGTACACTGCAGGTGCCCCTACCCTCCATGCTCCTCTGCAGTCCCAATGCCTGTGGACTTTATGCCTACGCAGGCATTTATCACAATACGCTAGACTTTGCTGACCCTTCTACTGGAATACAAGCTTCTTGAAGTCAAACCCTCTTTTTTTTGTTTTAATTTTTTTTAACATTTTATTTATTTTTGAGACAGAGAGAGACAGAGCATGAACGGGGGAGGGGCAGAGAGAGAGGGAGACACAGAATCAGAAGCAGGCTCCAGGCTCTGAGCCATCAGCCCAGAGCCTGACACGGGGCTGGAACTCACGGACCGCGAGATCGTGACCTGAGCTGAAGTCGGACGCTCAACCGACTGAGCCACCCAGGCGCCCCTCAAACCCTCTTTTTAATGATACACAATAGTTAATGTGGCAAAATGTTAGGTTACAAAGCCACATGTTTAAAGAGATGTTTTATAGACATAGCAACAAATACTAGGAGGTCATAGCACCAAAAAATTAACAGCTGTTGTCTCTAGGAGTTGGTAGTGCAGGTAATCTTGACGACCTTATTTATGCTTTTCCGTATTTTCTGTTTCCTAACATGAACATGTATTGCTCTTTTAATCAGGAGTAAAACAAGAGATTTATCTTAAAATCTAATACTTTGAAGCCTGGCCAAAGGAAGCTAACGACCTTGCACCACAGACACTGGATCGCCTTAGAACACACGCATGGACATTATGCTAATCATAAAATGTACGAGAGAAAAACGAAGTCTAAGCATAAGGGAAAAAGAACAGCGACAGAACATGCTCAGGTTGGTCCAGGCCAAAGCTCCAGGGACAGTGAAGTGGCTAAGAGAGTCAGTTCTGAACAGAAAGCAGCATGGTAGCTAGCTGGGACAGGGGCCTGGGAGTTACTGTTCAATGGGTACAGAGTCAGTTCTGCAGGACGAAGAGGCTGGGTGGACGGTGGTGATGGCTGCACATGGTGAATGTACTGATGCCACCGAACTGCATGCTTACAAATCGTGAAGATGGTACAGTTTATGCTGTGAATTCTACCACAATTAGAAAAACAAAAAGGAATGGGGTCTGAGATTGAAGGCCCCTTGCTACCTAATACTTGCGTCACCACAAGTAAGTCCCTCACCTCTCCTCAGATGGGGATTTCATTGCATACGTCACAGGGCTTGTAAAGATCAGGTTAATTCATCTGTGGCACTTGGAAAAGCACCATGCAGACATGAAGTGAGCAATAAATGTGAGCTATTTGCATTAAGAATGCATGCAAGAGCGCCAAGTCCTCCCAGATGCAGAGAGGCAAGAGAGCCTCAGAGATTGGGATACTTCGCCTGGTCACCTGGGCTGTAGAAAAGCTATTGAGAAAGCAGCATGGCTTCCGCGCTCTGACTTTAAAGGGTGAGGGACTGAAGGAAAAGACCCCTGCTCCCCCTGGAGCCCCAACCAGGACGGGATAGCTGCAGTCCCCCTGGTAAGGTTCTCTCTGCTGGCTGGCTGGCTGCTCCATCCAGTCACCAAGACAGGAATTCACGGAG